>NW_023998456.1:3078825-3155794 GCF_014805625.2 Glossina fuscipes
AAATAATTTTTAGTACATAAATAAGCTCCTATTCTCATTTTTTTGTTTTTGTAGATTGTGGATGGGAATGCGAAAACAGATGTCTCGAATCGCCGTGAACCAGGCATGTTTTGTGGTGAAGCTGAACAACCGCAGACATTTATTAGTGAAACGAGTTATGTAAAAGTTTTATTTCATACCGACAACTTCACAGACCAGGTAAGCGTAAGAAAAATATAAGTCAAGTTCCCAATTAAATAAATTGCATTAAGCTAACAAAAATTGAAAGAAAGACTTGCAACGATTTTAAAGCAAATTTCATATCATAGCTTACAATTTATTCAACAATCGAGAAATTTCTTTCATTTCTATTGCTTTGTTTTTTGAGTAAAGCAGTGACAAATACTGCAACATTGTTCAACACATTGTATGCCCTGATGTCAGACGTTATTCAACAAACAATTTTGTTACAATTACGAGCGATGTCAATGATGCAATAGCAAGGCAATTGTGAACTGTAGGAATTAAAGCCGGGAGATATGAAAACGAGATTTTCCATCTGTAAACAGTTATTCCAAAAGCAAAGGTATTCTGCAATTAGAAATAGACTCGCTATGACAATCAAAAGTGTGGAAAACGTGGGAATGGCATGAGTGAGCATCAACGCCAAAGACAAAGCTAAACATTCATAATACGAAGCTAAAGATCGATATTTGATGGTGTCAATAATAGGCGTTATGAGCGGTGAAAGTCAAGTGAAAACATTACGAGCAATCGCTTTCGGTTATTGGTGCGAGTAACCTGATCGTTAGGGGGAAAATGAAAGTAATATCAGCAGAGAGACGATCGAGTGACCTTGTAGCGCGATCACTTATCGTATTGCGCGTGAAAACCTATATGGGAATATTTGGAATATTTATGTCGAATATCGTACCCCGACCATCATAGTCCACTAAGATCGTTGCTTCCCCGCAGTCTAGTCAATAAGAATGCTTGATCGGTAAAATCACAAGGCCTCCTGAATGGATATACGCCATCGTAAGACGCAATCGGGACCTGTCCCTCTCTCGCCACATCTTCGTCCTTGACCATTACCTTGTTTAAAAACTTATCCTCAGAAGAAAATTGCTTACCAGTTGTTTCGATCAATGACTCCGTGTCAGTCATGCGTTCACCTCGGGTCATGTGTGCTGCAAGATAAGAAAAGATAGTCAGTCGCTAACGATGAACAATGTTTTGAGTAATAAGTATTTTGTCATTTTGACAGAATTTATTGTCGCAAGTTTCGCAAGACGTCATTTAAAATGTACTTGTGTACTTAATAACTTTATTAATTGCTTCTGTTTAACTTGAAACATTGTTTCCTTTCTTTCCTTTCATTCTTTTTTTTGCTTTTGCTTACAAATGTTAATAACTTGATAACAGTATGGAAGTCGATAACCTCTTTTGCCATGCACTGATATAATTGTCTCTACATTTAAGCGTACGCTTTAGAGTAACTTTGTTAATCTCTGACTCGGTTTTATCATCAACAACACCAGCGTCAGCGTCATCCACGAACATGCTACTAAAGTAATAAACTTATTTTTCTAAGCAAACAAGCAAAAAAAAAAAAGAAATTGCATAGATTTCAGTATTAAACACATCTTTCCCAGTTTTTTCTTATCTCAGTGCTCATTTTCTCCCTTTACACACGGACTTTGCCATCATTCATGCATTCTTCGTTATTGAAGTCCTACATTTATGCATTATTATTTAAGTTTGAGTGCAAACAGGAAGTTAGTTGGTTAGCAAAACCGTACACATGTATATATATATATGTATATGTATATATATATATATGTATATAAAAACATATATGTGTGCATATGAGTACATACATACATATATGTCCGTCTACAGGAAGAACTTATGGTTACTGATGAGCAACAGCTAACTCATTATACGAGTTTAACTGCAGTTTGCTGCTGGTTTGCTATTATCTGAGCAGTGTCTGTCCTACACTAGTGTGTTGTGTTGTTCTGTTGTATGTGTGCATAGAGGATAAATTGCACATAACTAAACCATCGGGAACACATAGAAAGGAAAGAAGTGTATAAGACAAAAATATATAGAAATCTAAAGTTTTTCATAAATATTTATGAGTTTATTAAGGTGGTTTTGTTTTCTAGTGTTTAAAAGTGATAAACAAATAGCTGATGATGACGATGATAATAATAACGACGATAATCATGATAACAATAACGCGAATAATATCGAGGGACAAGGAAACTATGTGGGAAATGTGTTAAGAAATGTATGCGAATACGAATAAGTGAACCAATGAATAAAACAGACTAAAAAATATTTTTTGTTTTTCTTTTTAAAATAAATGTTAATGAATGCGCTTTTTTAGATTTCGGATGAGAAAAGCAAAAGTGTTAGCTCAAACTAATATAATAATAAATGGAAAATAACGTTGGAAAAAGCTTTGTTTATAAGAAAACATAATACAAAATTTTAATTAAGAGTTTCATGTGCCGGGCAAAATAGCCGAAAATATATTTCGAATTAGTCCGCTCTCACCTCTCTTATGCGTATCCCTTTCTGTGTGGGCGATATCCAAAATCGATGGAAACCCGAATCACGAAGACTACGCAAGGTTTATCTTACGTAAAATTCGAGCACTTAACTCCCTTATATGCTTTGTAATCGCAACTGAAAAAAGTTCCAAGGCGATGTTGCCCGGCTTAGTCACGAGAAAATATGTATGGCGGTAATAGAAGAGGAATTGGTAGACTTTTATTTTCCTTTTTATACGCTTCACCACTTGTGGTAGGGGATATATTAAGTTTGTACGAACTTATGTAACACGGCGCTTAAGATAGATCCACGTCCTATTAAATCGATCGATTTAGAGAATTATTCTAACGGTCCAAGCATGTCTGTCCTTCTGTCCGTTTGCCTGTCTAATGTCTGTTCATGTAAATTTGTGTTCAAGCTACAGGTTGCAATTTTTGAGATATTTTGATGAAATTTTTTTGACCAAAGGACGGACACTATTGAAAATGGTTTGGATCAGTCAGTTTTTTCGACCAGTTTCAAAATTTCTCGATAACAGCAGCTAAGTCATAATGTTTCGGCATTCTAAACTGATATGAAAACCTTGGACCGGCTGGATCGAAATTTGACTCTTTGTAGGGCAAAAAAGTCTAGGATTTAAAAAATTGCTCCACAATAATAATTTCATACAAAAATGAACTCTATAAAATTTGGACCATCTATGTCTATTTTTAGATCCTGCTCTATGTAAGGATTAAACTGCATCAGGTTGCGTTTTGGTCCCGCTTTCCTATAAGTGCAAGGTACAGTTTTTGTATTCTGTGGCAAAAATAAGAATTGCGTTAACTATGTGGTATAGGGGATTTTATAGTCGGCCTAGCCCGACTATATTGCCAGCGTAGATTTTTCAGCATTTAGTTTTAATGAACTTGTAATCCATAGGAAACATTTCCGAAGAATTACTGTGTCAACAGCGTGCGTCGTTGTTAAAATGTATTTAGCGATTGGAAAATCTGGAGTGAAAATTGCGTAAAGTATTGGACTTAGAACACTTCCTTCAGGCAGTCCACCTCTCATTTCATACATATTGAAGTTGTAATTTTCAACTTTAACATAGACATATCTATTTTAGAAATAGGGTTTAATTAGCAAATGCATAGGTGTTGAAAGGATATTTTTAAGTGTGAAAAGTAGCTCTTCACGCCAGACTTTATCGAAGGCTTTTTCCACATCAAGGACTACACTGCCACACTAGTTCTTATTTTCAATGGCTGCTCTGATGTACGGACTAACATAACGACATTGCTCAGTGGTACTATGTTCATTCCCGAAGCCGTGCTTGTGGTTAAGAACAATAAGTTTTTGCTCAGGAATTGAGAGTAATGTAGAGGGTAATAGTAGTACAAGACTTGAAAAATCGTTTTGATATGTTTGTGTATCCTTAGATTATCTTCAATGTCGTTGAAATGCCTGTTGAATTAAGTAAAACTGCTCTTCTTATAAATGTATTTATGTAATACATACATTTCTTAGGTAAGCTTCAGGACTGTATCTTTTATCATCAATAATGAGGTCACTCCGCCAAGTTCGCAGCAACGACTTCTACGACGACTTGCAAACGTCTGCGGTAACCAGGCGGCGGTATTGAATCCAAATGCTTAAAACAGAACTAAGTCTATGTTATCTTGACGCGCATTCTACGCCTTACAAAACATCAAAAAGAAATCATAAAATGCTATGTCCTTGATCAACCCCTCTTTGAAGCACTTAAACGCTTAAAGTGACAAATGTAGACGTAAACAGCCCTTGCACTTGAATAAGGTCGCCATGTTGGACCATTTTCGACAGCTTACTTTTTAAGAATCAGTCTGGCAACTCTGTCGCGCGGTATAGTCGTCTATATGGTGTTTGAATTTATAATATACTTTGAGAAGAAAGTGAGTGAATTCAAAGTAAAAGAAATATTTTTCCTTTACGCTTTGATTCATTTGATTTTTGCAAACAAAAATTTTGAGCTCTGATATAAATCTCTCTTTTTTTTTTTGTGTTTTCTCTCTTTTTCTCTGTTATTTTTTTGCTGTTTGTGGTTTGTGTTGCTATTGATCTCTCGTTACAGTGACAACCTAACAGAGAAGTTTTGCACAAATTGGTTGATAAATTTTTATGTTCAGGATTTTTTTAGTGATTTGTGTGTCTGTTCTTCATAATCCACAACTGTCTTTTTGAAAGGACATGGAGTGTGTATATACACCTTGTCGGGCGAAATCAGGCCCGGATTCTGATAGATTCGTTTCTTGTTGGCTCTGCGAGCGCTTTGGTCATGCAAAGTGTACCGGTATTCTCGGATGTGCTGCTGACGCAGTCGCTGATCCGTCTAAAGGCTTAAGATGGTCATGTCCTGACTGTACGCAGCGGGACATTGACTTTTATAAACTTTTCACGGAGACCCGTTATGGTTTCTCGGAATTGAGTAGAAGTCTCAACTCCTTGTGGGAAAAGTTTGGGCTCATTAAGTCTAGGTTTGATGAGTGTCGCTTTATTGGACACTCATCTTCTACTCGTAGCGTAGTGTGTGGGATCTCACCTCTGGCTTTCTCCAAATCTAATGCGTTGGTACAAGTTACCGCTCCCTCTAACTCTAAAATGAACAGTAATGTTTCCGATATTGCTGAGTCGGTTGGTAGCAAAACAGTTACACACAAACCGGCAAGTCCATCGGTTTTAAGCTACGCTGAAGTGGCAAGGATATCTCCGCCCAGAGCCGCCACTCACTCTAATCAAGCGCCATCGCCTAAAAGTAATGAAGAGAAAAATAAATCATCCTCTCCTCCTGGCTGTTCGCGTTTGAATGCTGGTCACCAGACTGGGAAAGTCTCACAAGCTGCGGTACAAGGGCGATGACCCCATGTATATTTTCCCCAACTCGAAACTCTCCTACCGTGAACCCCCCTCCTGTTCCAAATAATAACATTTGCTTGACGGCAGTTCCTCCCAGAAAAGCAATATTTGTGTCAAGACTGGCACCTGAAACATCGGTGGATAACATAAAAGGTTATGTGGCGACGAAAGTCCCATCAGTCAACTTAAAGCGCGTTAGCATCTTCAAAATGGCTCCTTCTCAAGCTAGGGCAAACTCCTCTTTTAAAATATTAGTTCCGACTGAAAACAGTGATATATTGTAAAACAAATCACTGTGACCAGTAGGATCCTTAATTAAGAAATTTATCCCTCAAGATCGTCCCCGTAATACCAAGGCAATAGTCTTGTCGCCTTCAAAAAACGAATTGTTTCTTCAGGCCCACTATCTCTCATTTATCAAAATGTTAGGGGCCTAAATTCAAAAATTCGTTCTACTTTTCTAAATTCAGTGAGCACGGAGTTTTTCTGTTTGGCCCTCACTGAAACTTGGCTAAAACCCGATCTTCATTCGTCAGAACTTTTTCATAATTCTTTCCAAGTTTTTAGAAATGATCGAGTGAATCGCATTGGTGGTGGTGTATTAATTGCCATATTTGCGTCAGTCCCGTCCAATTTAATTGAATTTCCCACTTCTCCTGACGTTGAATTTATCGCCAAACATCTATTTATAACCTGCTCCTATATTCCCCCAAATTCTGATATCTCCATTTACAGGAAACACGCTGCCCTCATTTGTGAAGTGACCAAGCGGTCTAGACCCACCGATTTGGTCGTTGCATTGGGTGACTTCAATTTCCCTCAAGTCACTTGGTGTAACACTGATAATTCTGGCTGTTTGGTTTCTACTTCAACGTCTGATAGGGCTGTTGTGTTCTTTAGTGAATTGTTTGATCATAATTTGGGTCAATATAATCGTACCCCTAATTGTAATGGTAGACTGCTTGATCTCTGCTTTGCCAACTTTCCCGAGATTTACGTAAATCGTTGTCAACCTTTTAGTTTACCTGAGGATCCTAATCATCCATCAATATGCATTTCCTTTCATCATATGAATGATGGTTTGTTGAATTGCCTTAATGTGCCAAATCAAACTTTTTTAAATAATTATTATGATTTTCATAAAATCAATATTGTGTTACTAAAACATCGTCTTTCACATCTGACGCTTGATTTCTCAACCGGTAGTATTGAAAGCTTATTGCCATCGTTCTACAATACCTTAAATCTAGCTATTGCTGCATCTGTTCCGATCAAGCATTGTCGACCTCGAAGCAGATGTCCCCCGTGGTTTAATAAGACAGTTAAATATCACAAGAGTAGAAAAAACTCGCTATTCAAAAAATATTCGAAAAGTGGCTCTGCGCTCGACTATGTCGCTTGCTCGGTGGCGAGGCATAGATTTAAATCCCTCAACCATCATTATTACTGCAGATACCTTCAGTTCATTAAATCCTCTCTGTTTGCTAATCCTAAATTCTTTTTTAAATTTGTTAACTCTAAAAGAAAAATTTCCACATATCCCTCGCATGTTTCTTTTAATGGCTCTGATTCCTGGGATGATTTTGAAATCTCAAATCTATTTGCTGAGTATTTCCGACGTAACTTTTCGATTGCTAATTTCGATTTATCAGCAAACTACCCATATCCTATAACTAACTCGGTTTCAATTCCTAACTTGGTTATTTCGGAAGATGACGTTTTTAAAGGGTTGAGTTCTCTAAAATACAGTTGTTCGCCTGGACCTGATGGAATTCCATCATGTGTACTTAAATCTTGCGCTGTCGAGTTATGTGGTGTCATCTCAAAGATTTTTAACATGTCCTTGTATTTAGGTGTTTTCCCTTCATGTTGGAAGAGTAGTTTCCTTATTCCTATCCACAAGAGTGGAAGTAGACAATTTTTTGAGAACTACAGAGGCATGCTCAAGTTGAGTGTCTTGCCCAAGTTGTTCGAGCGTATTGTGACTCAGCATTTGGCCTTTGCCATTAATTCGTATATTTCTCCGCACCAGCACGGCTTTCGTAAAGGGCGATCTACAGTCACCAACTTGTTAGAGTTTACCTGTCATGTTTTCAAGGCTTTTTCTAGTGGCTCTCGCACAGATGTTATTTATACTGATTTAAGCAAATCATTTGATATGGTTAACCATAGACTACTTATCTTTAAACTCCAGGCCTCTGGTTTCCCACCCTACTTGGTGAAATGGATAAGATCTTATCTGCACAATAGATCCTTCAGGGTTTTGTTTAACTCTATCACCTCGGATGAATTCCCCGTTACGTCTGCCGTACCTCAAGGAAGTCACTTAGGTACTATTTTATTTAGTTTATACATTAACGATCTCCCATCGGTGGTTAATTCCAGCCAGATCTTAATGTATGCTGATGATGTGAAACTGTTTTCTACCTTCTCTGTTGAATCGCAATCACATCAGTTTCAAGGTGATTTGGATAATTTTGTTGCATGGTGCTCTTTGAATCTTCTGAAACTAAATCTGAGTAAATGTAAGAAGCTTTCATTCTCAAGAAGAAAGTCATTCATTACTCAGTATTTCATAGATTCGCATAAGCTGGAGGACGTCGATTCGATCACAGATTTAGGCGTTCTATTTGACCATAGGTTACGTTTTAACTTGCATATTGAGCTCTCGATTAGCAAAGCTAGGTCCGCGCTTGGTTTTATAAAAAGGTAGTCCAAAGAGCTTGATGATCCCTACATTACGGAAAGGCTGTACATGTGTTTGGTTAGACCCATACTCGAGTATGCCTCAGTTGTGTGGTCTCCTTCATATAGGTGCTATGTAGATTCAATTGAATCTGTACAAAAGCAATTCTTGCTGTTTGCCCTTAGAAATTCGGGTTGAGATCCGATTGCCTTTCTTCCTCCGTATGAAAATAGGTTGCTTCTGCTGTCTCTACCGTCTCTTGAGAAACGTAGATTTGTTCTTGGCGTTTCCTTGCTAATTAAAGTAATAAATGGTGCTATTGACTCGATTCCACTACTTGGTGAAATAAGCTTTAATGTCCCTAACCGCTTCTCTTGGCACTTTATCTTGGTTAAGCTTAATCAGTGTAAATTTAATTATGAGCTGTTCAATCCGCTCAGAGTCGTTTGCAAGAACCTAAATGACGTCTACCACTTATTCTCGTTATCGGACTCTTTAAAGTCCATTAAAGCAACATTGCTTAATACGCGCGATTTACCTATGTCGTATTTAAACTAGCTTTTATCCTTAAAAAGTCGTTACGTTTCGAAACTGAATTATTGTCAATTTATTATCGGTTGCCAGGCTTATGCATGTTTGCGATGGCTTAGGGGTTCATTTGCAATTTGGTCCTGTACCGGTTATAAGTGTGCTCCTATGCTGATAGTGTACATGCTTTTTTTCTTTTTCTTTTCTTCTTATTTGTTTTATTATGCTTATACTCAATTTTATTGTTAATTAATATAAGTTTTGCATTAAGAGCCAATTGAACTCGACTGTTATTTGTTTAGTTGAGTTTCTAGTATAAGTGGAATAAAATAAATAAATAAATAAAGAATCTCAGTGAGTGGTAAGCACAGCAAGAGCAAAATGGACCCGACTAATTTGATTTCGAATTTTATTCCCATCGACAACTTAGAGATCTCTGACCTGTATTTCTTATCGTTGGAAGGAAAGTAAGAAGAACATTATATCTGCATTCATCCTCTGATAATAAATATCGAATACATAAAAAATGAAAAAAAAATCATCAGAGTTTCTGCCAATGCAAACATTTAATTAATCAACTAATAATATAACAAATTTTCCTTCTACTTTTCAATTAGTCTTGAAAATTAAATAATACGCCGAACAAACAGGCAACTAGAACCGAAGGCAAAAAGAGAACAGAAAGTTCGAGTTGTGGATGAGCGACTTTGGATTACTCACCGCCTTAGAGTGCAGAATCTTCGCTTTTACTCACAGACAATTTATTTGCACTGTTTTCAACCGATCGCAAGCGGTCGTCGTAATTGCATTGCACTCGCGTTGAATATGTATTACTTTCTTGCAGCGATACGAGGCAGAACTCCAAGAGATTGTTGCCAATTACCAATGACTCGAAATTATCGTTTATATCACCAGGAATCCCGAAGAAGACCTGGAAGAAGACCTGCACGAAAACCCATATTGACTCAAGCACTTGGAACCCTCAAGTGCGTGTTTTTTTTAACTCGAAAATGTGTCTTATAGGAGAACGATTTTCATGCTGCAAACATTCTCGGCAATAACGTAATTCCGTCATCAAAAAAAGCAAAATTTTTAAATTGGTTTTAGAGCATTTCGGTAGTGGCACAAGATGCCTCTTTTTCCCTAATGAACTAAGTTAACCATCTCGCCACATTACTCGCCTGTCTGCCTCAACAATTAAAACAAATGGAATATTTCTATATATAAAAGTCCGCCTGAGTGGCCTAGTAAGTAAGAATCACGATTACCACATATCTGTTCGCGAATTCACATCTCAAGGCGAAAGAGTTTGCTTTAGCCGTAGTTACAACGGGAGTACACACTCACCAGGCTGCAGCAGCTTTCCCATCTTTTTCTCTTTCTTCACATCCGTCTAATCGCCACGGTATTACGCAAATAGATGGCCAATCACTAATAAAGGGGGAAACAAAGGTGTGTCGATAAGACGTCACAGCCTGCCTTGTAGCTTATAGGAAAAGAACTGATTCATTGGAAACAAAATTCAGAGAATGACATCATCATTGGGGTACTCGATACAGGCGCGAAAATTATTCTTTTTCTCCCCACATATACCGCTTCACCAATTCCATTAATAGATAGAAAGACAAATGAATAGATAACCGCGTAGGATACCAAATATTTTCTTTTGTAGATAATGCGTCTGAGGACTCACGAAAATGATGAATTTATTATGCTCTCCTCCTTTGCTGGTGCTTGTAAAAAATTAACGATTTTAGTTAAAAGCTGTTTTTGCAAAATTTAAATATTGCCATGACACACACACATCGAGAAAAAATCGAATAAAATTTTGCACCTTTCATAAAATGATTACTGGCCCGCTTTTCGTGAAAGTGTTAAATGCAGGTCTGCTTGTAAAACGGTAGCTATGAAGGCCGTAATATCCATTAAAAATTCTGTGAAAATATGAACGTACTTGCATACACATAAGACTATTGTTTATGCATTTATGTGCGGATGCTTGCGAGCGTATTTGTCAATATTTAATACATTGGCTATCAGTTTATCTGTTTAAATCGAAAATGAAAAAAAAGTAAAGAAACAAATTCAGTTTATAAATTTCTGTGCAGCTGGGTTGATGCAGAGAAAAAAACTATATATGCAAATATCGCCATGAATACAGGTAATGTATTCAAGGCCTATTCTTTTATGCTTGCACGTTGCACGCGCATCCAGTATTGGATGCATGCAAAGCGTACACAATGACGCCATAACAGTTATACGTGTGTCATCTTCCGCTTATGATGACTTAAAACTGTATTGAATGCTGTTTATGTTAATGACAACGATAACGATATTGTTGCGGACGGGCACTGGTAGTGGTGCTCGTGCGGATGCTGGTGGTGGTGACGATGATAATGATTATTCTATGCCACAATACATATTTCGTTTGTTAATTTCCGTTTGCTGTTTCTCAAATTTCATGCCAAACCATCCAAATAGAAACGCCACGGATTATTTTCAATTAGAAACAAGCAAGGACAATCATCTATCATGGATTTTAAGAATTGAAATTTAAATCAATATTGATTTTCATTAGTATCAAATTGTTGTCAAAAGTTGACGCTTACTTACCATCGAGTACAACAATTTTGATTTTGAATATAATCAGTGATTGATGCGTACTCACGCGAAAACCATAAGAAGTAACGTTTCAACTTTATTTCTAACTTTTATAGGTAGAGAGAGGGAGAAAGAGGTGATGAATATCGAGGATAATATAAAGTGAGGCATAAAAACAAATAATAAAGTTATATTCAGCTGTGGTCGAATCTCTCACATCCACCATCACTAAAATCTTTAGCGCCCAGTGCTTTCACTTATGATTATAAAGAAGTGGGTTTTCCGTAAAGTAAAGGTAGAAAACACTTCGGCTTTCTATATTTTATAGCTTACGAGTAATGAGCAATAACGTGGTCCGTGGTAAATACCAACCAGCGTACAGAAACTTCTTATATATTTATTATACCCATCACCGAAGGTTGCGGGATATTTTGTGAAAACATTTGCAAAGCTCATAAGGAAGCATCAGAGGGCTTACAAAGCATATATTATCTTGATCAACATCAAATTCTGAATCAACTTAAACATGTCCGTCTATTCATCTGTCTGGTTTTCTGTCTGCCCGTCTATCCGCCTGTGCACTGTCTGTTGTAAATAATCTCCTGGCCGTAAAAATGTAGAAATCGATTTCAAACATGACACAAACATTAGAAGTTCTTGCGCGCAGATTGATATTGAATATGAGCTCAATCGGTCGAGATGCACGCGCACAGTATCACATAAACAGCGAACGCCGAAAGGAATAAAATATTTATTACTTATAAACTATAGCAGATAAATTTACAAAAATGGAAAAAATTTTCCACGCCTACTCAATATTGTAGTGTATCAAAATGTAATTTTTTTATTTTTTTTATATCTTTATAACGCGCTGGAAGAAGCTTCAAATTTGGAATGCACCTAAGCATGTCCGTTTTTCCGTTTGTCCATCTGTCCATCTGTCCGTCTGCCCAACTGTGCGGAGCCTGCGGTAAGCGAAAATGAAAATATCGCCTGCAAATGTGCAAAAAAAATTTGCATGTGACCTAAATTTTTCAAAGGACACGCCTACAACGCCTGCACGCCTATTCCGCAAAAACTTTTATTTCGAAAGTAGAAAAAATCAGCCGCGCTGAGCATGAAAATTTAGTTCTTTTACTTTTTTCTCTCTTTTAAAATAACGGTGACGGGTATAAGAGATTCAACGCACGAGCTAATGTAAGTTTTTTACTTGTTAAATTACACTTCGCAGACAGGCAGACATTATTTAACCGGCTCAAAATTTCACGCTGATCGAGAAAACATATATGCTATATAGCGTCTCTGAAGTTTTCGTTTTACTGTTGCAAGCATTACAACAAAAGGAGTATACACGTAGTAGCGTGGGTACAAAAAGTATAAAGGAAAGGGTATATAAGGAGTCGCACAACATCGTTTAAGGTTCAATCGATAAGTTAATAAATCACAAAACATATTTCGTGCATTGCTTGAGGGAGATGTATGTTTCAAGCGCTTTTATATCTTATCATGAAATAGATCTCACGGCAGCAAAGAAATGTTTGCAAGAAATATTCCTTTCGCAAGGCCATGACGAATTTCCATTTACTTCAAGGCATTTCATTTCTAAATAATATCCATTATGTCCAGCAATCAAATAAATATATGTAATCACACGCATGCTTGAAACAGCTAAGTGATTAAAGCAATTGCTTCTTAGTTGCCTAAAGAATTTCTATGACACTTTCACCTTTGATGAAACTAATATTTTCCTTTCCATTCAAGGTGCTGAAGACGGGGGGCATGGCGGGGATTTGATTTTCCAGTGCTTCAAATCATTTCTCTCGAGATGTAAAATTATATTCGACTTAGAAAGGGGAGACTCAATGAAACTAAACCATACTGTTTAGGCTTTAAGTATATTCTCTTTTTTTCTTTTATTACTAATCCAGTCATGATGTTATTGTGTGTGTTATATGATATATAATTAACTAAAGACAGAAAACTTCTCGACTCCTTGCTGGGTGTATGGCTTCGCCTACAGTTCTCAGCCCTGTCCAACTTTAAATATTACATTAACCATGACATTTGTTTTCTGTCTATGGCTCTTCCTTCCGCTACAAAATGTAGAAGATTCTCATTTTTTTTCCACGTGTCATGTGTCCGTAGTTAGCAGTTTTTTCTTTTTCAATTCACGTTCAAAGTTTATTCTTCTCAAGACTTCAGCATTGGATAAGCGATGTATGTAGGCCATTTTTAAAATTCTATTCTCAAAATATTTCAATCGGCTCATTGCTCTGAGTGAGCAAAGTACAAAATGTGGAAGAATTTATTTTAACGATGACACACTGCCCCTATCAACCAATAATAGAATCATCCTATCGTAACGAATTTCCAGAGAATTGGTATTCGCAACAGTGGTCAACTAGACCAATGCGAGGTTCTCAACAACTCTTACAATCTGTTGTTTCTTTGTCTAAACAAATTTACAATATTACAGATAGAACACGGTTCACGGCATCGAAATGAAAAACCTTGCGTGTCAAACCGCAAAGGCGAATATATGTTGTCCACTGGAGAAAAGAAAGCAGGACATTATAAAATCCATACAGAATGAAATCGTTACTCAAAGTAGATTTTGATTATATTTAATCTGATTTCTTCGTCCATGTGTCCGTCTGTCTCAAAGTTTTAAAGTTCTCGCCTTTTTGGCGGATCGTCACCAACAATATCTAAAAATGTAAACAGCAAAAAAAGAAACAATTTTATAGCACTATTCCCAGAAAATAGTAAGATACAGTATTCTCCTATTCTCCGTGGTGTAGCACGTTATGAATTCTTTTGCTTAAGCCAAATTATTGGCAAAGATAATTATTTGAGTATTAAGCGTTTACGTGAAGCTCTCCCTCAAAATTATGTATTGACGGCTTCCGATTTTCGCATAACATTAATGCACCCTCTCATACTGCTTGGATTCTTCGAACCTCTTTTATTATAAATTCATTCCGCGATCATTCTGTTCACTTGATTTAGTTACGTGCGACTTCCGGCTATTCTCCTACGGCTTCGGAGGCCTTAATTTGCGTGGATTGATTGAGGAATAAAGCCGCATCAAATAACTCCCTTCTTTGTTTAACGACAGCAACATAGGGCGTCTATTGATTCCATATTAGAACTATTGTTACCTATAAGACTTTTCGATGAAAATAAACAAAAGCTCAGAAAACTTCTAATTCAAATTTTCCCAACATATACGCAATTGAAGAGATATTGTTCATCCTTGGCTGTACCGAATCTCATCAAAATATGTTACGACGGAAGGTTTTATGAAAAAAACATTTTGTATTTTAACGTTTACGGCAATTGGGTGCAATTGCTTGCGTTAAACGTTGCATAAACTTATATGTGACCTGCTCCTATATTCCCCCAAATTCGGATATCTCTGTATATAAGAAACAGGCCGCCCTCATTTGTGAAGTGGCCAAGCAATCTAAATCTACCGATATAGTCCTTGCGTTGGGTGACTTCAACTTGCCTCAAGTCAATTGGTTTTACAGTGATAGTTCTGGCTGTTTGATTCCTTCCTCAACATCTGATAAAGCCGTTGTGTTCTTCAATGAATTATTTGATAATAATTTAGTTCAATACAATGGTACCCCTAATTGTAATGGGAGATTTCTTGATCTCTGCTTTGCAAATTTTCCTGAGGTTTGCGTTAATCGTTGTCTTCCGTTTAGTTTACCTGAGGATCCATATCATCCAGCATTGGGTGTTTCCTTTCATTACAAGTCTGTTGGTTCGTTGAACCTCTTTAACGTTCCAAATTCAAATTTTTCATATCAACGTTATGATTTCCATAAAATCAATGTTTCCATACTAAAATCTCATCTTTCTCATTTTGTGCTCGATTTCTCAGAGGGAAGCATTGATAGCTTACTGTCGTCGTTCTACAATGTATTAAATCAAGCTATTTCTGCATCCGTTCCGATCAAGCAGTCCCGTCCTCGAAGTAAGGATCCCCCGTGGTTTAATAAGACAATTAAATACTACAAGAATAGGAAAAACAAGTTGTTCAAAAAATTTTCGAAAAGTGGTTCTTCTTTCGACTATTTCGCTTACTCTGTTGCAAGGCATAAATTTAATTCCCTCAACCGCCAATACTACTGCAGATACCTTCAGTTTGTTAAATCCTCCTTGTTTGCTAACCCTAAATACTTTTTTTAAGTTCGTTAATTCCAAAAGAAAAATCTCCATAAACCCGTCGTTTGTGTCTTTTAATGGCTCCGAGTCCTCGGATGATTTTGAATCCTCAAATCTCTTTGCGGAATACTTCCGACAGAACTTTTCAACTGCCAATTTTGATTTATCGGAAAATTATCCATATTCGATTTCTAATTCGGTTTCAATTCCTAACTTTCTTATATCGGAAAATGACGTTTTTGAAGGATTGAACTCTCTGAAATATAATTGTTCGCCTGGACCCGATGGCATCCCCTCATGTGTACTTATATCTTGTGCTGGCGAGCTTTGTGATGTTATCTCAAAGATTTTTAATAAGTCTTTGAATTTAGGTGTTTTCCCTTTGTGTTGGAAGACTTCTTTCCTTATTCCTATTCACAAAAGTGGTAGTAGGCAACTTGTAGAGAACTACAGAGGCATCGCCAAGTTGAGTGTCTTACCTAAACTGTTCGAGCGAATTGTGGCTCAGCATATAGCCTTTTCCATGAAATTGTATATTTCTCCTTTCCAGCATGGCTTTCGAAAGGGAAGATCTACGGTGACCAATCTGTTGGAGTTTACTTCTCATGTTTTCAAGGCTTTTTCTAGTGGTTCTCGCACTGATGTCATTTACACTGACTTTAGCAAGGCGTTTGATATGGTTAATCATAGACTTCTTAGATTTAAAATCCAGACCTCTGGCTTTCCTCTCTTCTTAGTTGAATGGTTAAGCTCTTATCTGTATGGTAGATCATTCAGGGTTTTGTTTAACCTCATTACCTCGGATGAATTTCCCGTGACGTCTGGCGTACCTCAAGGTAGCCACTTGGGACCTATTTTATTTAATCTTTACATCAATGATTTGCCCTCCGTGATTAAATTCAGTAAGATTTTAATGTATGCTGATGATGTGAAACTGTTTTCTTCTTTTTCCATAGAATCGCAATCACATCATCTTCAAAGTGATTTGAACAATTTGGTTGCATGGTGCTCCCTCAATCTTCTGAAGCTAAATCTAAATAAATGTAAGAAGCTTTCTTTCTTAAGAAGGAAGTCGTTTAGTACCCAATACTTCATTGATTCGCACAGGTTGGAAGACGTCGATTCGTTCATTGATTTAGGCGTTCTATTCGATTATAGGTTACGTTTCAATTTGCATATTGAGTCCTCGTTAAGCAAAGCTAGGTCCGCTCTTGGTTTTATAAAGAGGTGGTCCAAAGAGCTTGATGATCCTTATATTACTAAAAGGCTTTACACGTGTTTGGTTAGACCTATTCTTGAGTATGCCTCTGTTGTGTGGTCTCCTTCATATAGATGCTACGTTGGTTCAATTGAATCTATACAAAAGCAATTCTTGCTGTTTGCACTTAGGAATTTGGGTTGGGACCCGATTTCCCCTCTTCCACCCTATGAAAATAGGTTGCTTCTGTTATCCTTACCGTCACTCGAGAAACGTAGATTTGTTCTTGGGGTTTCCTTCCTAATCAAATTAATAAATGGTGCAATTGATTCACCCGCATTACTTCGTGAGATTTGCTTTAATGTCCCTAACCGCTTCTCTAGGTACTTTATGTTGATAAAGCTTAGTCAATGCAAATATAACTTTGAACTGTTTAACCCGCTCAAAGTTGTTTGCAAGAACCTAAATGATGTCTATCATCTATTCTCATTAACGGACTCTTTAAAGTCAATTAAAGCAATATTGCTCAACAAGCGCGATTTACCTATGTCGTACTTAAACTGATTTAACCTTAGATTTTGTCATTATGAGTCGAAAATTAATTTGTTGTTAACAATTATCGGTTGCCAAGCTTATGCATGTTTGCGATGGCTTAGGGGTTCACTTGCAATTTGGTCCTGTATCGGTTGTGGGCGTGGCTCTATGCTAATTGTGTACATGCTTTTTTTTTTCTTTCTTTTTTTTTTCCTCCTTATTTGTTTTATTGTACTTATACTAAGTTTTATTATTAAATAATTTTAAGATTTACTTAAGAGTCAATTGAACTCGACTGCCATTTTGTTTTAGTTGAGTTTCTTGTATAAGTGGAATAAATAAATAAATAAATAAATAAATGAGAGTTTCTATGAGGATCTTAAGAATATAGAGTAGGAGGTGGACGTTAATGAAAAACAACCCGCTGAACTATTGCATTGCATATCTCGTGAGGTATTATCATATCAGTAACTTACGTTTACATAATCGGGAAAAAGTAGATGAGAATTGCTCATAAATTTTGTAATTCGTATTGGAATGCAATAACCGTTATCTATCGGTACATATCATATCGAAAGTCTTCAGAGATTACCTGCCTATAGATTACCTACCATATTGGAGACATATAAGAGAGATGTTAATTAGGGAACTATTAACTTAAGAACAAAAACTGCTCGTTTATATCAAGTGGAGCGAAGTAGATAAAAAAACCTCCTCTTCCTCCTCCTCACTTCTAGTTGCGCCAGTCAATTTTTGTCACCTATTCCCACTACTGAGCCATGAAAAATTAGTCATAAATATTTATCGGGAATTTATGGAGTGTGGTCTATAAGTGATTCCAAACAGTTTTTACTTTAAGGTTTGCTCTTTTATATATAGTCGATTGGGTTTGACTTAAGGTAACTTATTCCCTTAATTGCTTTTATATAAAAATCTAAACACAGCATTTTCTATGATGTTTGCTAAATTGAAAGAAAATTCAATTTAAATTTAAATTTGTGAAAACATTTATATGAAAGAAACAAAATTCACATCATGTTTTAATTTAATTGCAGACTTATTTCACTTTTGATTCGCGTGCTGAACAGCAAACTGAAGTTTATTTACGTTACGGTCAACATCCGGAATTATATCCCAATCGACGAGGGGAAGTAGTGCAAGGGTAAGTACTTGTGAAATAAATATAAATGCAACCATTTTCTCTATTACAGAGAGAGAGAGTAGTGACGTTAGAGTACTTGTTTTTCAACGACTCGAAAAGCCATATCATCAGACTCTTTCGTAATGGAATTTATATTTTCTTTGAAATAAAATAAGTAACACTACATAAAAGTAGTCTTTTTCTTAAATTTTCATTACTCTTGACAATAAGTTATGGAGAAAGAAAGCATGCAAAGGACATAATAAAGTGAAGATTTCATTTTACGTAAATATAATCCAAACAAAAAAAAAACATATTCAACACCGTAAGCTATTATATGCAAAAATTGTTCAAAAGAATTTCCTAAAGCATTTAGTCTTTTAAATGCTGGGAACGGCATTTTACAAATGTGTTACATCCGGTTTGACAAACTTCACGAAGAACAGACCTAACCAAGTTTCGATGCGATACCTCTGACAAACGAAGGACGAATGGACAGAGTAATGAACGGATTTCGCTAAATATTTCCGAAATATTTATGCACTTATGCAAATTCTACACACCATCATCACTTTCTGAATTGTAAGTAGTTCAACTTGTGGTCATGTTAACCTCAATTAAGTAAATTTTTATTAATTGACTGCACTTGGTGACCCCATGACTACTACCAACTACGAAAGTAACTTGAACAATTCTTATTTTTCTGTTACCTGGCATGCCTCTCGATCGATTGAACATAACATTCTTGAAAGACATTTGATTTTGTATCCAAACGTTTGACGCCGTTTTCGGAATTTTAAGAAAACTTGAGTTAACGAGATATGGGAACAGCGTTTACGAATTCACTCCCATCATTCAGGACTTTCAAAACTATATATATGCATTCACTTAATATACATATATAATGACATATCTGAGACCCAATTCTGTACCTTTGCAAACTCAAATCGCTCTAGACAAATCTTGTCTACCCTCAATGGCGGCAAACATATCATCTCAGGTCGCTTAATATCATTAGAAGGTTATTGGCTTTCAAATTACATATTTAAACAAATGTGTTAACAGAGCGCTTTGGAGACCTTTATAATCGCCGCACTTCAACAGGAGTTTTCACCAATGTTATCATTATAGTCGCAAGGTCGCTTCAAACACCTTATGAAGTATCTCTCGCCCTGTTCCAAGTACATTTATCTAGACATTTCCCGTCGTTTGCTTAAGTAAAGTCAAAAAATATTGAGACCGTCTTGGAAAGATCCAAAAAATCTTATTAGGCTTTCATTGATAATACGTAATCTTGACTTGACAAGAATTTAGGACGTTTCACTACACAACAGGGTTACAAAGCTTCTAGAAGATGAAAACTTCATTCCATCCATCTGCTCATTCAGTTCATGCCTCTAGTGAGTAGACATTGAAATTTTACTTTAATGAACCACTAACCAATTACAACCCCTTCTACTAATTGCAGTATTCGCTTAGTCAATATATACCGGGACTTAGTGACAGACAAACCATATTTTCTTACTTCAGTCATCAATATAGTTTCCTTCAGAAATGATACAATGTGCCTGTTCTGATTCTTCAGCTTTTCGATGCCTTTTTTGTAGAACTATTAGTCAAGTCCCTCAAAATATGCTTTGGCTTCCGAGGAAATCATCATTACTTTATCCAAATCTTTTCCTTTGGAGCAACATTTTGAGATATGCAAACAGTTAATAGTTAATAGACGCACTGAAAAGCAACTCTGCGGCATACGTTCGATAAGATGTCAATTCGAGTTTCAATTCATGTAACTTTGCCAGCGCACCCAATTAATTGATATTTTTGCTCCATGTTACATGCCTTTAGCCGCAATACTATTAACTCTTTCTTACGCGTTCACATTAAATTTGGAAAGTATATCGTTTTCTTCTAATAAATTAAAAGATTATTGTAGAGATCCTTCTCTTTCCTTTTTTTTTTTTTTTTTAATAGACAATCATGATACACATTACCATTAGTACAATTTATGTGAATTGCTTTATGACTTTTCTCATTTTCCTAGACTTTCGTTTTATTTTGTTTTTTTTTTTTTTTTTTTTTTTCCTCTTTTCCAAATCATTAAACAATGTCTCGTTTAAGATTTTATTTGAAACGTTTGAACATTTTTCCTTGTGGTAATAAGCATTTTCGTTTCAGCTTAGTTTGCTTATGACATCACAACTAACCAAAGATATAACAATAAATATTTGATTTGTGTTACGGACGACTTTGTTTAATGTTTATTTATAATTTGAATTTCGTTTTGATTAACTTCATCTTAATGAATAAAATATATTATCGTCTTCTTTTGTCATATGGTCTAATCAAAAGACGTTATCAGCTTGTTATTACTCACACTTTGGTCGGCACACGTACTCAACCGTAAATCAGAAATTTCTCAAAGAAAATTCCTTTGTGATACTCCCCTTCGCGGCTTGAAGCACTTTTTGGATTTCGATAATCGTTGCCGATTAAAAGCTAACCCCCCTTTCCCTATTTGATTGTGAAGGGAAGAAAAAGGCAATCTATGCCATAAATTTTTATTTATTCTTATTGTGAATGCTACTCGCTACTCGTTTGCAACTAAATTATTTATGATGAGATGGATATTTCATTCCTTAAAAATCGAATCGAGACTATGTAATCATGAAAATCCTTTGGCAAAATTTCTTCTAGATGAGCCCATTAAGATAAGAAGCCTGAATAGACATCATACTCTGCGTCTTCCATTTGGAAATTAATTAAATTTTATGTGAGGACAAATTTTGTAATTGGATATAGGGCAACTGTCCATCAATCTGTTCTTTGAAGTTTTTCTTTTTATTTTATTTTTATTTATTTATTTATTCCACTTATACAAGAAACTCAACTAAAACAAAATGGCAGTCGAGTTCAATTGACTCGTAAAGTAAATCTTAAATTAATTAATTTTAAAACTTAGTATAAGTACAATAAAACAAATAAGAAGGAAAAAAAAGAAAAAAAGGATGTACACAACTAGCATAGAGCTACACCCACAACCGGTACAGCACCAAATTGCAAGTGAACCTTTAAGCCATTGCAAACATGCATAAGTTTGACAACCGATAATAGTTAACAGCAATTCATTTTCCAATCGTAACGACTTTTAGGGATAAAAGCTAGTTTAAGTAAGACATAGGTAAATCGCGCGTATTAAGCAATGTTGCTTTAATAGACTTTAAAGAGTCCGATAACGAGAATAAGTGATAGACGTCATTTAGGTTCTTGCAAACTACTCTGAGCGGGTTAAACAGTTCGTAATTATATTACACTGACTAAGCTTAACCAAGATAAAGTGCCTAGAGAAGCGGTTAGGGACATTAAAGCCTATCTCACGAAGTAATGCGGGCGTGTCAATTGTACCATTTATTAATTTGATTACGAAGGAAACCCCAAGAACAAATCTACGTTTCTCCAGGGACGGTAAGGAGAACAGAAGCAACCTATTTTCATAGGGTGGAAGAGGAGTCATCGGTTCCCAATCCAAATTGCTAAGGGCAAACACCAAGAATTGCTTTTGAACAGGGTCAATTGAATCTACATAGCACCTATATGAAGGAGACCACACAACAGAGGCATACTCAAGTATAGGTCTAACCAAACACATGTAAAACCTTTCCGTAATGTAAGGATCATCCAGCTCTTTGGACCACCTCTTTATAAAACCAAGCGCGGACCTATGTTTGCTTAACGAGATATCAATATGCAAATTGAAACGTAACCTATAATCAAATATGTGAACGAATCGACGTCGTCCAACTTGTGCGAATCAACGAAATACTGAGAAATGAACGACTTCCTTCTTGAGAAAGAAAGCTTCTTACTTTTATTTAGATATAGTTTCGAAAGTAGATTTAGTTTTTTATTGCTTTATATAATAGACACCGTAAAGAGCAAGCCAATTGAATTGACCTGCATACCCTTTAAGCTGCGTAAAATGCCAACCAAGTTATTGAATAATTCTAACTAGAAGAGAGCTAGAGAGTTACAAAAATCAATCAGCAAGTTTTCGATGTTGTGTGACAAACAACACGCTTAGAATAGCGTATTTAGCGTAGTTTAAGGTATTTTTATGTGCAGTTATCTTCTCCTATATATATTACTAGCTAAGCGTGCTTTAAGCTATTTTTACGTATTATTAGCTTAGAGTTGTTTAGAGACCAGTTAGAGTACTTCGAAAGCGATCAGTTAATCGCCTGGTAATGCCAATTTGATTTCGAACGGAGGTATAGAGGCGAACAAGAATAAGTGTCCTTTTCCTTCTTAATTACTTCATTATTAGTGCAATATCGCTGATTAGCATAAATCAAATCAGTAAGCATGTGATTGGGATAAGCTCGTGTAGGAATCCAGTTAGGCATGATCCGATAGGAAATCAGACGTTCTAACCGACTGGCCAAGACGTCTGACTTAATTCGAAGTAGAATTCCATTCCATTCCAGTAGAATTCCATGGCTAACAGATAGATAATGTATAATTAACCGATAATCTAAACTACTTGGTTAAGCTGATTGGTGATTATTTTATTTACAGTAAAGTTATTCTCATCTAGGTAGTAACTGAGATAATCAGCATATCGCTAGTGAAACATTTTTATAAACATGTATAACACTGAATTGTTTAGTAGAAAGAAATGACTTGTCGGAGCGTGAGATGATAAGAACACATCGTATGTCACTCTTGAATAACAACCGACCAACCAAGGCCTATATTAATCACTTCATATCGTATATTTTACGAACACTAAGCATAACCGCTGGAGTTAGCCTAAGCGGTTGCATAAATGAACAGAATCTTTCCTGCAGAAAAAATATTAATCTTTACAATTGTTATTTAAGTAATAACCGCATTTGAATCGACTTTACATTACCCCAACAGAATTCTTATATATCATAGATCTAATCAAAGGAAAATTTCTATAGAGAATTTTCTTACAGTACACACGAAATAAATGTAGAGTTTGTTCACATGCAAATGATCCGTTACTCCCAAGCAGAGAACTATAATTTCCATCGATAGTTCTTTCTGCTTCCTTTACTTCCAATTATTATTATTATAAAAAATGAAACGTTTATTTATCGAATTTAGCGCAAATTTAGAATTTATTGAAAAACCTTGTATGCGGGATACTACACCGCTTCGCTTATTATAGTTACTCATATAACGACTTCTCAAAATAAGGACTTACATGTGTAGTGGTTGAAAATGTGATCCGATCCCTACCACTGGCAATCTTCCTTGGCTCAAAGCACGTCGCAACGTATCAGATTTCATCAAAATATCTTCCCGCCTGTATATTGGGCAGAAGAAAACAAGACATACAGACGGATAGATATGCTTAACTTGATTCAAAAAGTGATTTTCAGTCGATCGGTATAATAAACGACGAGTCTATCTCAAGGCCTTCTGATAGTTGAATACATCCTCACTAACCGTTATACCGTAAGTGATGTAGGCTACAAAAACAAATTGAGAATTATTTTGAAATAAACGTCAAGTACTTTTAGGATTTACTTAAAACATTTATATGATTATTTTCCATTCCATTTTATTAAACGCATCTTTCATTTTCTCTTTTCTCTTGCAGTTCTTATTGCGAGCGCGAATATCGTGACTGCCGGTTACAAACCTGTTATGTACAATCTCCCGCTTATCCCGGCTTATATCCACGAGCCTTAAATTGTCGTTATAAATTACATACCAGACAACCATATATCAAACTTTATCTACAAAACGAACAGTTTGCGGTCGATGGCCAAAGGTAAATACCAACCAATTGCACATCAAATGACATGACAGTTGTGACAAATGTTTAACGTTTTGTTAAAACGTTAAAGAGATTTTGGTTTATTGGTACAATTTTTGTTTTAAAAAAAAGAAAAAATTATGAGAGAGAATGGCAAAGAATTAGCATTAACTTGTATTTTCTAAGTAATTTGTCATTTTGGCACGTTTGCTCGCTTGCTTGCTTAGACCCTATGCAAAAATACTACGAGTTATTTACTCATACAAAACCAAATGCAGTTGACATCGTCAACATCGGGGAAAAAGGAAAAAAATTTTGTTTTACTATATATATAGTTTTTATATATATATAGTTTTTTTTTTCTATGTTGGCATACTGACAATGGCAATTTGACAAATACCGTAAACAAATTTTTCACAAGTTTTATGATAATAATGATCCAAAGAATTTTTGGCATTCGCTGGTGTAAGAAAAAAACAAACAAACACACATAAAAAGTCGTTCGCAAACAAAAAAGAAAGAACCTTTGAATAAATATTATTTCCTATAATAATAAAATTTAGTCAGAAATGAATGAATGATTTTTATTTAAACTTTATAGCAAATTATTCCTCTCGCAAAGGAAATAAATTCTGCTTTATTTGAAAAACTTTGATTTTTAGTTTTCTTTTTTTTTTTGCCATTTTTATTACATTTATATTTAATTTTTTTTTTTTTGTTATTTTTTTTTTTGTTCCTCTTTATGCGTCACTAACGAAACATCAAAAGTTTTATGACTTTTAAAAGTATAAAAATAAATCTATAAAAAACTAGTTTTTTTCTATATATTTTTTGGCAGTTTATTGAAATAAATTATCAATAAATAAAAGAAATTATGGGTTTAAAAATATTTTCATCTTGACGTTAGAAACGAAATTATTTTTATTACTTTCCTGAATTACTTTTACATCAAAGCCAAAATTGAAAAAAATTACATATCTATAAAGAAAATATTATTCCATTAAGCAAACTTTGACAAAATTTATGTTTTTGGCAGAGTTTTTAAAAAACACAAACAAAGACGAATTATTTGCTCACTTTTTGAAGCTCTCTGTAGATCTTTTTAACCTAAAGTCTCAACAACGAGAAACCTTACATTCAATCGAGGCCAGTACTTTTTTGGGACACTCTGCATTTACATCTTGATAGGAGGAATACGACGATAGGAAGTTTCTATCCAATCCGAAGAAATTAAAGAGGGATAAATTCTAAGACTAAAGTCTTAAAGCACTAACATCTGAGGCTATCAGTCATTGAATCAAACCGGGACTCCATGTGAAAGTGTTACCTTTAACTTTTACGCACCAGTACACGCTTCTTAAAGTGCAACCAACTTAGCTCCGTCTAACTTCTGTTCCACGCAAAAAGGAACCCAAACCCTGAAACCAGCACTACACAGTCATACACCGCCACTGTAATTCGAAAGACAAGAAACTTTAATGCAAGTCAATTGAACTGACGTTGAGGTCAATTACAACCAGGGAACTATAGCAACAACAACGATGATTCGCGAAACTCATTCAGGGAAAGTGAAAAACGAAGAACCGAACTGCGTTGCTCCATCAAATATTGCTCCTTTTGCTTACGATTTATTTTAATTGATGTCTTCTCACATGTCTGCGCAATGGTCACGTCCTTACGCCAATATGAACGATTCCAAACGCTGAAAGCACTACTCTTCATCTCTAATTCGAACCGTGGTAGAAAATATGGGTTAACCACGGTCGTTCATGAGGTAAAAATATTAATGTAATGAAACCACCCACCAGTACCATCACCGTGGGCAGTCAAATATAACAGCTACCCGGTTTCCGTTTTGCAACTAAAAAAATCCATTGGGTAAAAGTGAAAAGTAAAAGGAGCTAGGATGTGCTAACCCAACGGATATCAACCCTTTAGATCACAATTGACTGCAATGGACGATTTCTTACATGCGTAAGCAGCTATATATGAAAAAAAATGCATCCTTGCGTGAATAGACGCAAGAGACGTGTGGCGAAACGGCGGGGAACAAAAAGTGAAATCTTTTCATACCATACACTAATTGCGGTGCAAGGGTGAAGGCGTATGAAGGACTTGAGAAATACCCTCCTATTACTATGTGAATACCTGTACTAAGCGAAGTGGTATAGGGCATTTAATGATAGGCCGACAACTAAAGCACGCTCAACACCGAACAAATAATCAAATGAAATTAAATAAATTGAAAACGTGTTTTAATAGTGGGAGCATTAATTAATCAAGTGATAAGAGTTATTTAGACATTCATTTGTTAATGTTGGAATAAATTTTGATAACAAATATGAAAACGATATCAGTTATAGAAATTTGTTAAAATTTTTGGTTTACTCTCGTGCTTATCACTTGAAAGCGAACTGTTAGGTTTTCCTTTCGCCGATTGCAGTCGACTTAAAAGGGAGCTTTTCTGCTTTTCAAAACGGAAATGTTCTCAATGTGTCTTCTTCTGTGGCCAAGTTCTCTGATCAGTTAAACCCGTTTTCAATATCACACTGTCTGCAATAACTTGCAATGTTTGCGGCAAACTTGCGCAGGCGAGCAAACCGACAGATGGAAGTTCTGAATTCTACTCGGAAGCTATGCATGAATAAAACAGAGCTTAATTGATTCGATGGTGAAGTCGCTATCAAAAAAAACTAATTATGGCTCTTATACATATGAATGCGTGCAAGGTTTAAAGGCGTTGCAGTGAAAAAGTGGTGCGCGTCCACTATGGAAAAATGATAACAAATTGATTGCTTCAAGTATTCTCTACAGCGAGGCATTACTTTGTTCCGTCTTTGCAACAAAAGAAGAGATTATGTAAAAAATTAAGTATTTCTGCTCGGACGAAAAAATTAGTGTCATCTACAAGAAACAATCTTTCGCGACTGCAGCGGAAGCTGCAACGGATTTCTGTTAAGTGTTGCTAGCGCTTGCTTAAGCAATTTTATTCATTTCGTAAATATTGTAGATTTGCTTCCTCCAGATTTTCAGATTACATCTACAGATTACAGATTTTCTTCCTCTTTCGGGATTTTCAACCTGCTACTCAGTAATGGGCGCAACATTGTTATTGATAACGCTTTGGCGCTTACTCAATTCTCAAAAAAGGTTTCGTTTTATTATAAAAGTGGTTGTGTTCGATGCGATTCAATAAATAGTACAATAATGAGGAAGAAGAACAAGCAACCTACACCAAAAAAGAACAAGAACCAGCAACCTACACCAAAAAGGAAGAAGAACAAGCAAGCTACACCAAAAAGGAAAGAGAACAAGCAACGTACACCAAAAAGGACGAAGAACAAGCAACCTACACCAAAAAAGAAGAAGAATAAGCAACCTACACCAAAAAAAAAGTCCACGGGATTAGTTAAATTTGAAGATAATGCCGTAACCGCTCTGTGGAAATGGCACTAACTTTTCGCAGCTAATCGGCCCGTTATGTTCTTTCGAGTCCTCATTAATGTTTTCCCTTGACACGCATTGATGCGTTTCCTCATTTTTTATCGTTCTTGAGTTCGACTGGTTACTTAGCTGTACATCTATTATATTCTTTTCTTTCACTTTTTTCCCACTTGAGCCCAGTGATGCTCGCAATGATTTCGTCAACACATTGCATTTTGTCAAATTGGCTACTGCTTCTTCCATAGGACTTAAATGCACACTTTTTTTATTATTTGCCATTTTGCGTTTAAGATTTGCTTTAAAATTTGCTATGAAAATTTATAAAATCGAAATTTATTGAAAGAAGAAGAAAGTGAGAATAATAAAACCGATCAAGCCTGATCGTCACCATACGTAGTGCGATGGAATTGAAATGCATACCCTTAGCCATTCTTCAGGCAAGCGTATAGGCGGTCCATAAGCGTTCATTTCGGAAGCCAACTCTTTCATCTTCACTTTCGATTGACACTTATTTGACCCATAGTGTCCTTTGCCTTTAGCAATGTCCGGATGTTGCTTCATCCATTCTACCATAGCTTTGAATTGCTTTTTGATTGTAATTTTAATACTACAAATAAATATTTTTTATGTATAATTTTTACAAAACATACATTTTTTATTACGTACTTGCTTTCCATTTTATTTCTCCGCATATTTGTTATGTTAGATTTTTATTAGCGACAATTGTCTCTGTAATCAGTTGTGAAGACTTATGTAAATCGACAACAGAATACTGCGTTTCTTTAAGACTGTTGGAAACTATAATAGCCCGACAAGTATCTGACGTTAGGTTGTAAGCAATGAAAATCACAATTGATTAACGACACAAGAATTCAAGAAGAGGGAGAGTGTTGTGAACTGACGACGACAACACAACTTCGATTGTAGTTGTGAATCATATTAATATCGTCTAATCCAACCTGGCTGACACATACTCCCATTTTTTTTTTTTACTAATTTATATTCCAAAACTTTCGATCTTGTAAAGATATATCAAAAAAAACTTTTATCCAGTTTCTAAGTTAAACCTCTTTTAGTGGCAATAGTTTTTTGGCCCCTTTGGACGACTTTCGCTGCTTGCTGTCCGCTTGGCTGGCTGACGCTGGAGTGTAGCGATGAATCGCCTGTTTCATCCATTGTCATATATAAACAACTAAACAATTCCAGCATCACACTGATCCCTTCTGGCAAACCTCGGCTTAATTTCTAAGACCATTTGAGTACATTTTCAATATAAATGAAAAATTAATAATAAAATAAGAAACAACATAGTCGGCTTAGCTTGCGATATTTGAAATTCTTGATGAAAGTTATCATGATGAAATTCTTGATGAGCAACTTCGGCTAGTTTCTAACCTCTGTAATATGTTCATAGATGTCTTCAGAAAGTGATCATAGGTTCGACGAAAAAAAAAAGTCTAAGATGAAGTTTTGATTATTGATTATGGGAGAGCGACCTTTGTTTCTCATAATTTAGTTAAAAGCTATCCGCAAAGTACCCTCGCTATACAGCCTTTTGCTCGCCTATCAAGCTCACGATATATACATATCACAACTTGTGCCATTAATTAATTTGCTTTGTGAAAAAATTCAGTTGCTTAGTCCTCAATCACCGTCACAATAATTACAAAGCCACTTAATCCCTGCGGCCTTTTCTTAAAGTTCCAGGAAGTTTCCCTGAAACATGGAGGAGTTATCGCTTTGATCACTAATCGCTAAAACTATCAATATATCGTGCAGTTATGATTTTAGTGCGTAATTCATGTTTTACTCGCAAGATCCGATTCCACGCTTAAGCTTCGTGACTAATTTATTACGATTGCCAATACCACGTAAAGGTCGTCTTAGTCTGATGTGTGTGTGCGTGTGATCACTATGATTCAAAACCTTTATCACATTCGTTGCATTCAAAAGGTCTTTTACCGGCACCGGTACCCGCATGCACTTGTCGATAAGGGTCGTTTTCCATGCTATTCTATTTACTTGGTAAACTATAACTTGCTCTTGAAATTTCTTCTATCTGATCTGATACATTTCCCTTAAAATAATGCATTACATGTTCCTCCTTTAGAAAGTTTTCTTAATGAATTGAATTTAATCAAGTGTAAGTACATTCTCTTCTCGTTTCAACTGTTATCGGCTAACGGTATAATTAAAATAATCTATTTATAAAACAATTGTTAGCGATTGAAACTAAGGGCAAAACCATGCATAAAAATAACCAATTAGATGAAGAGTCTGCGGCAGATTCCGACACTAACGACGCCATAGTCATCTGTGTGGTATCGGTTGGGGTTATGTTGTTGCGAAAACGCATTAATGTGCTTATTAAGTCAAGTATATGTTCGTCGGGGAATTGGCACTGGCCCAAGAAGTTTTTAACGTGACCAACACGTTCCTCTTCGTTTTTACAATTTTTCAAAACATTAGGTAACTAACTGCTCCAGAAGATTATTACGACAATTCGAATTACTTTGCGATTTGGCACAAACATATTCTATAACCGAATTTAGATTAAGACGATCGCACACCACAGTTGAGTGATTCTCTTGTACGGCATGATCTAGAAAATCTTTAGAATGATTTTCTGAAAAAGTTTCCAAGGCATTGCTTTTGATTTTTGCATGTGTATATTCATAGCGTATGAGAGAAATTTTGCTACAGTATTTGTAAATTTAAGCTGTGGTGACTTTTCGAGATTAAAATATTTGATCAATAGGTTATCCAATGAACACTGTTCTGTAACTATTTTCAAAGCATTTTCAAGATTTAACTTAGCTAGGCTATGAGATGTGCATTGATGTTCATTAGGCATGTCTAAGGCACTATTTTCCGAGTGTAGTTCAGAAGTACTACTGCTTGCTGAAGGTTTTCCATTGCAGTTTCTTTAAAAAAATTTATTTTATATTATTTTTTTTGTTGTTTTTTTTATATGTTATATATGCACAGAAAAACTTTGCTTAAAATATTGAGAGTAGAAAAACTTGAACAACTTATGTCATATATTGCATTTCAAGCTGCACTATCCCTTTTCCTTCCTCTCCATTTCTCCATCTAACTCTCTCACCCTTTGTTACACAAAATTAATACGAGACAATGATCGGAATTTTTTCCTTTAATCCTAATAGAAAACTTAGTGTAGTAGTTAAATTTAATTCTGTTGCTAAAAATTGAATTTTTTCATAGAAAGCGGGTAGAGGGGATAGCAGCACAGTTTTGCATGTAACTTTATATACATCACCGAACGGTGAGGAGTGTATTCAGTCTGTCAAAACGTTTGCAAAGCCCAAAAGGAAGCATCGGATCAATATTAAATTTTGAATAGATTTAAACATGTCCATCTGTCTGTTTGTCCGGCTGTCCGTTTGTCCGTTTCCCGGAATGTCGTTTGCAAAACATTCTCCTTGTCGCAAAAATGCAGTAAGTCAAAGTCAATTTTAAATTTAGCAGAGGCAGAGAGCAAGCTCTTGCACGCAGTTTGCTATTGAAACGGGGCCAATCGGCCGAAAGACCCGCCCACAGTACCACCTAAACTTGGTTTTTTGCTCATCACTCATAAATTGCAGGAAATAAATTTACAAAAATTTGAGCGCACTTTCTATGGTCGATGCTGTGGCACTTGTAAAAAAACAAAAAAATAGACCATGCCTACCCAATATAGTACAGCATCAAAAATTCTTTTTTCATTACACTCATAAAGCGTAGGAACAAGTTTCAAAAACCCATAAAGTATATAAATTTTTGTCAAAATTCAAATTTGTAATGCATGTAAACATATTTGTTTGTTTGTCTGTCTGTCTGCTTGGTCCGTCCTATCTACCTACCGCTGTGTAGTATCTATGACAGAACATTCTCTAATCAAAAGAAATGAAGTGAACGAAACTTTTCGAAGGTCTACGGCTGCAACGCTCACGCGCCTATGCGGCGAAAACTTTTATCTCGAAAATCAAAAAAAAAAACAGCTGACCTAAGATGAAAATTTTTAATTTTGTCTTTTAATGTAACGGTGATGGGTACAAAAGATTCAGCCACGACCGAAAATAATTTTTTTTTTTAGTTGTTTCTTTATCGTCTACACTAACATTGCTAATATTAGTTAGATAAATGTTAGCATTTTAAAAAGTTCCTGCTTTTAATTTGAATTTCTTCTATTTTCCGTTTGCTGTCTTGATTTTAATGTTCACTGAACACACAATATACGAACATAGGAAAACGGAAAAAACGTACGAAGGCAAATGCTAAAAGAAAAAAGAACAAAGGGAAGCAGCATATTTTAAAAAAAAAAGGGAAGATTTAAGAAAAAAAAATTATACGAGTCTAAATCCAACATACGTTTGTATGTAAATGGAGAAAAAAAGATATCGAAGAAATGACCTCTACAACAGGACGTTTGAGACTGTTGAATGTCTTCAACTTAAATGTCCACACAAATGGTGATGACGATGACTATGAGGATGATGATGATGATGATGATGATATTGCAGCACATGATGGTTCTTGATAAAGTATCTTTATAGCGTATAGAGTATGCTTATTACCCTCCGTATTCTACACACACTCACACACAGACACACTAACACTTTGCCAACCTGCCTACGCTCGCCTGCCATTACCTTTAAAAGAAGAGAAAAGGGAAACGGAAATTAATGTTCATTCGTTTTTAAAAGAACAGTAGATGGAAAAAATGCGAACCGGCTTTTCGCTTGATTGAATTTGACATATGCGTGTGCAGTAGCATTGAAAAGTCCATCATTGAAGTAGAAATGTGAAAAATTAAATTTTTTTTATTTTTTTTTTTATACATTTTTCCCCGCATTATTCCGCAATGCGTTACGTAATAGAAAATCCTTAGCTAGAAATAATTGTTTCAATTTAACACGCAATTCCCAAAATTGATGAACTAGAAAGAACAATGCAACAGCATTGGTAGAATATTCTTTTAATGAAAATTCCATAAGTACATTGGAAATTTTTTCAAGGGGTAACACTAGATCGGTTCTGTCACTCGTGCAAGTTTAGAAATAGAAGCCTAAAGTCACATGGCTGTTCCCATATCCGTTTATCTTTCGCCACTCTATCTGTTTGCGGTCGAGATGCATATTATATTTGAAGAAAGTTTTTTACCTAATAGCCCCAGACTAAATGGGAAAGCGATTGTAGTCCGCCCGCAACCGGGAAGATATCGCATGGTAAGTGAATAAAATGGAAATTTAATTCAGAGCAAGCTTAATGGAAACATCTGCGCGCACCGTCTCAAAATTCATTACGGAAGTGGTCCCTTTAAACTCAAAGCAATTGATCAATTGTCGCTCTAAAGCGGCAGGTATTCATAAATTCGTTGCGAAGTGAATATAACTTTCTGACTTGTCTTTAGTTTCCTGAAATATCAATTTATCACAATTATTATCATCCAGAATTTGTTCATAAATCATCATCAATAATAGTTTTATTCTCTCCGACTTTTTTTTCCGTTTATTATACCATTTGTTTAATCATGTATCAATAGCCAAAAGCCATTGCATGTGTATAAAGTCTACGCAAAAGCTGCCAAATTTTTGCTTTTGTACAATTTACTCATCAATTATTTGAAATGTGAGAAAAAAAGTTTTTTTTTTTATGCACAAAAGTTGTTATCTAAGTACTTTGCAAAAAAGCATTAAACCCTTTAATGTGATTCGCTAAAAGTTATTGAAATTTGTAAATAGTTGCTTGATAGTATCGTTATATGAAGGCAGACGTTTCGCTTGTTTGTTTTTTTTTTGATCTATGTAAAGCATATTGGGGACTTTGCGTATCTCTGATCATCATGAGCTGCCAAGGTTCGAGCAAAATCGGCCTAATGGTAAATGTCTCCCTAGAAATTTTCCACTTTTCATTCCCTATGCCATTTGTCGTGCAAAGGTATATTAAGCTTGTGTGGACATATACAATACCCAGAAAGAACTTGAGGTAGGTCCATCTTTTATTATACCGATCAATTGAATCAATTAAAGCTTGGCATCTTCTTCTCTTGTGTCCTACGAAAGGGTTGTAATTTTCTGGTGAAATTTGGTATACTGACATATTTTAACCCACGATCGAACACTATTGAAAATGGTAGCAATTGGGCCACTTTTTCGAGCACTTACCATTTAACGCCTTAATTTGAAAAGTCGATATATGGATATCTACAGATAGAGTAGCGTAGCGTATTTAATGGTGCGCCATGCGTTACTTAAGTGTTTTTACTTGTTTCAAATTGACGATACCTGGCACACATTGAAGGCTTCTCTTTACAACTTTTTTACGCCGGTCAAATGATTTTTAGCAAATTAAAACAAGTTTAACCATTAGAAACATAAAACTGTGCGTAGCGCATTTTCAACCACTTCCACTGTATTATGCAGACGTAAAGAGCGTTAGCAATATTTGCAAACCTCTTTTCATATTTACAAATTAAAATGAAACAGTAATACTGCGAATAAAAAATTCAGTGAATTTTTCATTTAAACTTCATGGGTACAATGAAGTCATGAAATTTATCTTTTCGTGGGTTGGTAATATTGCCTTTGGCGTCTATATAGAATTAGTCTCTATACGCAATTGGTGCAGGTACCATCGAACCCTTTTTACTCAGCTCAGTAAATCATCTGTCGTTGATTTATTGACTCGCAGAAGAAGAAGAAAATCATAAACGTGCAAAAGTGAGATTTTCGATTTTTCTGATATCTCCGAACCAATGATTTGCGACTACCAGGACATCAGGAAACGCATCGTAAGAGGTGGTGAGACTTGAATCTGTGCATACAATGCCCAAGCAACCGGCCAATCGAGTAAATATGATCGAAAAAGTGAACCAAGAAAGAGAAAATCGCTCCAAAATTGTTCGAAAATTAAGCTCATGTTGAAAGCTTTCTTCGATTATCGCCCTAAATGTGAATAGGAAATATTACTTGAGGGATGTGACGGCATAAAGACAATAAAATTAATTTTGAACGAATAAATAAAGTTTTCTCATTTTATAAAAAAATTCACTTTATTTTTTGATCATAGTAGCACATGAAACGAATCGTCTTTACCAAATGACAAACAACCAAATGCTGAACAAAATCCCATAATGTGTTATGATATTTATGGCGAGTTGCCAGCAAATCTATTATAAGGTTTTTTTTATGTAAATTGTTTCTTTTTAAACTCATATGAATTTCAAACGAATAAAAACATATCATGCGATCACATGTAAAATCGTGAAAGTATAGCATTTTCAACACATTTTTCTTCGAAATTTCAATAATTCAGTTAGACCGTTTTGCTAACGAAAAGTGCTCAGATATTACTTACGGTGGAAGTGTTGTTCTACAGGAAGTGTGGGTTAAGAAATATTCCACAACGCTTTTCATACATCCACAAAAAGCTAAGAATATTTTTCAACTTAACTTAATTGCTTAAGAATATAACTAACTAACCCCCTTAGGCCGGTTATGACATAATATACGCTTTTCATACATCCACAAAAAGCTAAGAATATTTTTCAACTTAACTTAATTGCTTAAGAATATAACTAACTAACCCCCTTAGGCCGGTTATGACATAATATACGATTATGTGGATATTTTCTACTTCCGATAACCTCCTAAAACAGATAAACACGCCTTTTCTACGATCGAGTCTTAACTTATGTGTTGTGTGGAAACTATCAGACCTAACCAAAGTTTTCATTTACTTTGTTTTCCTGCGAGCAATGCGTATTGCACGAGTTTCATGGTGGATGTGTTTGACGGGAGGAAAAGTGCTTGCTCGGTGTAGAGTTGCATTAAAAACGGTTCCTCGATCTGTAGGAAGGCGGAGGATTTGCATGGGAGACGCTCTTATCAAAATGTTTCTACGGCGTATCTCCATCTCGCAGTTGGCACTGATCATAGACGGGGTGATGAATAGCATTTCTCAGCATTTCTCATGTATCGTGGAGCATGGTCGCGTTAGGCGTTAAGAGACATTCATACTTTATTCCTTGAAAGCGTAAAAAGCTTCGACTCTTCCTTTCTCTCTCTCTCTCTCTCACTTCGTCTCTCTGTCTTTCATTTGCAATTTCTTAACCAGCTCAAGCTAGATGCCCAGTTAATTACACTTTTTAGATCAATTTGAAAGATAAGTGTTTCTCATTGTGTGCCTCTTGGCATTTCTTAAGCAAATAACCAAAGCCAAATAGACTAATAATACATCGTGTAATAATACATCGTGATTGATCATCGTAAATGTTGAGATTGATAAAACAGATAATTACAGTCTTGCGACCCGCTTGTTCCCAATTATTATCTATGAGCAATTTGCTCGCCTTGTCAAAAAGAATCTTCCCCAACGTGCTATTTTTTTCTATCGAATGAATTAAACAAGGCGAGCCATAAAGAATATTCCGAGTGTTTATTTCGAATAAATTTTTAGCAATTCGTTTGCGTATTTATATATATTTACATTTTGATATGCTTGATATGCAATATTTAGAATTCATTTGAAGCTTGAAGCTGACATGTGTTGATAAAGACAAGACATATCTTATAAAGTATGAGTTATCCTTATCATATATATAAGAATTCAGTTTCCATCAGAACGATTATCTGGCAAACGATTAAAAAAATTTCTCCATTCGAACCAATGTTTTCACGTAAGAAGTTATAAAAATAAGACGTTAACTAATGCGATCCAAGCCATTTTCAATAGCGTTCGTACTTGGGTCGAAACCCGTCAGTCTACCAAATTTTCTCAATCTATCTCGAAAATTATAGATCGAACAACAATATCCATGGGCAGACGTCAGGTGGACACGTGGACAGACAAGCTTAGATCAATTCAAAAAATGATTATGATTTTTAAAATTCGTAAGTTATTTATAGTAAATTGAAACCTCGTAGTCAGTTAATGCCATTTTTTATGAGGAACGGTTGTGAAAATAGTTCGATACAATGCATATCCAATGGGAATTTTCCTAGTTCCTAAACGTCTCAGTTTTTAGTCAATACATCGCAAAAATTGCGATTTGTCGATGCAACACAAAAATTCGGGCAGGGCCATTGATCAAGCCAGCAAGCTTAAATTGATTCATTAATCAAATTTCGACTGATATCTTATTTCATCGCTTGCACCAGTTCACATTTTATATATTTATTTATTTTTTTTATTAGTTTGGGGAAAAAGAAATCCATTATTTTTATATGAACTTCAGGACTATATTTAACATGCTTCGGATTGTCCGATTTGGGTCAAATATGCACCGTTTTGTTGTACGATTTGTTGCCATTTTAAAGGTAACTTCAAAATGCCTCTCTCATAGAAGTCCTGGTCTCTATTTGCAAAAAACTCTAGTAGTCGATTTTCACAATCCTCCCTAGATTCCAATTTTTTATCATTAAAGAAATTTTGCAATGCAAGAAAAAGATGGTAATCGCTTGGTGCCAAGTCCGGACTGTATGGCGGATGCATTAAAACTTCCCAACCAACCTCCCGAAGTTTCTGGCGAGTCACTGTAGATGTGTGTGGCCTAGCGTTGTCCTGGTGGAACACGACACCTCTCCTGTTGGCCAATTCTGGCCGTTTCTTGTCAATCGCTATCTTCAAACGGTCCAGTTGTTGACAGTAGAGATCAGAATTTAGGGTTTGGCCATATGGAAGCAACTCATAATAAATAATCCCCTCCAGTCCCACCAAATGCATAACAAAACCTTCCTGGCTCTTTGACCACGATCGTTTTCGCACAGTGTTATCGTATGTGATCCATTTCTCATCTCCAGTCACCATCCGTTTAAGAAATGAGTCTATCTCATTCCGTTTGGCCAAGGCTTCGCAGATGGAAATTCGATCCATCATGTCTTTTTCTGTTAATTGGTGTGGCACCCAAACATCGAGCTTCTTTTTGAATCCAGGTTTGTGTAAATGGTTTAAAACTGTTTTATGGTTGATTTTTAGCTCCTGGGCGATGTTACGACTGCTCACATGCCGGTCAACTTCGATCATTTCTCCGATTTTATCGACATTTTCGACGACCGGCCTACCTGTGCGAGATGCATCTTTAACATCAAAAATTCCTGAACGGAATCTACGAAACCAAAATTGCACATAATTGGCTGTTACAGTATCGGAACCATAAACACCAATTTTAGCCACCTGGCTTACATTTTCGCCTTTGTCAAAGAAAAACTGTAAAATGTACCGAATTTTCTCTTTGTTCACTTCCATTTTTAACACGCTGTAACTCACAACTGAATGCACCAAACAAAAAACAGCAAAAGAATTTTTTTTACTGCGAAATGTTACCTTTCCAACGAGCATAAATATGAAATTGTTTGATCGATACTTTACGAGAAATCTATCAGTGCAGCCATCTACCGAAAAAATAATGGTTTTCTTTTTCCCCAAACTAATATTTTACTTACTTAAACATGACGCTCAACCAAATAAATTGGCTCTTAAAAGCACATTTTATTCTGATTATTGTTAAAAACTAGTATAAAGAATAAAAGGAGATTTAAAAAAAAGAAAAAAAAAAATAACACACACAATTAAAATAATAATTCATGTATGAGTAAATAAGAAAAAAACAAAGCATATACAAAGCCGGTACAGAAGCACACCCACAAAGGTTACGGATTCAAGTTGCAAGTGAATCCTTAAACCATCGCAAACATGCAAATGCAAAAGGCAACCGATAACAGGTAATAGTACACAACACCAGACAGCGCCAGGTCCAGGCGCACAACTATAGTTTAGAGACATCAAATAATGTGAAACGTCATTTTCTGAAATGACTAAGTTGGCAATCGAAACGGAGTTTGTTTTCGGATACGGAAAGTTGACAGTTGAATCGGAATTAGCAGAGTCTTATGGGTACTTAAGAATTGCTTCAGATTTTTTTTGACTAGCCTTTAAAAAATTATAAATAATCATCAGCAATGGCGTAACGACATATGAGAAACTTCAACGAGATAGTTAAGATGCCAGCACGCAAGCTGCCTACCACTTTATAATCGTTGACAATTGAAAAGTCTTCTTATCGCTCACTCGTACGTCATTTCAAAGCATGAACAAAGAAGATTTCATGGTGAATGGTACTTTGCTTCAAATTTGCATAGAATTAAACCTAAATCGTACCAAAGTACGGCGATTAAAAATGGTTCAAATTGTCACCGTAAGGAGGTAACAGATGATGTGGGCGAATATCGCAAAAAAAAAAAAATTGAAGCAACTCCTGCGTGTATAGTGGAAGACAAAAAGCATATAATGCGTAATACTTTCGTATGTGATGTGATATCTTTCTTGACAACGTGATTTTTATTGTCGCGCATTAAAAGCTTGCTTGAAGAGGAAAATATTTACTGAGACAGTAAAAGTTTACTTAATTTAAGTTCAAATGTTGCCTTTAACGGCCAGTGGCACGCCACATTTACCTTCTGGCATCATTATCGTTATTACATCCATTATGCCTACTAGCATTCTCCACAAAATATTAAAAACAGATCGCCTAGAGAAGAAACGCGTTCGGCTTGCAAAGACTTTTGTGCACTCAAAAGTCAAAAAAGAGACAAATAAATAAAATATTTATTGCGCTTTATGTTTACTACTCCCTATGATGGGCTTTGATTTGGTAATTGTTTTTATGTCTTATTATTTGCAACGAATTAATTTTAAGTGGGTTAGCAATCAGAAGAGTAAGAGAAGCTCTTAATAAAATATGGAAATAAATTTTTGAAACCAGAAGCAATCAAGGTAAAGAAATCTTCTAAAAAATCTTGCTCATCTCAGACACAAAGCTATTTCTGTTCTATATTTTACAGAATTATATTAAGGTAAGGGGTTTTATGCTTCGAACATGTAAAACTCATTCTAAGATAACATCGTCCTCAAGCATCTTAACTTAAACAAGTTCAAGTATCGGTGATTGGGAGACTAGATAGACTATTGTTGCCCAGAAAATTAGGGAGTCATCATCCGAACTTAACTATTGCTTGTTTGTCCCTTTGGTCTTAAATCTCTAGAGGTTTTGAAAGCCTACCCTTGCGACATTTCTCTCTACGTAAAAGAATAAAGACACTCTATATTACGTCTTCAGGAACCCAAATACTGGAAGGTAATCTTTGAGAATTCACCTTGGCGATACATTTGCAACACACCAATGGATCTTAAAAAAGTCCTCTCATCCAATTTGCAATTGTGGACAAATTCACACAATAAAGTGCATTCTTTGTGACTGCCTTAATTGTTTCTTTTTTTAGAAGAATCGCATTTGGAACAACTAATCCTATAGACATCTTGAAATCTGCTGCAGAACGAAATATCTCGCCCTCTCCATTGACACAGCATATCACTCTATTAAGATTGCTGGGCTCAATATCTAATATTCTTTTTTCCTTTCGAAAATGACAACTAGTGCTCTTTGCTCTCATTTTATTCTAGGAATTTATTTCATTGTTCCAAAAATCATAACAATAATAATAGTAAGATGACAATGCTACACATGGTCTTAGGCGAACTTCTAGTAAGACATCTATTACACATAACAAAACACGATTGAGCTGAAGCCCGAATAAAAAGATAACTTTGTACCGACCGTCAAGGCGAAATATTTTTTCCTTTGAAAAATCTATTATTTATTCTTATTGGAACGCTCATCATTTATGTTTGCTTATGAATAAAGATATGAGCTTAGAAATAAAATCAGAAGGTTACGTTTAATCTTGCCCTCGCAGGGCAGATTCATTCCACCTGTCTCAGGTTGAAGTCTTCTCTTTAAAGTCGCCGCGAATGAGTTGCCAATACATCATTGATGCTTTAATCAATTACAAGATACGCCCAAATTGGCTTTATTTTCCTGAAAAACGACACATCTAAAAACGAAACTCGATATGACGGACGAGGCTACTCACAGTTGTCTTTTTTGTTGATGTTTGTGGAAGGTAAGAGATTGTGCTTGTTGAGAAATAGAACATTTTGCGATGTAGAAGAAGAAAAAAACTTTCAAAGCCTACCAGTGTTTTGTAAACCTAAGAAACAATTTTTTAATAAATTTCTAGTTTTACAATATCTTCGATCCGACAGAGTGGCCTCGACTAGCAACTCAATTGGTCGTGGGTTCGAATCTCGAAACCTTTACTCGAAAGCTTTAACAGTTTTAGTCTTAAAATTCATTTCTCTGGCGAAATTAATAATAATAAGAGTAATATTAATAATACCATATATTCAGTATTTGAGAAAGAAAAGCTTAGTATTTTAAAACAAAATTGTGTCTTTTTTTTGCACCCTTCCCAACACAAATTTTTTTTGAATTCTAACTTCGATAGTGTCTTACAGAAACTTAGGTATGCAGCAAGACTCGAAGATGAATTTCAGCTAGTAATTGCTGATGAGGGATTGACAATACACTTTTTATACACGAATTTTTTCTTTTCTAGCACGAATCCAAAAGAAAAGAATTTTTTTTTTATTCAAAATGTCGCACGTATTTTGTTGCACGAATTTCTAAGGAACACATCTACCGTGTAAAAACCGCTTTGGGTCTACCATTCTAAGGGCGAGCCATTGACAGATTTTACCACTCTTTTCGAGCAGGCCAAGACTTATGGACTTCAAAGAAATTAAAAGAAGCTCGAAAAAGTTTTGCCTTTGCATTCTTTAGATTCGTTTCAGAGAATATGCCTATGTGTGGCGAGTTTACCCGTTTATAATGATTTTTGCTTTCTTTTTCAGATGCGAAAATGTCATGACTTGTCCTATACGTCCTATAGGTTCCGGTAATGAGCATTGTCCGTACGACTGGCTGGCTGTGTACGATGGTCGCGATGAGCACTCACCGTTAATAGGGAAATTTTGCGGTCTCGGCAAATTTCCCTTTAGTATAATCGGTAAGCATGGATTACTATAAAAGAGGAATATGAGAAGTGTATTCACTCACTCTAAGGCATTAAGAGAACTTAGAAAAAGTAGAGAACTCCAATTATCAAATCAGAAAAATATTAATGCATTGAACTAGAAGCAAGTATAAAAGTAGCATTGGTGTCTTCATATTTTCAAATATAACCTGCAATAGTCGAAGCTTCAAATCGTTGCGTGTCTTCCTTTTCCGTAAAATGCTGGCGCCTTTTTCCGCCATTTGTGTACATTGTATATATGTACATTTTCTCGGCTATTCTTTACATTCTTTGGAACAATTGCAGTGTAGTTGAACATGCAATATTTACCTAAATTGTCCAATTGACATATTACACTTTGTAGAGTTGAACAAGGTTTCAAAGAATACCTTCAATGAATGCAAGAGGAGAATAAAATACAAAGCAGAGAGATAATGGTTAACAAAAGATGTATGAGTAGTGTAAGTCAAATGCAATCTATTTAATGTTTATTGAATAAATTGACTAAATTCCAAAGTGAAGAGTAACTACCGAGCTTTCAATTCATTCAAATACAGTTTTAATGCTCTTGAGAGCTGTTTGAAATTTTAATCAAGAGAATTGCATAATAAATGATATTAAATCATTTTGGTCAAATAGTGCATACTATTGAAGGTGGGCTTCTAGTCGAAGTATCTTATATGCATATGTAAATAAGCAGTTGTGGTGTAGAGGATGGGTGATTATGATTGTAATACCCAAGCGATGTTAATTTACAAATGTGTTACAGTTAAAGTTAAATAACACAATGCAATAACATCATCATCATCATCATCGCCATTAACAACGGCATCGATAAAGGAATTGCATATGCATGCTTGTGTGCGTGCATGTGTCCGTGGCCGCATGTGTCCATGAATATGCATGCAACGAAGACAGGGAAATGCATAAATGCATGTACATATCGACTTGTACACCTTTCATATATATTTATGATATATATATATATATATATCATCTGTATATATATATATATCTGTATGTTACAAATGACTGAACCATTACCAGCAGAAGTAGATATTGTTGACGTTGGGTCCGTATGCAGACAATGAACAAATATGCATTTATGTCAGTGACATTTATCCGAGGATGTATTGAATGCTAATGCAATTAATATTTATTAAATGTTTATTTGCCTACACACAACACACAGACACATGTATCATCCATCCATTTACTATAAATGTTCTCATATTCCCGGCAAACAGTAAATATTCTGACTAAATATTTAAATTTGCTTTGCTGTTTTTTTTTTGTTTTTTTTTTTGTCTTTTTATTTTTTCCACCTATTGCAGGCACTTCGCAGTATATGTATGTGGAGTTTGTTACCTCACCAGCCGGGCCTCTGCTGAATACCGGTTTTCATTTTAATGTTGGCAATTGGCCAGGACATGTTGAAACGGCAGGCATTAAACATGGCATTTGTGATTGGTTACTTAGTTCCGATTCGCTAAAGGACAGCAGCGCCAGTGAGGGTATATTCCTAAGCATAGCTCATTGGTATCCGCCGAACACTTCATGCAGTTATCATATTAAAGGCCGCACCGGGGAAATTGTGCGCTTATATTTTCCAAGGTAAATACAAGCGACAAACAACACAAATATTCACTATTTCTGTTACTATCATTACTGCTGCTGCTACCACTACGACTACTACTACTATTATCGCGTCTAGTACGCATGTATGGGTTAGTTGCGTTTGTTATTTAATTGTTAGAAGAGTTTTTGTGCGGCTTTTCTTCAAGTTATACTTCCCACCGGGAAATAAGGAAAATGTCTAGCGCTTATAGTTACAAAAGCAGCAGTAGTTCTTTCTTACCACTTAAGTATTTTTAATGAAAATTCTAGGGAAAGATTTATGTGACATTTTAATTTAACCTGTCACTTGGGTTAAAATTGCTACGATGCGTTCGTTGTCTGTAGCATTGTTATACATGCAACTATCTATATGTATGTCGACACAACTATGCAGACAAATAGTTGTATATATTTGTATATGTGTTTATAAATACATACACATATATAGAAAGTGTTGGCGTTTTTTGCGCCTTGATTTCTTCCATAATTTCTGTCGTTGTTGTTAATGTTATTTTACTTTTTTATTTACTTATTTTTTTTCTTTTTTTATTTTTTCTTTTTGTTTTTCGTTGCTGTTGAACAAACATAAAATTTCACTGCAATTTCATTCATTATGCTGTGATGTTGACTGACGATGTGACTGCTGCTGCTATTGCAGCATATTGCTGTTGTTGCTTTTGATGATGCCCTCTTTCCTGATATTTGTCATTAAATTGCTGCTGGTCGTTATCATTGTTGTTTGCATTTATTACTCGCTTTTGTTCCTTTTCTGCTTTCTGTTTTCTATATGCAAGAATATGTACAAGAAAAAATATGATAAAAAATTATGGTTGAAAAAAAAACCAAGAATTTTAAATCGATTTAAGTTAGTAGATGTTTGTTTCAAAAAATGTTCCCATTTCCTATAAACCAATTGAGAATTGTCAATGTGAAAGATCCCATTGAGAGAGATACTGAACCTAACTGCCTATGTGTGGGTCACAGTAAGCATTAAAACGTTAATGTAAAGGAGAATAGTTTGATGACAAATTCAACGAAATGCAAGCTTAATAGATTTATTCCTCTGCACGTAACATCAGTCGGACGGTCCACAAAGTGTATGTTATCTAGATAAGTGCCAGTTTCTCCCTCGACTTAAATTTCTCCGTCCGTTTATTTATCATCTATTGTTAAAACGTTTACGTCGAAAAAGTTGAGATAGAAGGCTGACACTCGTTTGGCTTAATTGGTAATTAAAAGCTAGGTTTAAAATCGGTATGATCGGGTCAAGATAATTCCCATGACAGACAAAATACTATCATTGATAATTTGTAGGAGGTATGGATAAAAACATCGATAAAAATATTTACACAGATCATCTAAATCGTCGACGGCAAAAACTTCATGACAAGTATAATATTGAAATACTCGCTCCTCCAAGCCGCGATTAAAAGCATTCGTAGATGTCAGTGCCTGTCATAACTGTTGCGACTTTAAGAATTCAGTCAATGGATGGATAGATGGTCAAGGGGAGAAAAAGAAAAGCATAGCTAAACAAAGGGATCAACAAATGAACACACGAATCCGTCTAAATCCACTTTGAGTATTATGCCAGGTGAAAATATATATGCCTTTTTCGGGGATTTGTTACTTGTGTATATTTGACTGTGATATTGGGATCCTTTCTCGAGTAATAAAAGTTGAAAGGTATTAAGAGGGAACTACAAAGAGAGAAAGATCAGCAATAATGCAGCGATTGTTCGATCCAGTTGCTGTAGGAAAACTCTTCTACATTATATTTTTGAGACTATTATTATTATTATTATTATTTTAATTTTAGACTAATGAAATGAATTCTTAGACTAAAAAAAGACATTGAGCATTAGCAACACAGGCTATCGGCTCCCTATATTCCAGGAATTCGTGGATATCATAACTCATCGTAAGAATTTTTCTAGATCACCACCAGATCCACAAGTACAAATTAATTATAACCTCACTTTCACTTACACGCCTTCAAAAATTAAAGGTATTTTTAATTAGCAAAGCTCTGTCTGTCTTTCAGCTCTTCCATCGTTTATTCTTCGAGATCCCATACTAAGGGAAATTTGATATAGAAAGTTAAAACTTAGCAGACACACGCTTAATTGACAGCAATGAAAAAGAAATTGCGATCCCGAAGACTGTAGCTTACAGCCTGCAATAACTATTGGCTTAAACTTTCCAGAAATTTATGCACCGATATGCTTAACATTAGCGAAGCATTTCGAGAAAATGACTATGAAAAATGCTTTTCGGTTTTTCATTTCTTATCTAGGATGAGTGTACTTGGAACTGATCATTATCATTTGTAGTCTCGATGAGAAGAATGTAATTGAAAGCTTTCTTCTGAGAAGCTTTAATTAAATCTACAATAATTTTCGCAACCTCGGGAATGTCAACAACAGAAAGACATGTAGGTAGACGGTGCAATACATTCACAAACAAACGGAGGGTTGTGTGAAAAGTCAGACCACAATATGGATAAATAAAAAGATGGGTAATTAACACCGATAAAAAATATATCCCACATTAGTCAATAATATTGACGAGCCTCGGAGAAAAAAAAAAAAAAAAGAGAACGAGAGAAAGCGGAAAATCCCTTCATTTTTAGTTTATGTCTCCCCACTTTAATTTTGAAATTGTTTAGTGCTTGCTTACAACAAACGCATGCTGTTGCAAACACTAAGATATTTTTTTTTTAAATTATAGAGTATTTTAATGAAAAGTGTATTTTTTAATTATTTAAAAATTCTAAAAATGTAATTTATTTGGAATGGTTTTTTTAACTAATACGCTCTCTACATATACCTGGTCTGGGTGACCTTTTTCAAGCTAAGGGGAAAATCTTAAAACACACTTACAACTGTATGGACCACAAATACAAATTCTTTCATAACAAGCTGGCATAAAGCCAACCGTAGAATTTTGTTTTCCTATTTTTTCTATGTCTTTTTTTTATTATTTCCACATGCAGACAGACACATACACCAATTGCAAACTGTAATGGGTTCAAGCCTTTTATTTTTTCCGAACTCTTATTCAACACCATATAGTGCTGGGTGTTTATTTAACATATACTAAAAAGTTGAAAAAAAAAATGTAAAAAATAGTGAAAACCCACAACTAGCAAATGTAGAGAAATTCAAGCGACATCCTCTATCATATATAGACGTGTGTATACATAGATATATATATATATATATACATTCATATGCATGTACAGGCTTTTGTACGTGTGCGTATGTATGTGTATGTTTACATGTCTATAGGCTCATCATAGGAAACCTTAGTTTCAATTCAATGAAGGTGTGGCGCCATGCAGGAGGAAAAATAAACTGTTGGGAAAATAGAATTTTTCCAAAAATTGCATAACTCTCCAGCTTTCTACAGGTCGTCAAATTGTTAAGCTTAAGGTAAACCAAGGAAAAAAATCCTAAATATACACAAACATCTGAACCTTTAGCTATTTAGACATAGATAGGTAGGCAAGCAAGCAACCATCGAATTGTTGTTCCTTTAATATATACATACATATATATACTTGTGTTGTTGCTTTTTTATATATATGCGCATAGATATGTAGAGAGTACGTTAAAGGTGATCATTTCGTTTATTCGGCGGTTTAGTTGCACATATACCGACACTTTAGCTTTTACGACTTACTTTAATACACTCGTTATTCTCCCGTTTTATTTTTCATTTTTTCACTCCAGCTAACAACCATATCAATATGTTCATATATGTGCGTGCATGTGTTTTGTATGTTTATATATATATACATATATATATATATATATATATATATATATCTGCTAGTATAGCTATGGATGCTTGCGAATACAACTGGATTATAAGGACATGCCACCAGGTATAAGGCTTAGTTTTTTGTTGTCACAATCTATCTAAAAGGAAAAAAGGGGAAAGAAAAATAGAAAACAACCCGTACGGTTCATGAGCGTAACTTTTGTGTACGTACGTATGTGGGTGTATCCAAACTAAACTATAATGTGTATGTTATCATCGTTGTTGCTGTTGTCTTTTTTGCCTCTTTTTTTTTTTATTCTACTCTGGCAAATAAAACCATATTGAAATTATGCTGTAACAGCAGAAAAACATTCATTTCGTAGTAAATTTAGTTTTTTTTTTCTTTTCTCCGGATTATGCTTAAATTCCATTTGATTAAAATGTTAAACATTTTATGATTGGCGAGTAACGAATCATGAATACTAGTTGCTTGATTTGCACTTCTTGGTTGAGTTTCCCCGAAAAGAAATAAAAATCTTCTCAGCTTTTCTATCGTAATGTTTGTGGCAAAGATTTGCTCTTCTAAGCTAAATTGACTTCCAATGGACGTAATTATAATTCTATATAAAACATTTGACGTCAATTTCGTTACCAATTAATCGCAATCAACCCCCAGCAATAATAGTTTCTTTCGAGGATGCGAGTGCGAACGTTGCGCTAACATATGGAAAGTCCACTGAATTCTTTTTCATCGTCCAGGAAAATCTGATGAAATTCTTAATGCTAAACAGGTGTTACATGATTAGTTTTAGCTTCTCCTAAATTCAACACTTTTTATGTTGAATTCGATTAGTAAGTTAAGCCGCTTTCATGGCCACAAACCGAAGACAACAAAATATTTCTAAAATACCAGACAATGTGATAAGAGAATGAACCGTGATCGAAAGCCGAACATTCGCGTATAAAGAAATTTTACTCTCAAGTAGAGTTAGTGGATATAAGCTACAGAAGTAAACTTTGTTTATCCTTACACACATTTAGAAATGCATGGCTCTATGTGTTGCAGACTCAAGATTATGCCGTATAGACTAATAGAAAAGGCTACAGGGCAGACAAAGGCTTATCCTTTGTAAACACAATATCTTAGCAAACTGAATCACATAGACGTTATATTATGTTTGCAATAAAGACAAAAGTGGTTCAATGTAGTCATATACGCACCTGAGAATCGGCCTAAGTAACAGAAGAGACAGAATCAAGAATTTAATAATGATTGATTCCTTAAAGATTTGGATGTCCTTTTCTCTGCTACCCACTGCCACTGGAATTCTCTTTCAACACAGCCCTTATATTCTTTGATCTTGCGGTGTTTTACCCTATTGCTACGTTTTTCTCCGTGTATCCCAAAAAAGTTGTTCGATTCCTGCCAGATTACTAATGTTTACGGTAGCATTCACATTTCGGTTCCTCGAAATACGTTTTCAAAGTTTTCAACAGCACATAGGAACATAGATACAGACAGATGGTTTCGTTTCGATTTAGAAAAATAGTACCTTGTTGCTGAACAAAGCCCACTTACGAAAGTGAACTTGAACTTATTTAATTCAAATTATTATTATTATTATTATTGTTATTACAAGTTTAGACAGAGAATAAATTCTAAGACTAAAGTCTTAAAAGCACAAGCATGTAAGGCTTCCGGCTTTACTTAATTCAAATAAATTGTACTTCTAAGTAATGTTAGCATCAATTAATTATTGAAATATTGGGCAAAAATTAAATTTTACAAGACCCAGTTCAGTTCATACCAAGCTGCGTGTAGGACATCAAAGCCAGAGAAAGTATGCCTTTTTTCAGTTTTGTTATTATCATTATTGTAGCTAAGCTTCTTTAACCCGATTGTAGGCGTTGTGCAGCATATAAACACGTATGTAGTCATGCACTCTCATATTTGCCACGTATTCTCATATAATTTTTGTGCATGCTTCATGATATTAGCTTCATTTTGTGGATTTTTCAAATTAAGCTCTTTCACTTTGCTTCCTTCTGCTACCTGCTCTGCTATCTGTTCTCCACTCCTGCACCTTTATTATACCATTTCATGACTTGTACGAGTTAATAGCATACATATAAGATACTTTTTTGTCACATATATTCCGCATAAATATATATATATATGAAATTTATTATATCCAGCATCTCATCTAGTTATGTAATTGTATTAAGGGTTTTTGTGTTTTCCTAACTCAATCAAAAAAAAAAAAAAAAAAAAAAAAAAAAGGAAAAGGATAAAATTTCTTTTGAGCTTTTTAGGAAACGTACTTTACTGTTATACCAAAGAATTTCAATGAACGAAAGTAATTGAAAAAGTTTCTTTTTGTTAGTAAATTTGCATAAAACTAATACGTCATGAATGATAATCTTAGCTGAAATTGAGATTTTCTAAAAAAACATGTAACTACTTGTATAACAAAAGGAATGATGGATTTGGAAAGCTTCAAATCGGATTCGAGATGAATCGAATGAATTAGAAAGTTTAAAACATAACCTTAAAGCACTTAATCATTAATCGGAGATTTAATCTCGAACCAAATCTTTAAAAAACCATCTAAAGTAAATTCTAAAACATTAGCCAAAGCATTGCGCAAAATTTACACTTAAAACACTGTACGTATAACCTGAAATACAACCTAACACACAAACTAAGTTATAACCTAAAAAAGTTCTCAAGCATTAAGTCGATAACTAAGCTAAGATATTGCCAGATACAATTTAGTTACTTTGCTATTCATTTCTTTATCTCTTTATCTCTTTACAGTTTTCGTATTAACCGCATTGAATCGCCCATATTGAAGTACGATGGCGATTGTGGCGAATCTTTAACAATTTACGATTCGGATCGCACTGATCCCGCTCGCATTATCAAGACATTTTGCGATACCTTTTCCAGACCTATGGAAAAAGTGGATTTTGTTAGCACGAGTCCCTCATTGTACGTACAATTTGAATCAAAAACTGGTTCTTATAGCGGTAGCTCACTTTACTATTGGGCTCACTATGATTTCTTTAATAACACCCGCTTTGGCGATCCAGTGGCGAATACGTTATGCGATGAAGTCATGTATGCCTGGAAACATCCCGGTGGTAAAATACGCTCACCTATGAATTCTTTAATATTCAAACGCACTGGCGGTTCAGATGTACGCTGCCAATATAAATTTATAACCGATCGTCGTTTGTATGCTCGCGCATTGATCGAAGTGAGTGCAGTAATGTTCAAGGAATTGCCATACAACAATAATGCTTGTACGCGATGCCATGAAGAACGTGTAGACAAGTTGGTGATATGGGAGGAAAGGGAAAAATTCCAAAATAATTTAGCCTGCTTTTGTGATAACATACCGCGACCGGTTCGAGTAATATCCTCAGCCGATCAAATGAATCTTGAGATGATAGTGCAAGGTCAGCATGCCATTACATCTTATTTTAAAAATCCAAATCCTTTGTTTGAAGCTTATTATGAATTTGCTCATGGCCCGTTGTGTGGACCCATAACGCTGGGGCCATCACCCGACGGTGAATTGGTTTATCCGTTTAAAAAAGCTTTAGCCTTGGTTACTGGACCTATGGCTGCGATACCAGAACATCATTATCGTCGGGAAAAGTGCATATGGGAATTAAAGGTAGCAGCTCAACGCGATTTATGGCTACACTTAGAGAAGGCCAGATTCGGTGATCGAACCTGCGATAGTGCGAAAATTGAAGTTTACCTGGCTGGTCGCTTGGAACCGCGCTTTATAGTTTGTCCGGAGAATATTTCACTCGCTCGTGATTTGCCCATACTTTCAGCTGCCGACTTAGGCGCCTTGGCCAGCGATCAGGAACCTCTGCCCGTGCTTATCCAGTATACAGGCGACGGTCAGCCGGGTAAAAATGCTTTCCGCTTAGTATGGACCGAGTTGTTCCATTTACCTCGTAATCCCGATGGTAGTTTAGCTGCGTCCTTATTGCAAGATGGCGGTGGTTGTGATTTCAAATGTCCCGGCAATACAGAAGTGTGTATACCCCGCCATCTCTTATGCAATGGCATTGAGAATTGTCCCAATGTAACGCATATATCAACGATGGCCGAACTAACGCGGCATATAGTATGGAATTTGGAACAACTTGGTCTATGGCATGAGCATAAAGACAATCCAAATCAATTAAAGGAATTGATATTACACGATGAATCACCGGAGATATGCTTGAAAGAAGAGCTCAACACACTGCCATACGGTAAAATCTTTCTCTTTACTTTGGGTGTAAGTGTTATGATGTTTTTATTGATCGCGATATTATGTCGTATGTGCCGACGAAATGAGACGATTTTAAAGCACACAGAATATTAGTAAAGAACTAATTGAAGCAATGACAAAATAGAAGTAAAAATAAATCTCCTTTGAATTAAGCTCTATTTCTATTTTCTTTTTTTTTTTTTTTTTTATTTTTTTTTTTTGTGTTGTTGAGATTTATTAATATAGTTATAAATTTTAATTTTCATTTCTATGAAAACTTATTTATAAGAAGAACTGCCACAATAGTTAGTTAGTTACTTACACTGAATCTTAAACACAATCCCCGCCTCCTTTATAAAAGCTCGGTAATAATTTTAGACTTTTAGAATTTGTTAGAAATTTAAATGAGAATAAAACAAACGAAATTAATGAACAGAAAACAAAAATTAATTATAAATAATTACAATAAAAATGAAAAAATTGTTTAAATAAACGGAGAAATCCGAACCTTATAAACAATCCACACCAGCATAGTGTATATGATTTCAATATTTCTTATAATAAGATATCTCTCAAATCTGTTTAAAAGCATATGCGAGAAATTACATGGTACTAAGAGAAAATAAACATTGACACCGTTCACTTATCTTAGTCGGGAGACAGCAACTCTACTCGTCCATCTAGACATTGAAAGCTTTGTGTCTCACATCAAAACCAATTTTTTTTTTTTTAAGAAATTTCTATAAATATTTCTAAAAATATCAACAAAAAGACAATATCGATAACTTTTTTCTTTTCAAATATGAATTTTAGAATAGATAAGAATGCGATATTTGGATAAGGCCGACGATTAGATACCACACACCACTTCGCCTAATACAATCATTCGCTCATTTTCAATGACAATAAACCAAAATTACACATTATTTCTATGTAACTGCATGATTTTCATTAAATCGCTCATATTGGACGGTACTAAAAACGTCAGCTAACATGGTCCAAATTAAGCAAACTTAATTCACTTGTCAAAGATTTTCACATATTAGACTTTTTCGCCAAAGAATATCGGTTTTCTTTCATGGGAGCCCCTCTATACGGTGCGGTCTAATATATAGACCTATACGATTCAAATTCCGTATGATTAATTTAGTAAGGACCAATTTTCCTCATAAAATATTAAAACTTGGATTTTTTAACATACGAAAACTTATCTGTCATCAGAAATGTTATAAAGGTTGGGATGCCAAAAATAGACTTACGTGGTCGAAATTCGGTAAGGTTATTTTGATGTAAAATCATTATTATGGAGGCACTTTCTACTTTTGACCACAACCAAAGTTCAGTTTCCGTAGACACAATTGTGTGACAAAAGGCTGAAAATATTGTTCCATTCCATCCAAAGTTTTCACGTAACGACGTATACAAAGACGTATCAAAACATTCGCCCTTGGGTCGAAAACTGCCAGAGTTTCAAACTTTTGTCAAAATGTATCAAAAAATTGCTACCTACAGGATTGAACAAAAGAATACACGGGCGGACATCAGGCGGACAGTATAGGTAAATTCAGAAAAACACTCAGAGTTGGCCTGTATAATGAACGATTGGAGTTACATGCGTCTGCACAAACTTAATATTCCCTGCACCGCAAATGATGATAAGAACAAAAGAGAATTTAAATTGTCGGACATTTGCCTTACAGTTATCCTTAGGCTTTGGTTAATTGTCATGCATAAACTTTGCATAGCTTTTCCTTTTTCTGCGGTTCGATAAACGACACTTACGTAACATGGAATATGACCATGGCGGTAGTAACTATTTGCACTAAACTTTGTAAAATTCATAAGTAAAGTGAAATCCCATTGCAAGTTAATGCCAGTAAGTAGTTTATATAACCTTGGGTCGATCTTTGAAGAACGATTATGAAAATAAGTCGATTCAATACATGTTCAGAATGTTTATTGTCAGCACCTGCCTCGATGGCTTATCAGACAACTTTCTTAAAATCATAGATAGTTATAAATGGTTTACGGCACCGCCCAGCTTGGTCACAATCCTGCACTAGAGAGGATATTGTCCAAGTTTTCCACTCTGATCAGAGCGAGGCCCATCAAGCGCCTATAATTGTTTAATGCCCAGGCATTTGAGGATAACCACAACCACCTCAAATGCCTCACCCAAGCTGTCAGGCTTCACACATCCAAATCATTCGATTTATTTGGGCATCCCAAAAAAGTTCACACCCATCCTTACCTATATATAGAACCATTTCTTCCATCGTAGTTTCCCAGAGGAATTGATATTATTTATTATTAAAACCATTCATCACTGTGAAATATTAATCAATATGTTTGAAGATACCCAATGCATGTGCAATGGGAGTTTACCCTCGTGCCAGCATTTCCTCGATTTATCGTTGGATAGCCATTGGTCATAATTCGATTCGATTGATATAATAAAAAGTGGGTTTAGCTGCAAACGATACAGACACCAAAGCAGGCTTAGTACCGGAAGTAGCGAAGGTTACAAAAGGTATTCTTCTTCCTCTACGCTTTTATAAGTGTGAGAGTGAAACAGAAATATCAAGTTTCTGCTTTCTTTCTTAATTCAGTCTACGTTCGAAATTGTCAAAGAAGTAATGACGGCAAACGTGAAGAAGAATATTTTTTGCGTCTATTGTGATTTTCATATCTGATTGTTTTAAGCGACTATTTAAGGACATAAATTGAAAAAATTGAGAAGTAATTGCTTCTTCGTGTTGATAAAAGAGAAATCTTTAATTTCAACATTTAATGCGATTTCATGTTATTGGCTATTGCCAGCGCTGTCTTCAATTCCTTATTGTCAGGGCAGGTTTCAATTTGAGAAGGATTAATGAAAGACCTTAACCTCTGCGACCTAATCTATGTCTAGTCCATCGATGAAAGACCTGAAAATTAGACTTCATTTCACGTCGGAACGTTTTTTTTTAATTTTTAATGGGTGGGATAAATCAAAAGACGCTTTATCTCGAAAACCCGCTTGTCGAGACAATCCAGAGCAATTTTTACAAATCGTACGTTTCGCAAAAAAACCCCACACAAACAAATCCTTACAACCATGTACGCTTTTCTAGAACACAAGCATTCATCTTATCGGATCTCATAGGCTGAGATCCTCTCATCATATACCTTTATTTAAATGTATATCACCAGCTGGAGGCGGATTTAAAAAGAACATGAAATAAATAAAAGAAAAGTAAAAAAAAATTAAATTAAATTAAAATTAAAGTTAATAAAGCAAAAAAAGTTAATACAAAATGAAGTAAAAATAATTGCAAAAAAAAAAAAAGTTTTTTTAAAAAATAATTAAAAGATTACAAAGAGATAATTATTTAAAGAAAAAAATATAACAAAATAAAATAAATTAAAAAAAAAAAAAAATACCCAAAGCACAATAAACGATATAAATAAAGTAAAATGAAATGAAATAAACAAAATGTTAAGTAAATGTGTGAAGAACAAATTAAGATTAAAAACAAGAAAACAAAATACAAAGAACAACAAATTGAATATGAAAACGTGAAGAATGAAATATTTTTTGCACAAATTTGAAAAGAAACCAAGAAAAAAAAAAGAACAAACCAAACCAAACTAAAAAAAAAAAAAAAAAAAATATGGAGAAAAGACAAGAAGAAAAAAACCAATTAAACAAATATGAAATGAAATATTTTAGTAATTAGAGTTTTATTGAAAGAAACCAATTAAAAATGTAAGCGGAAATAATTATGAAAACAAAATCGATATATATGTAAAAATTCTCCTCGTATTTAATTGTAGTCAATAAGTTGTAGAGAGAATGTAAATGAAACCAAATAAGAAATAATTAATAAAAAAAAAAAAAAAAAGTATTTAAATAAATTATATATGTATTTAGTCATATAATCTACACAATAAACATACAATTATATATACATTGAGTATAATAATAAATAAAAATACCTGAATATAAACATTGTATTAAATGACCGCGTTTGGAATGAGATCAATTTATGTAGCTACGTGATAAGTAAGTAAATGGTCGCTAATTCACGTCATAAATTTTATAAAACACGTGAACGGGATCTACTAATATAACAATCGGAAGTTTTAAGCAATGCATTCCAAAGAAATGGGACTTTTGTCATACAAGACGTGGGAACATTTACGTTCTGGTTATCGATTAAGAGGAATGGGTGGGGCGGTCCTTTTATATATAGCTAACATACTAAGCGAAATGAGATTTTTTTTCCCTCAACAGAAATCGAAACACACGTGATGCGTAAGACACTCATCGTATTTTCGATAGTCAATAGAAAATTGTAGAAATTATTATGATTGATTAAATTAATATATATCCCTAAGCAGAGAGTAGGAGATTGCAATCAAAAAGTGTGCACATAGGAAAAGACTATAAAACTAAACGCAAATAACTTGTCCTAAAGGAAAAAAATAACAAGTGAAAACATTATAGTGGAAAGCGACCCGCCAATAAATACCATATACTAAGTCAATATAATTGTTTATATAATGACCTTTCAAAATTAGAGCAAGTCGCCGAGAAAGTGCCTCGATCGGAATCATTTTCAATAGCTTTCGTCCTTGAACCAAAACACATTGATGTATCAAATTTCATCAAAACATTGCAAAAATTTCCACCGGTAGGTTAAACACCAAGAGAAAAGAGACAGACGGAAAGACAGACAAGCAGACAAGCTTAGACCGATTCGCGAAGTGATTCGGAATCTAATAAACGGTGAATCTATCTCACGTGCTTCCGCCTGTTGTATTCATCCCCACAAACTTAATGTACCCTTGCACCACAAGCGAACTAGCAGAGTACAAAAAATTTAATTCTTATAATATATTTACAAAATTATCGAGATGTATTGCATTAGGATCCTCCGAACTTCTTCGTTTTTTCACGGCGCAATTCCCTTCATTAACTTAGTATTGTTCATTACTCGCCTAAACGGGAGGTTTTCATTTTACACGGACATACTCAGACCTATAGGCGATGAACTTTCGAGCATACCATTTCTGCATAAGATAATTGAGATGAACTTAAATATAGACCAACGAACTTCATCAAGTTCCATTTTTCTAAATTAATGTGAAATGACGTCAATATACGTCATTGTACCAAACTTGTACACTGTAGCTTGAAAACGAGTTCACATATATAGACATTACACAGACAGGCTTCAGAGAAAGGTTGATGGAAAAAGTGCTCAAAAATCGATCTTTGCATCCCCCCGTGCTCACTGAGAAATCTTAGTATAAAAGCACAGGCAACCATAGTTTACTTACTGGCTATTCTTTGAGTAAAAATGTTCAGTTGTTGGAAAACTAATGCCTTCAGTCGCGAAATTTCGCTTTGTCATTGAGTAGTTCCAACTATCTAAAACTGCGACCGGGCGATGAAAAAATGCAGGCAGAGTACTGCAAAGTCTTCTATCCAATTATAAAATTTTCAATGATGCGAAATTGCGAATCGTCTCTAGGTATCTAAATTCGAAACTTTTCCTGAGCTGAAAAAGTCGGAGAGAGAATACCTAAACGACCCCAGGCAATCATGAAATCTTAAAGCGCGACAAAATCATACTACGCCCTAAAGCCGATCAACTTTCTCTTTCTTTCTCAGTCAGTAATGTTTCCCAGTCTGCCTGACATTCATCTAAATGTGTGGATCCAATATCTTAGTCAAACGCAGAACTTGGCAACTGGGCAGTTACGGGCAATTAAAGTTTTATATAACTTTTACGAGAACCGAATACGTTTGATGCCTTTATGCTTAGTTAAATTTTTCTTGGAATTATTTATGCTTAGGTTATTTGCATGCAACAATTGTATTAAAATTGCTTTTAATTTCCTTTACGAACGTAACAAAGCTGCTATAATAGCTTTGCTATTAATATACATTTTAATGCGCAAATAGAAGCCTCTACAACTACAACTATTTATATAAAGCCTTTGCGTATTAAGTTGTGCCATAGGCATAGCCGAAGGCAAGCACATTAATATTTATTCGCATCTCTAATATGCTTAAGAAGCAACGGCAATGTTGCGCTTTAAGTCAAGGTAAATTACTTTAGTAAATAGTTCGCTTACGAAAATTATCGACAAAACGCATTGCCACAAAATATATGGCAGGAATAAACACTGAGCGGTTTTCGGTTCATTGTAAAGCGATGTAATGTTTCTGATTGCTGCTGTCACACGATATCTAAACAAAAATATTTCGATGAACGCTGATAACGAAAGACTTATGAAATGAATGATATGAATCATGATTTAAATTCCGGCTCTGAGGCGTTTGTATGGAATTCACTTCCATTTCTCATTAATCGCTTCAAATTATTTTTTAGCTTAAACAAGTTTATGCTTTTGCAGACACAGCTTGACAATCGCTGAGGATATGATCGGTAGATAGAGGTTGAAAGGCATCATATGACAAACATTTTCAAATAATTTATCCTAAACATAAATTGTTTTCAAGTCTTTTTAAAGCAAAATTGATTTAAGGTAAGTTTATTAAATACTTTGTATGAAAGGAAATCAATTTAATAAATTGTTTGTTCTCACTCTCACTCTCACTCTATCTCCTCTCTCTCCCTCTGCATAGCGAACCTTACAGATGCTTCCAATACCAAGTTTGCAAACTTCATGTTTATTCGACTTAGCAATGAAACATAACGTTTAACGTAAATCGTTAACATGTAATTAAACGAAACTCAGCATGAATTTCTCCAGGTGACGTCTTCCTTGCTTGTAAATGGCTTAAGGCATGTTAGTAACGATGAAGATTTTTGAAAGTTTGAGCAACAGCGGGTAGTGTTTTCTATCTTAATCGCTTATGGTCCTATCAGGTGCGCAAGGAAAACAAAGTCATACTGCGTTGCACAAATCAATATCTAAGAAATGAAAATTAAACGACTGCGTCTTAAATTATGTCATTAAAGGTAAAGCTTTGGGAGTTTCTTAAAATATTTCTTTAAATTTAATTTTACTGCAAATTGTAGAAAATATTCTACTTAGCTTACGTTAAATCGAATGAATAGCTTGTGCTAGACGTTTGACTCTACCGACTTGACTTGACGAGCATAATATGGGGGCGCATCTAGATCTCGCACTATCCAGGGTTTATTAGGACGCGACACCAGGGTAACAGCCTAACAAAAGGATAATTTAAACTTTTTTTTTTTTTGGGCAAAAGGAACTGTAAAGGAAGAATAATATTCGAGGAAGTAGTCAAGCACACACTTGAGTTATAAAAATAATGAAATTGCACTAAAAATCGTTACTTGATCGCACAACAACAGATAAGAAGTTACGCTGTTCTACCCGAAAACTCAAAGAAAATTTTACGAAATTAAAGAAAAAATTTTCAGAATCACAGACGCTATCGAAATAGATTGTTTGCAAGAGCAGCTCAGTACCTTCAGCAGAAGTCTTTAATTTCATCCCATTTTTTCATTTGTTTATTTATTAAGTAACAAAAAAGCCATAGGCCTGTTACCTGGCTACAAACATATATTTCATGTACAAACAAAAAACCACAACATAAGTGAGTGAATATACAAGTTAGTTAGGTAGATGGCTGCAAATGTAATGTCCATAGCTCCATAAACTCCGTAATCATCAATTTGTACCAGCAGCAAAATCTCCGTTGTGAGTATAGCAGTGCGGTCAATTTTCTTCCTCTTAACGAATCAACAATGGATTTCAGACTCAGTGCAGGTACGCATTCCCATATTTAGCAAGACGAGCAGTAAATCACCGTTTGGCTAATGACTAGGAATATATAAAAGGTTTTCTATTCGACTTAGGAGCCTGCAGTTGGTCTATTGCAAGGCTTGGAATGCTTTTGTAGAGTTAGATAAGCAACCTGAATTTTAGATAATCGGGAAAGAAGACTTTTAAGTTGGCATGAACGAAGGAGAAGACGTGGTCTCTAAGTCTGACGTTACGGACAAAGCGCGTTGTACGATTATCGGTAGTTCGATACCTATCGAGGTTATAGCTTGGGCACCTTGAGCGTAAGATAAGCTCATCGTTAACAACCAAATGTCTAAGATCAAAAAGGGTACGCGGTACGCCGGACATAGTCTCAGTGAGCGAAGAGTTAGACTCCTTCGCAAAACTCAACTGTTTATGATCCGAAATATGCGACGCCATAAGCTTATAAGCGCTTCGAGGAAAATTGAAATTTTCATGCAATTTGTTAATAAGTTTAGTGTACGGGAGTTTGCCAAATGCCTTTGTTACACCCAGAGCGGCAAGAACTCATGGCAACAATGATGTCATCTCTAATGGACTCCTTGACGGAAAGTAAATGTATCTAGATACAACATTCAGACCGAAAGCCGGTCAAGGCACTATGATATTTTTCTGGCCTTGTGCGTTAGCCGATTTTTCCGAGGACATACGTTGGTTATTCATTAGTCTTTTCAGTTGCAGATAATAGGTGGCTGCATAGCGTTTACTTGACGGGCTGGCATGGGCTCTATCTGAAGTGATCTCGACTACTAGACCTAATTAGAAGCATGTTTTCTTTGTTCCCCTGATTGTCGGTCCGTGAGTATTTTTGATCCAATCAGAAAGTTGAATGTGCACTGTTGCTTGCTTGCTTACCACACCTTACCCACATTTGGGAGTAAGCACACATACGTATCAAGTTACTTCTGTATCGTATTTGAAAGGTGACCAGCCTTGCAGTGGTTGAGTGATGGCAAACCCATCAACCGCAGTCACAGCATAAGGTTAACTCTGCACATGAGGCACGCATCTAGAATCAGCTGAGAGTAGATTTTGCAACGAAAGCACGTAAACCGTAACTGCGCTACGTCGAGTACAGACAATTCTCGTCCTACTTAGTAAAGATAGATCGCCTAGCACATGGCTAAATTGAATTAATATCGTATGCTAATCTCTGTCGAATATCATAATGACATAAATCCTTATATAAATTATTTGTCACGGAATATTTCTACTTTTCATGAGCACCCTACCGCGCTTAACTTTGTAAATAAACATACCATGGAAAGTTTTAAAACCATTCATTAGTATTTGTATGCATACGCGAGCTTCTATTCATAGCTTCCTACAAAGTTGATGTCTTGGGGGCCAATCAACTGAATTGGATGATGAATCCAGTTGCAAGCAGGCTTGGGAGTGACTTTAAAATCTTCCTAGAAAAGATCCTCGCTTTTCAGTGAATTTTCTGGTTCGTCATGACCTAAATTTGAACTCTCCTTGCTAAGGGTTTTGTTTTCTCAAAACCTTTCATTTAGTAATAAATACTAAAATTTTACAGCAATCGTCGCTGTAGGTTAACTAAAGTGAAATCGAGTTTAGAAAGCAGAAAGACATCAAGTTATTTTAGAAACCCATCTCTGTTCTTAATTTTGTAATGATTTATGTTTGATTTTGATAAAATGCTTTAAGAGAATATATTTTTATATTTTTTCAATGAATGAATGAGTTTTCAACATCTGTGTTTCATTATTATTGAAAAAGATCCGCAAAAATGTATATATACACATTCGACATGTTGGAGGTCCATTATATATTAGGAAACCTTTCCTTCGCTTAAAGCGAAAACTAATTACAGAGCATCGTATTGATGCATGTGTGTAATGAAATGGAATAATTAATTATATGTAATTTTCTTTATCTAATAACGATAATGATAATGATAATGACTTCAAATTTTATAGTCACTTTTGAAAAAGTTTGTCTATCATTTTAAATATTTCCCCATCAGTACACGAGAGCGAACTTCCGCTACAATTTACAAGCACATATATGTATATATATATATATATATATATATATATTATATATATATGTACACGCAGATACTGGAGCACTCAATTGTATCCACTCAACACAATTAACATTTTGCGGAAAACTTTTCACAAAGAAAATATATGTAAATACAGAAAATGCCATACACTTAATGGTTAACCATAAGTCCTGGCGAAAATTGCAATCGTGGCGAGAGAGAGAGAGAGAGAGAGAGAGAGAGAGAGAGCGAGAGAGACGGAAATGCATTGAAAAGAAGAACGTTGGCATCGGGGTACGGGAGTGTTTTGCAAAAATTTCAAACTTACTTAACTAACCAACCTTTCGCTCTTTTTTTTTTTTATTTCGAAGAGAAGAATACAAACTGAAAACAAACAAATGCTGAATATTATAAACAAATGTTAGAGACCAAGAGCGTAAGAGAGATATAGGCGATGAATGTTGTTCTTGTTGTTGCTGCTGCTGTTGTTGTTTTTGCTATTTTATATAAAGTTAGTAATTTTCACGGAAAGTTTTGTTTGTGCTTTTTTTTTTTTCATTCTATATTTTCTTGCATACAAAACATTTTGCATAGCAGCGTAACAATGCATTTGTATGTATTTATGTTTAAGCCAACCGGTAAACGGTGAAGAGTTTTACAAAACCAAGTTTGCATATAGACGTATTTATTTCTATGCAGGCTATTTAGGTGCACGTGTGTATGTGTGGGTGTGCGCATGTTTTGTATACGCACATATATTTATATATAAACAGAGCAGCAATTGAGTAGGAAATTACTTGACCCACATTTTGTGGTAGCTTTTTTCTGTTTAGGTTTTCTTTATTAAAAAACTTAAAAAACAAAAAAATTGAAATCATAAAATATAAAAACAACAACTATTATTTATATCCAGTCAACTGAAAAATTCATGGAACACATATAATAGGCCAACTTTCCAACTTCCTTCAATACATTGAATACAAAAGTCTCAATGCATTCTTTTTATCATTGCAAACATTTATGGAAGGACCATAAATCCCAATCTCTACACTTCCAGTGGTCGAAAAATTTCTCTAACCTTATCAAGGACTTGTATCGTATGGATATAGTGAAAGTTTTAATAATTCTTAATGGATCTTAGTATCCCTTCCAAAAATATAGACGGCATGGAATACCCTCTGAAGAAAAGTATTTTAAGCACCGCTGAAAATGCCCTGGGCCCTTTACTGCGGTAAGTGCTCCGATTACATCGAAGAATTATTTAAGTAATTCGACATGAATCAAACGAAATTTTATTGCCACGAAATGCAATCAGCTTGAAGGCAAGAGTATCATAATACACTCTCGAATGCCTTCGACATATCCAGACCGATAATGTTATCTTCGTCAAAAGCACGATTAACATGATTCCATATAGCCAATCCCTAACCAAGTAGTCAGATTCGGAACATCTTCTCACCTTATAATTGGGAATGGTTTCCATGGTTTCGACTATGGTGGAACAGATTGCAATTAAACGACACTTTGCAACATTGTGGCAACCATTCTTCATGGCTGCTGACGAACTGGACGAACTGGAAAAAGTAGCTCGCTGAATAAATTGCGTAACGACTTGGATGACTGGTATGATAGCACGCCTCTTAACGACACTGATCAAAACGTTACCTGGCTTCGAAGTTCTGCCCAACAAGTAACTCTTTGACTATCCTCTTACCTATCTTTGCTAATCTTCTTATCTGCTGAATTTACAGCGCAATCTTTATTAATCGCTCGCTAAATTTCTGATCAATTTTTGTTACTCTCTTCGTGAATGCACAAACCTCCAAAAAGTGTGCACTATCTTTATTTCGGTTAATTTTTGCAATCGTGGCGGATGGATGTACAAACGCTGAAGGGAGTCAGCACGTTCCGTGTTCCAAGACGCTCGGTGGTGTCGTTGTTACAAGCGAAAAAAATACTTTCGTCATCCTACAAGGGCCGTAACGTTCTATAGCATAGCTCCCTTCGTTGCTGGTAGCAACACTGAATATATGCCCAATACTAAACATATGAACAAACGTTCTCCCCACTTTTGAATATTCATATTATTTCAGTTGAAAATTTTCGATGCCACACTTGCATGAATTATGATCAAAATATCTTTTACAAACCTGTCCTAACCACACTAATACCCTCCACAAACATGTCATACTGAGGCTTACTATTACTGTGTGTAAACCTGCCATTCTGCGAACTTTTCAATTAATCAGTAGTGCACCAACAACTTTTACAAAACAAAAACGAAAAAAGCGGTATTGTTCTAAAACAAAACTTTACCACAGAGAGTGATCCAAAGGGAATACGATAACATAATGTAAATTAAAACTAAAAAAAATTCAGAAAAAAAAAAAACTTTTCATACAAAAATATAAATCTCAAATAAATGTTTTAATAAAACAAAAACAAAAATTGAACTATAAAAATTTTATTCTCGTTTACTTCATTATGCAGAAAGCAAAAAAAAAAAAAACAAACAAACAAAAAAAGAAAACAAAATCACATAAAGCCCGTACAGCCTTAACGCCAAAGGGGGCAAAGATAACTAAGGTTTAATGTAAATAAAAATAAATTTGAATAAAATTCCATTAGTAAATAAATTTCATTTCAATATAAACGAAGATTAAAATTGGCTTAAAAAGTGCTTAATAGGGCGCACCACACACTTCCTCCACACTCACCGCCCCAGCCTTCCCCTCACAATTAACCTGATTTATCTCTATTTAACTATAATTTCTGCACAATTAATAAACATTATTAATTATACGCTTTGTAGCGACACCTACACCAACGCAGGTACGATTGCTTGCGATGTTACCGACGCGCCACTCGCACACGCTTACACGCATACACACGTATACAGGGTACACACGCAAACATCATTCCTGTGCCATCGAGATACTATATTATATTTCGAAATATTTTAATACATTCGCAAAAGAAGACTTTTAAGCAGACATGACTAATTATCGAATTACACGTTCATAGCAATTCAATTAGGATTAATTGCGAATACGAAATGAAATGAAATCAAATCAGATCAAATGCAATTACGGTTTATTGTTATTGCGATGTATGAGCGGCATAAAGAAATCAAGCATCTTATCTAAAAACATTCATATGCTTCTCAGACATCAACATGCAAGGAAGCTACCTAAACCTTAAAGTAAATCTTTAACAAATATGTGGTAAGTCGCTTAACTATTCAATTGTATTTGTTGAGGCCGATTTCACTTCAAAACAGCCTCAAGATTTTATCTATAGTAGATTAAGTGATTTTAAACTATTTTGCCTTCGCTTTATTCAGATTGAATTTCAAGCTTGATAGGTTAACTCACAAGCAGCTTCAAAGTATAATACCTCTGTGCCTAAGGTGTCAATGCTCAAATTGAGCTTTTATATGACTCCCTAAAAACCTCAGGATAATGGAAAAATAAAAATAATATTTTCGCTTCCTGCTTAGCAGTCCTGGACACGCTTAGGGAAAAATTATAATTATTTTATTTACCTATGACTTTCATATGAAAGACGAAACAAACTAGGACCACTTTCGCTGCTAATTATTTTCCTCCTCTCTCTCTCCCTTTCTCTCTCTCTCTCTCTCTCTCTCTCTCTCTCTCTTTAAGCATATATACATCTCCAACAAAGTGCTGGATGCACTTAGTTACGGTCAGTATATTTTCCATGATCGTTTAGTTTCTTGTCCTAGTGTTATATCGAAAAGTGTGACAAGTGACAGGCATGATGTGGACAGGCATCAGACGATTTGGCATGTTGAAAATGGTGCTGAGTCTATTAGCATAATAAAAGATAGCTCTTTGAGTGTTACATGCATTGGCACAAACATAACACGCCATTATCACAAATGGTGTAAAATAAAAATACGTAGCTTGGATTCTTAGGTTGATATCCACGGGCTAAGTGGTAGTTTGAAAAAACTTGAATTGTCGATTCGATGTTGTTTTGACATCCGCTTATTTCGGAAATCTATGAACCTAGCCTGGTGCAAATGCAATTAAAAACGATCGCATATCAAACTTAAATCAATATATTATTTAAAAAACATTGAATTTCATGCATTTTACACATTAACATTTTTCCGACCTTTTATTAATTTACAGATCGATTCAGAATTATTTTCGAAATCAATTTAAGCTTGTCTGCTTATCTGTTTGAGATATCTTCGCGACATATGAAATATTGATGTGCTGTGCAATTTGCAACAGCGTTCGTCCTTGAGTCGTGGGCCAAATATCTAAAAAATTTTGATCCGTAGACTGAAGACAAGACGGATGGACGGACAAACAAATCGTCAAACATCGATTCAAATATACCTTTTTTTTTCTTTTGTCATTACAACGAAGGGTGGGCGGGTCTATCGTATCTCCTTTTGGGCGTTGCATCTATCCGCACAAACTTAATTTATGCATGTAGGGTATAAAAAACTTTAATTTGAATATTTTATGCGGAAAATTAATCCATAATGCAATAATAATTTGACATAAAACTGTACCGTAACATATTGGAATCATGTCAGTCTATGTTTTGAAGTCCACTTCGTGTAAAGAATTTGGAGAAAACCATCCTTTGTATGGCAACAACTTTATGCACTTCGAAATATCGAAAATAGATGAAAAATAATAAGATTTTTACCAAACAAAAAAAAAAAAAAAAGAATTTATTTTAACTTCCGGGGCGTACCCCCTCTAAAGTTCCCCTAAGCCCGCTGCCAATTTTGTCGTATTTCAAAATGAATGAAAAATTATATTAAATAAAGTAGTATAAAGTATTTAATGAGTTATTTTGTTCAAAAATTTTCTTTTATAAATTTATTCACTTTTATATGAACTCAGTTTTCTCGTAAAGGTTAATGGGTTAAAGCAATGCCACTACTAAATCGGACAAACATTCGTCGTACAAACCTCTAAAAACTTAACTTACGGATAGTTTGAATTTGGGGACATTAATTCGAGTTAGTGAAGTGCTAGTTGACGAAAAGCAAAAAACAAATGAAACAAACAAAGAACAAACAATTAAATTTGATAAGAAAAGTTTAATTTTGGTTAACACGAAAATATCTCATCCAACACTACATGAAATTCTTGCAAGTTCTTTCTCTTATCGCAAAACTAGGAAAGTTATGAAAATAATTACACTCAAGTCTCGCACTAACAAACACTATATACTAGGCGGTTGAGGTGCACAAAGTGACGAGTGAGGGGTGAATATTTTATTTATACAAAAATAAGGAAGAAAACGAAATGAAAGAATTCATTAAATGAAACCAAATCATAATGTTTTTATAACTTTTACGCATATATAGCAAACATTTTCTTGGACCGCTTTCTCTCCTATCCCCATCCCCCCTCTCTCTCTCAGACTCTCTCTTTCACGTTCTTTGGTTAAGATATGGAACGCACTTATAGTAACAAAAGCAAAATTTTAGATTATATACGAGATTTTAATAAAATAAATATAACGAGGCTTACGGGTTTTCATTTTTGGGATCACCAAACAGCCTGGATACACTCATATATATGTGCAAAAGAGGAAAACACAAAAAAAGAAAAAAATGAATTCGTTCAACTAAACCTACTTACTCCTCAACGACTTTGTGCTGTGTGATCAAAGCAAAAGACTTAAGAGTGCAGTACTGCAGCATGTAATAAATGTCTGGCTTTTTAAGGACAAGATTGCATGTACGTGAACAGTATGTGTATGTGAATGTTGTACAAATTTCAAGCATTTACTTCCTGCTTCCGCTTTAGCACTCTTTGTGGTTTTTCGTTAGCAAACGTTATATGCGAATGTTTGTTGTCGTTGTTGTTGTTGTTGTTGCTTTTACTGAAGCAAACATGAAATCATAATTTAAAGGTATTTGGGCGTATTTGGTTTTGGGTCTTTCCCATTTCTCTGTCCTCCTCGCTGTCTCTCTTCTTATCTTTTTCTTATATATATTTGTAGCGTTGTTACAATTTTCGAAAAGAAATTCCTTTTCTTCCAGCGATTCTTTGCAAGCCATCAAAGATTCAAGAGTGTGTTGATTGTGCATACACAAATACTTGTACTTTATAAATACCTAAATCTAAATTCTGACTGACTGTCGCTAGACCATAGAAAGTTAATTTTTTTTTTTTTCTTTCGACTGAAAACTCAAAAACTCACTAAAGTGTAAATTATATTTTTTGTCTCTTTCCCTATTTAGATCTGCTTGCTTTTTCTCAATTGTATACAATTAAATTTAATTGGATAACGCAATCCAAGGGAATGAGATAGTGTATGAATTGAGAAAAAGGAAGTTATAGATAAGAAAATTTCGCTCTCTCATATATATATGACGTGTTGTTAGCCCAAAAATAAGCGGAATTTATTGTATTAAAAGTACACACATTTCGATATTTATGTTATATTCATGAACCAACAAACAAACCGAATGGCACGAGCCTTTTCGTCAGTTATACTAAGCTGATAAAAATATTTATGATGACGCGTACTAGGCTTGTTTTAACAAAAAGATAGTTCCCTTTATTTTTTGAACATAGTACGTAAGCAAATGTGAAATGTTCTTATATCCATCACCGAACGGTGAAAGATTTCCCAAAACATTCGTAAAGCCCAGAACGAAGATTCAGAGATCCCCCAAAGTGTATATATTCTTGGCCAGCATTAAATTTTACATTGATTTAAGCATCTCCGTCTGTCTGTCTGCTATAAATCTTCACCTGAAAGCAAAAATTAAACTGGCGACTTGAAATCCGGAAGTTCTCGCACGCAGGTTTGGGTTGGGAATGGCCAAACCCGGTCAAAGGGCGCGCGTACAATTCAACAATTTTATCGTGTATTCTATGGACAATGCTGCAGTACCTTTACAAAGATGATAAAATTGACAACGCCTGCTTATTATTATAGTGCCCAAAAATGTAGTTTTTTTTTCATTGCCTCTATAACACACAGAAGCTAACTTCAAAAATTCCATAAAATGTATAATTCTTGGCTAGTTTCAAATTCGATCCATTTGTCGGGCTGCCCAACGCTGTCTATATGTAAGTGGAATGAGTAAAGCGCCTGAAAAGTTGCGAAAGAATTTGAAAACCACTCAAGCCGGTCAAAAGACGCGTCTACAACGTCCTACGCAACGCCTACGCAACAAAAACTGTAAACATCTTTGCTGTCCCTGTTTTAGTGCTTGTTACAATACACGCACCATATACATTTCCACATTTATTAAAAAATAAAAAAAATTATCATTCGCGCCCAGCCGAAGTTGTAGAGTATGAAAAATTAGATTTTTCTTTAGCCTTTTTTAGGTTAACGTTTGATTCAGTCATCATAAGTTTCGCACTTGTTGTCTTTTCGCTAATCCATTGTGACTCTCTCCGCGATATGAACACTAAAACGGGGCCGGTTTTTTTTCCCCACCAATTTTTTTGGGATATCGCGTACAGCATCGGATAAGACTTAAGCAGTGAATTATTTTAAGTTTCTTTATGGGGAATCCTTTTAAATGAAACACAATAAACTTTCCTTCCACTACTTTCTTGGTTAAATCGAAAATACTTTACCTTTTATTGGATAAATTTTTCTAAGGAGCTCTTATCAGTAGCTCAAGGTAGTTGAATAATGAATACCTGCTAACTAAGGTGGAATCTAGCACTGAAATTGTAAGCCATAATTAAAAGGCTTGATACTTTTTAGACTCCCCAATTTATTGTACCAAATTCAAAAGTACTTTAAGCTTTTCGTTTTTTTTCAATTTTATTTTTGTAAATCTCTTTTTGATTAAATTGATTTAAATAAATAAATGTTTGCGACCTTGCATCTAAGCTTTTGTGTTATCTATTTTCGACCTAAAAAAAAAAAAAAACAAATGAAACTAGATGAAAATTTTAAAAATTTGTTTAAATTTACCAACGCAACGCATACACACAGACATACGTCTATATGAATGCCTTTTATTATTTGTATCATTGTCGATACGGAATTTTTGTAATTCCATGTAAAAATTGTCTAAATTCAATTCTGTTTGATAGAGAGCGACAAGCAGTGTGTAAATCTATACAAAACAAAGAAATGAAAATGAAAATATCAAAAAAAAAAGTAAATATGGAATAGAAAAAAAAAGAAAGAAGAAACACAAACAAACAAACGAGACGCCCAGATAAAAATTGAAAAATGCATGCTATACCTAACATTACTAATAAAATACAACAACAACAAAAACAACAAGATCAACATCAAAAACACTCGACATGTGCTAGTAAACTAACTCTCCGGTACAATCCTAATAATAACAATAACACATAAATGCAAAAATAAAATTTTAAACTTTTTTCCCTAATACGCAATCATGTATGTATATGTTCTTTTATGCTTTCAATAGGAAAACAAAAGCAACTAAGGCAAACAATTCAATACCATTTCTATGTACTGCGTAGAACTTGCTTGCTTGCTTGCATATGAACGCAAAGGCGATGCTTAGTGATGCAAAGTTAAATGATAATCAAAGTACTGGAATGATGGGGAAAAGGCACGAATGGATGCAATTTCATATTCCATCCGAGTTAAGCCGTAACAAAGAATCGATAAAATCGGAGCAGACTTTTAAAGGGAAGCCGGAGCCATCAGTTATCACTTGAAGTAAAACTTCCAATTCTCTCGGCGTAATATCCTTAAGAGAAGTTACTTCTTATCTTATCCTCGCCAGGTACTCTAACTGCATGCTAAACCACTTTTATCTCCATCTCCGATCTTCTTCTTCTCTTTTAGCCTAGTTCCCTTAATAGGAGAATTCTAGGATCTAACAAATTATAATAATAATAATGGACCAAGGGAAAATGCTATGCTCGAAACCAATGCAAGTAACTTAATGCCTATCCCGAGACTGGAAAGGACTCTAACGACATCCGTTTAAGCAAGGTGTCAAGTAAAATTTAATTGTGATTACAAATCGTTCTCACTTTTCCTCTAACGCGTAACAAATTAAAATCAAACGAGTAAATGTGTTGATGGCCTTTGCAGAATTATAGTTAGCCTTAATCTACTTAAATAGTAAAAGTAGAAGATTATCTAGGACTAAACTAAGGAACCTATTCCAATGACTTTGCTTAATGAACTTCCGACTGAATCTTAGAAATGTCTGTAAAGAGAAGAACATGACAATGGTGATGTGAAAAAAATCATCATCAACACCACAATCACAATCAGTATATACTGTCCAGCCAAGGAGAATGAATCGTCCTGTCGCTAGGACCAAACCAAATCAAACGGGAAAAATAATCCAATTTTATTCCGCTTGTAAGAAGTTTCGCAAAAATTTGCTTTTCCCTAGAAGTTTTGAAAGCACAACTTAGTTTATAATAAACTCTCTCAAGTTTAATGTAGAAAGAGATGGAAGTCTTTCGATTGCGTTTCTTAGGGATTGCGAAAGATGCTTGGAAATGATTCTGTCCCTTTAGAGACATTTTTTGCAGTAGATCTTTGCGATAGATTTACTTTGCGATAGAGATACTTAAATATTAGTCTTTCAATCAATTCTCGCTGCTCTCTGAGAGTCCTCGTAAGTAGTACGTACGTAAGCAATACCATAAGGTAGTGAATAAAACTGGAACTTTTGTGTCTTAGTGTGGTGCCTTCAAACTTTACCCAAAAATACGCAAAAATACAAGTGAGCCCGCGAAGTGAATAGTCTTCAGAATCTTTGAAAGGTCGCGTTCTGAGCCCTAGGAACGACAATCGTACGAAACGTGGCCTTCTCTGCTTAATTCGGAGGATAGTGCAGTTTAATCGTTACGGATGATCAACGGTGAATACGTTACGATAACCAAAGCCAGATAACAGCGACCACAACGTCAAATGTCAAATTTTTTACAAAATCAACTAATATTATATATTATTGCTTAACCCAACGAAAAGAAGCTAGCGGAAGAGAACACTATCAGCACGAGCGAGTGCAATTGGTATAACGCAATATACTAAAACTTATGTCATTGTCAGCTTTCAGCGTAACGAGATTCGAGATGCTCTATAGCAAAACTTGCCTAGGAAACGTTATCATCACTAAACTAGAAAGTGCTACACCGGCGGCTGTTATCAGCCGACTAACACTAATTTTAAAAAATCACTTCTTTGGGTAGATAGCGTGAAGAGACCCTGATACCCTGCAGAAGAACTTATGCTCAGCAATAGATAATAGTTTGAATAAAGTATCTCGGGCCATTTTTTTTTTTTTTTTTTTGTAATCTACGTTCATTTGCCCTAAAAGATATCAGCACTTATTCGTCGTAATTTCACATTCGCAATATAGCAAAGTTCGCCAGATTGTGATTTATTCCCGACCCCGTCGTAGATGTCGTATGGCAAGCAAAGTTCATTAATGTCGCGATTTGGTTAATACCAGCAACAACAAGGTCATCTTAGAAATCGTACAACAACGAAATTTTGTTACCTTAATTTCTTCTGATGTTTGCTTCTCATACCTTCAAGGTATAATCGAACTTCGTATACACGCACGTCTCTTGAACTAATAATTGTAGCAGCGGCAGTATATTTGGAAGGGCGTTGCGATAAAGAACCGAAGATAAACTTTTTCGCTTCTTTTATTAGTTAATTTTTACATATCGATTGATCGCTTGATTTAAGAGACGAATACTTGCCTTCAGTCATCAGTCAATGAAGAATTCATGTTATTTGAAATTCATTTAATAAAAATTTTTTCTGGAACTCTGTCAATTGCAGTAGATTATCCCACAAACTTCTGAACATTGGCCAAAAAAACATCCTCTTGTTTTTAAGCTGCAGTACCGAATTACTTGTCAATATTCTGAACATAATAGACTTTTATTGTAAAAACCTATCAAGTCTAAGTTTAAGTGATAGCTTTGGACTATTTTTAGGAAGAAACCAAATTAAAGAATTACAGAGATCGAATTTTCTTCAACGTGGTGTTTTTCGCTTTGTACGCAGTTTTTTCCATACAGGCCAGCTGGGGAAGCAGAACATCTGTTCGGTTTCTAAATGGTTTCTACTGTGTCTAAATGGGTTAACTGTTAAGGAACTAAGTTGTCTGAAAGATTGTTAGAAAACAAAAACCAACATTTTGCCGACGGTCTTGCCTCGTTGGACTTAAATCCGATTATAGATAAAAGAGGATTGGAAAGATTACGTTTTGTTTTAAACATATCTATTTTCATCCACTTGTACTTATGAATGAAGAGGAAGCACGAGCGAGAACAAAGCAATCTTTTAATAACCTGCCTGATTTTAGCACAAACATGGCCACGTATAAGTCAATTAACAACATGACCGTAGAGTGAGTGCGACAGAACGACTATGTTCCCTTGCGTAGCACACAGAACATATATATAAGGAAAGAAAAAAACATAAACAAAACAAAAAGTATAGAAAACAAAAAAGGGTACGACTGTCAATAGTTACGTAATAACGGTATAAGAACAATTATAACGAGAGGAACAAAGCCAAGCAACTTCGATAATACCATTACAACAACAAGAACAATAAATTTTCAATTGTTGATTACGTTAAAAAGTTTATGTTGTATTGCATTTAAACTAATTGACCAAAAAAACATCGAATAAAAGAATTACTTCATATAAGTCTTAGAAGCAAAAGGAAAAAGAGCAAAATAGAAGCAAGCGAACGCATATCAGTCAGGCGAAGTTCAGCAGTAAAATGCTTACATTACTTCAACTTAATATATACAGTCAAACCTGTTTTTGTGCGGTATTTTTTTATGCGCTTTTTTTTGTGCGATTCTTTTTGTGCGAATCTTTTTTTTGTGAGATTCTTTTTGTGCGATTTTTTTTTGTGCGGTTTTTTTTCTGCGGTCCCTATCTACTGCACAAAAACAGGTATGCCTGTACTATAATGCTGCACTGATTTTCGTGATAGAACGACAAAAACTATACCTTGTTTCGATGTAACGGCATACTTTATATGGCAGCAGTCTCAATGCGTGACATGGCATGGTCCAAGTTCAGTAATACTATGTTTTATTTTTCTTTTCCTTGTCAACAATCTTCTTGTTCTTCACCTCTTTTCAACATAAATTCCAAAAAATTGAATTTTACCACAACAAGGGTACATCTCTATAAAACTCCTGAGATGAGATGAGGTCTAAGCAATAGACCTATTTCATGCAGATTCGGCGCCTTTTTTTTTTGTAACAAATATCTCAAAAATTACGAAATATAGGTTCAACAAAAATGAAAACGGCCAGGCATGGTACAAACAGAAGGTTCGGCGGACGGATAAGCTTCAATTAATTCATTAAATGATTCTTCAATTGATCTAAGAACATGAAAAATAAAAAAAAATTTCACCTTCAATTTGAAACTTTCCATATGAAAAATAATTCGTCTAATGGGTCTCTCAGCGAGGGCAGAAAGGTTTAGCTAAAATCCTCAAATCAGAATTTCTCAGTTATAGAATTAAAGTCACTTATGGAGGACGAATAGTTTTTCTTGATGTGAATGATGAGTTTTAGAAGTTACGAGCGCAACAAAAAAGTTAATCTACCTTCACATCGTTCTCTTATGCTGTGGAGCTGTAACAAGACAAGAATTATATATTACTCAAACTACCAATATGTTTTTACGGTCGCTGTAGAGAACGGACATGGAACGTTTGTAATGCCTAAATAAGTGCATAGGAGAGAGTTCATTAGATTTGCAGAGTTTCAAGCTAGCAATCTGCTTTCAAACGGGCTCTAGCTCTCATTCTAAAAAGAGAGCTGTGGGCTACGTGAATGAATGTGTGTGCACGATTTTATATAACCTTGCATGAATAAGCCACGAAGATATGCTAATCTACTAAAATAACATTCTTTGCTCTAAGGCTATTTCAAAGATAAAATCTGTGCTTAGCTTTTACTTATGCAATTCAAGGTCATGGAACAGATATTTGGAATAAAATTGAAATTATCGATCGATATGTATTAAAAGGAAAAAATTATTTTATATGAGTTCTGTAATGTCCCTACACAGAAGACATACATATATGTAAATTTATTGGCATCTATCTCTGCCCACGCATATAAATGCCTATGCATTGTTAATGTTATCCCTATTGTGTGTGTATCTATGCGTTACGAGGGTTTAGGTATTATTAAGCAATATTTTCTTTTACTTTTTTATTTTCTTCGACAAATTTTTCGTTATCTTCTTCTACTACTACTACTACTTCATACCCTTAAACAATATTAATTGCGGATAGCGTCAAACTCAGTTATTTTCGTTCATTCTGTCGTCGGGTAGTATACATTTAAAACGTCAGCAATCATTTGTTTTTCTATTAATATTAATTATACGCACGATTGGTCAAATTGTGTTTGTTTTTATAAACGATGTGAGAGAGCAGAGATCCCCTATGTCACCAGTAAGAGGATTGAAAGAAAACATCTTTTAATATTTTAAGGATTATTTAGTTGTGTGTAGACTTTAGGTCAAGCCCTGGTACTTTTTTAACGCTTTTTAAATATTTACTAAGGACAACCACACAAACGTGATTGCCGTTGGTGATATTATTCAGTGTGCTGAGAACACTTTGCTTATTCACATTAGACTTGAAAGTGAAGTTTACGGCAATGCTTGAACCTTGCTAAAATGCTAAAAACCTTGCAACGACAATAACCAAAAGACGTCTGCGTGTCTATAGGTGTGAAGCCTTCATCCCAGCCAATTAGATTACCTAAGGAATTCAGGACTTCTATTCAACTTAATAACGAATAACCAATATATAACTAAAGGCTTTGGAACAATCTAATCGTAGCCTATCCGTTGAGATATTGGTTACCGACCCCTGTCAAATTTTAAAAGTCGCCTTGAAGAACGGCGGTAGTGACATCGAATTTGTGCTATGCAATGCAAGATGAGTCTTTTCCATCGAAGGGTATGTTGAGTTCATTTTTAGGCAAATTAATTGATAACTTTTTTATTATTAGTAGTAAACGTAACTCCTCGAGTTATCGGTTACAGCTTAGACTTTGAAATTGAATTTGTAACAGAATAGTGAAGGGACTATATAGCAATTCCAATAGGGATTTGTCTTGTGACATTTAACTGTCACTAGTATTTCGGCCTTTTGATAGAAAATAATTAAGTAAAGATATTTCGTATATCTGCAAAATATATTCCAATAAAGTAGGAATTGGAAACAAGTCACAACACTAGAGTGATTCATAGCCCAACACCCTGCAGCATCTTATAGTTACGCGTTAACGACTTTTCAAAACAAGGCGTTATATAGAAATGGTGGAAAAAGTAGTTCAATTCGAAACATGCTTAATAGCGCTCGCCCTTGTGCCAAAACAGGCCAGTAAATGGAAAATTTATCCAAATATGTCAAAAGTTACGAACTCTAGATGCATTCAGGAAATGATTCGCGGTCAATCGACATAATAAAATGTGGGTCTATCTCTAGTCATTCTGGATGTGACATATACTTAATATAAACTTGTACCACATTTGGTGTAAGATATAATATATGCAGTGTAACCTTGAAACCGATTTGTGTCTAAAGTGGTTGAAAAATGTTTTAAAAATTTTGCGTTGATGTTGAATGAAGAAAGAAATTCAGCTCCTGTTTCAATAAACCACACAATTACGCAACCAAACCACAAACTTGGGAACAACTGGCCTTTTTGGTAAACAAATTACGCCCCTTTAGAATGTGTAATCAAGCAGAATCATGCTGTTCATTTGAGAAGCAGTAAAACCACTTTCGCAAAAGTTACTTATTATTACTCTTTTAGGAACACTTTAACGAAATGTTTCAAAATCGAACTTCGATTTACTATAGTAATCTTTAATTGTCTTGAAGTATAACCAATTATGCTTCAATAAGACTACTGCCGTCAAATAAGGCTTATGGGTATGGCTACTTATAAAAGAAAATGATAAATAAAATGTGTTTGATCGAAGCTCCAAGCTTTTACTATATTTTACTCTTGGCAGAATTTTTTAACTTCTCTTCTGTGCTTATGAAAGCTTATCTTTCATCGTCATATTGTCTTAAATATTTAATTGAATGAACTTGTATATATACCCATATATACATATATACATATATATCAGTAATAATAGTATAGTGTTAAGCCTTAGCAGGGTTAGCCTGAAGGCGAAAAGAACGATGCAAAGAATTAAGTCAATAAATATAAAATTATTTTCCTCATTTCATTTAATAATAATTTCCTTCGAGTTTATACTAAACTAATAGCATTTGTTTATAAAGCTAAATAAAATTAAATTTCTTTTGCCTTTTTATTTTATTTTTAACACTGTCAATGACAACATAATAAGATTTCTTCAAAACTAATTAATAGTTGGGCATATTTCTCTATATATTTTCTTAAAGAGCGAATGAGAGAAAGCGAGAGAGAGAGAGAGAGAGAGAGGGAGAGTGAAATTACAAAAGTGTTTCCTATCACTTTTCTTTTCTTACCCCACTTAATATAATTTTTATTGATTTTATTATTAGAAGTTCAGACTAAGCAATAAATGTTCCATTGACAGATTGAGGTTATTCGTTATTAAGTGTTACAGGAGGAGATACGAAAGGAGAAAGAAAAAAAAATGAGGCATAGATATACAAAATAATTAGAAAAAGGAATATATATAAAAAAATATTAAACGAATTTTAATTTGAAAAGCAGCAAAGTAAGTAAATTCTCTTTAAATTATATTAATTTTAAAAGAAACAAATTTTGTATATTCATCAATAATCACTTAATAATTAATTTAACTCCCTTGAGTGGGGAAAATAACATAAAAATATTCTTGAGTGCAAAGAAATTCATTTCTAGTCACGTAATTGTATAAATTTATATACCGCAGAGAACCAGACCTCCTCACTTGCTCTACTCTACTTAGAAAATATGCTTTAATATAGATAAGACAGTTAAGCCTAAAAGTATGCTATAGACTAAGTCATTTTATTATTATGATAAGAAAAGAAATTTTTTTATTTTGTTTCGTTTTTCTCTATTTTTTTTTTTTTTTTTTTTTTTTTTTTTTTTTTTTTTTTTTTTTTT
>NW_023998456.1:3155804-3271997 GCF_014805625.2 Glossina fuscipes
TTTTTTTTTTTTTTTTTTTTTTTTTTTTTTTTTTTTTTTTTTTTTTTTTTTTTTTTTTTTGTTTTGTAATATTTTCAGTTGAGTTCATAATGAAAGTGTACAAACTAATCAGGCTAAAGTGGATAAACTTCAATGATGTTAAGTGGAAGACGACAGAGTACACGCGATAGAATATAAAAATTCTACACTTTTTGTACCGGAATAGAAATGATAATCTCTCTCTAGAGCCATTAATATTTTGATGAAAAACGCTTTGTGCATACAAATTAGTGGTTGAACTGTAAGAAGATAAGTAATATTCTGACTACATGTACAGACAAATATCACAAGCTTATCACAATTTACACAGCTTAACAAGCAATTGATAACAAATTGTTTACGAAAACTACGAAAGGATTTTCTTTAGATATAAAAAAAAACCAAAAAATAAAAGAAGATAACGCAACCATGGGGAAAAGAAAATCTTGGAATTAGTTTTCGATAAATTCACATGAATCTATCAATTTAGAAATGTCACCTAAATCAATTATATTTGCTTTGGTGGATAAAATATAATCTCACTGAAAGCAATGATCCCTCGCGGGTGGTTAAATAATAAAACTGTATGACTTACTACGGTTCGAACAGAAAGTAACCGAGATTTTTTAGTAAGGATATGGTTGGGCGCCTGGAAGGTGGCTTTTTTTTTGATATTTTACTTTCTAGAGATTTCCAAGTTTTATTAAAGACTGCATAATTCACCCAAGCTTAAATTTGCCACTCTTTTTATTCTTATTCGTGGTAAAGGACAAATTCAAAACGCAAAGAAGTTTAAATAGCCTTGAAAAGGAAAGTCGTTTAATCGGCTTAAAAGGACCGTTCAATGACTTTATAATGACATTTTTTTAGTCTTTGCTATTGATCTGTTAACATAAACGTCCATAATAAACAAAACGCTATAAATTGTCGGATATAAAAGACATTGATGTAATTAGTGAGCAGCTGAGCAGTGTGACACGCCCTCATTTAAATATCTTACATTTGCGTATTGCGTTGCTGCAATCAGTATCAACGATATACACGAACATAATTTTTCTGTTTTTATAAGCTCCCCCCTCCCACATGTAGTATAAAGATACATTAAATTTGTGCAGATGTGCGCACGCTTAGAAGGACTTGCGCTAGACCCCCCTTTTGTTACAACAATCGATTCACAGTTACTTTCTGCGCCAAATAAAGCTGATCTGTCCATCCGTCCGCGTAGCTTTTTCTTTGCTAAATTACTCAATCAATTGTTCGCATGCAATATCGCCGCTGGATTGTGTCGTGTAAATATACTTCCCCATGGGTATGAAGCAAAACAAGTTTTTCAGGGATATAAAGAATCGAATGTGAATTCTTAAGACCACAAATTTCATCCTATGAGATATGGGAATATATGTTTTCTCTTTAAGGCATAACATTACTACTTTACCACTAGTGTGATACTACTGTGACAGCCAAAGAGAGCGGGCTTTTGACAATTTTTTTGCGTGGAGCAAAAAGTAGTAGAATGGTAATATTCGTGAAGGTTATCTGGCGTACATTTAGGTATTAACAAAAATAATAACTTCTCTAAAATATTAAAACATGGCAGCAGTGGAGCCATTCTCGCGAAGCACTGTCAATTTAATGCTCTCTGATAAGCATTTAATCTGCATTCCTGTATCTAGTGAAGTACGTAGTAAGTTGCAAAAGTATTGATTTTTGCATAATTAGGACGTATTTGACTGACGCACTCTTTTATTAATAAAACAATGTTTAAATTAACTCATCGAAAAAGTTCTAAGCATGTGCCTAGAGGACGGCGTGTTAAAGTTACTATAAAAAATAGGAATGAAGAAAACGAAAATTGTTGCTGTTACACTGCTCTCATGTTTCAAGATAAACGCGCGTAAAGCATTACAGTGTGTTATAGACATGTTTTTTGCTAACAATACACTTTTTATTAGTTTTTCACCATTAATCTGCAGTCTGGGGATCATAAAAATGCCATTGGGTCAAGCTGCACTAACGCACTTTCTCTCAGAAACCGTGGTAAATGGACAGAATTACCTTCCAAAGAGATCTGTTAATGTATTAATTTATATTAGGAATCAAGAGGTAACACCTTACTCCGTAACTTCTTAGCAGATGCTAATGTTATGCAGATGGTCTTTTCCGAATAGCACGAAATTTCGAAAAGAACAAGAAAAAACTTTTTTTTAGGAAAATTGTCAGATGTGTTATTAGGTTCAAAAGAGCTCTTCTCCCATCCTTCATTTTTGTTATGAGAAGACATCGCTAAAAATTGTGAAATTTGCAACCAATCGTTTGGCTAGAATATGAACAGAAAGACTAGCATCTGATTGAAATTTCACAAACTTCCTGCGTGCATATGCAGGATTTTATTGCACAGCAACGCCATCTGAAAGTTTCACATGAAAATCATTTTTTTTTTTAAACCAGGAAAGCTTCACATTTATTTTCCCCTTATATTTATTTACTGAGCTACCATAACTAAATTTTATGACATTTGCTCCTGCTTACTATAATTTTGAGCGACATCTACCCTGAAAGTCATACAGATTCAGCAAATTATGAAAAAGGGAAAGAAGCTTTCCAGCTTTTAGTGAGAAAAAGCTGAAATCCTTTTCTAATATAAAATTGGAATGAACGGGATTTGTCTTAAAGTCAGGTCCGCATCAAGTTGAGATGAGATGGGTTTTATTTTATATTCGCCGCACGTCATGTTGAAATGAGATGAGTCTTGTCTTCGATTCGCCATCGTAGGGTTGAGAGGCCACGCTGACTTTGTTGTTGGATTAATTTGCCACCAATGCTTTTCCTTTAAACTTTTCTTCGCATAATTTCTAGTATTTCCCTAGATATTTTCCCTTTATGGTCCTTGCCGTAGTTTTTCTAACGCACAAAAGATTGCTACCCCGAGTCATTTGTTCCATAACTCAATCTAATGCAATAATGTTAACGAAAGGTGAGAAAGCTCTTTTCTTGCACACACCCTTATGTTTGTAAAAAATCAACGCAATTTACATCGTCAACGTTACATTATACTATTTTTTGTATATATTATTAATTAATTCGTTCGTTCGACGATTAGTCACGAAAGCCTTAATCGTTCTTTAATATTGGATGGAATTCTGAACGTTAACCATTTTTGCAATTTCTTCTTAGGAGAAATTGTGCAAAATAATAAACAGAAATATGTACAAATTGTCTGTCCGTCTGATGTGTGTCCATGTAAATTTGGGTCGCAACCTTTCAGATATTTTAATGAAATTGAGTATACTAGCGCTCTTTTAACCCAAGGACAAACGCTATTGAAAATGGGTTGGACTGGTCCACTTTTTCGATCAATCCAATTTTCAGAAATTCGTGACAAAAATCGCTGAGTAAAGTATTCAGTCGTTCTAAATTGGCAGGAAAAATTAAGATCGAAGAGGACAATTTTTTTAAATCCTTTACCATGGAATTCTTCCTACAAAAATTGAATCTTTACATGGTAAAAATGTCGAATTTTCAATGTTTCATGATGAAAATTATTTCGTAGAAATAACTTAATATCAAGACAATCTTTACCGAATTTAGACCTTAGACGTTTTTGGACTTTGTCCCATATAACGGTTCTGAGGAAGCCTTTATATCGCAAAAATTTTCAATTCGTTGTATTTTATGATGAAAATGGCTTTGTAAGAGTAATTTGATATACAACTTATACGTATCAAGTAAATCCATTTTTTGAACATTATCGCCCACAAGAATTGACATGAAATATTAAACCTTATTTGACAAAAAGGTCTAATTCCTAAACTTTCATGGCAAAAATGAATCCACGGTAAAAAAGTAGCGTACAAATTAACCACAGGGAATTTGGAACTAGGGGGTCTGTTATTTAGACCCTATCATGTATAGGAATTCTCGTCAAGAACAAGCAATTTTATGGCAACAGGGTCCAAATCGTAGTTTTTGTGCAGAAGGAGACGGAAAAATAATGAAATCTTTGACAAGTAAATGAAGTTTGCCGCGGTAGCTGACGGACGGGACATCTTTGCATGAAAATAATGCATAATATTTCGCGTATTATTAAGGAAATGAATGAATAACTGTGAATACCTAGGTTGTATGAAGTGGTCGATACGTTTATATATATTTTCTTTATGTTCAATTATCTAAATCATGCCTAGCCTGCTTTTAAGACAACGCATAAGGTATCTTCACACTCACTTTTGGGTTTGATTGTTTCTTAAGCTCATTTTCTTGCCGAAAGTAGGTTTATTAAGGTAACCATTATATACTATTTAGTAACTTTTAGTGAAAACGTTGTCTACTGCCTTTTGTCTTCTGGCAATTTTCCATTTCTCCATTAACTAATAAAGCTTTCAAGAATTTTTAACGAACTTTGATGCAGTTTGCCGGTATATATATGCGTATTTACTCTTAATTGTGATTCGTCGCAAGGATCATTTTACCCATAAGAAGCCATCGCGCTATCGTATACCAACAATGCCACGAAATTTTCTTTTCGGATAATTTCTTCGATTTTCTAACCTGTTTTTACTTTACCAAAAATTAAAATTAATTAATAATAATTATAATAAATAATATTTTATTTTCCTTTGTCTCCTTGATCGTTTACATTTCGTTTTTACTTAGAACAATTTGTATCAGATAAAGTAAATTCAAACCAGCGGACTTTAGCATAGACAATCCAGTGTTGTTATTCAACTCAAACATGCCGCAAAGGGTTAATTGAAAAGGTTGTTTTAAATAGAGAAGAAGTATTTCCAACTGTAATAGCGGTAAAAAGGAAAAAATTAATCTTTTCATATTAAAATTAATGAATTGAAAAGTGCAAGGCGTGAAATGAGCAATAATTCAAACGCATTTCGATAGTTCATTCTTGACATGATCATTTGCGATAATATTTCTTACTTTACTTGAAAACGCTTCTAATAAGATGAGTTATTTGCAAAATTGTACCTATTATTGCAATGCGTCTTAAACTGGCATTTTTCTTTTATTTGGTCAGAAAAACAAATCAAAATATCATCACTCTTAGGGGAGTCGTTATCTGACGAATTTTTCAAAAAAGTCCTCCCGAATCGTAATGAAGAAATATTCGAATGGCCGGAAGAAACTTATTTATTGGACTATTTCGCTCTGCAAACTTTTCAATTAGTGAAATAATAAAAGAAACCACTTACGCTTAAAATCAGAGAATTGTCTGCGTGATTATCGTTTACCGCTTGTCTTAAATTGTCGCTTAATATTAAGGCATAAGCTTTTTCATTAAAAATCTTGAAGTCTTCGCATAAATACTCGCAGACTTGAAAGGATTTCATTAAATTCGTTATATTGGCCGATAAAACGATTAAATAAAAGATTACAGTGATTATGTCTAAGTCTCTCTGTTGCGTGAAACGCAAAATATGAAATATAATTGCGATGAGACTTTGGAATGCATTCAATAATATGCATAAATAGGGCATTTGTAAAATCCGCACTAACTCGTAAATCATTTTCTTCAGTTCTGCCACCTCCATAGCTATAGCGTCAACATCCCCTTGCAATTGCTTCAACCACATGTGTGGGTTGAAAGTCTTCCTACATTCTTTCATTTCATATCTGACTTCTTGCATTCGTTTCATAAGTTGAATATCATGTGAGATTTCTTTCAATTTTTTCAATAAAATTTGCAAAATCATATGCATTAACGTTAAGCCCAAAAAGAGATTGTAGTCGATTAAAACAACAATCAGTTCAGTGAGACCGCAAAATAAACTTTTCAACACATAACTAATGTCGTTGGTTTTTGGGCAAAAATTCCCATTTCCCGTCCCGTACAGATAAATATAAAGAAGCACAATTGTAAAGGAACTTAAACCTAATTTCTGCAGCAATTGTTTACGGGTTCGCTGCACTATGCCGTAATATTCATAAGTGTCTGAAACACCAAAGCGTGCTAACATCTTCAAAAAGGCATTACACCAACAACATATCGCTTGACGTTTCCACCAGCTTGTCAGCAAAATGACTACTATACTGGCGTGATCTGTTATTATAAGAAGGCTAGTATTGATCCTTATTGATTTAATCGGTTCGCAATAATAGGCTGTTTTAATAAAAACTATCATAATGAAAGGTAGCAGGGCCAGGATTGCCGTGCCCACCAAAGCGCAATAAAGGATCGTTGGCTTGTGATAAGAAATAAATTCTCCGTTTTTTTGATCGTAGTGTAAATTAAATAAACCCACGGCTCGATTTAAATTATAGTAAATTCTTACTACGTTAACCATTATGTTAAGAATGTTCGAAAACGACTGTTCGTAGGAGAAGTTATCCATCTAAAACACTAAGAAAGTATGTTAAATAAGTTAGAGTGACCAGCGTTTAAATATGACCACATAGGAGAGTTTTTAAGAATTGCGTTCAACGAACTTAACTCTGCCGCTCGAATCCACTTTTTCAAAGCTTACCATGGAGTGTTACGCCCATTGGCACTGACAGATTAACTTGAAACAAATAGGAAATTTATACTTTGCTGGGATCGAATCTGGTATACCCACCACCATTAAAATCTTTGGCGATCCATGCTTTTATTTATTGTACTGTATTAACAAAAATCCATCTAATCTCAAAGCACTTTTACTTAATACCTATATCATCGGTATTGTAACCGAAATATTAATTCACGACGTCGTGACACCCACCGTAATTAATGTAGATTTAATACACTTAGCTTCGCGTGTTTCATTCACGAAGTCTTTTTATTTGACAACCACATGAGCAAGGAACCACACATTTTTGTTGAGCAAAGCAGAGTTCCATTCAATTTACGCTTTGCTGCAGGCTTGTGCTCTAATCAAATTGGCCCATTTTCAACACCAAACTGCGTGCAGAAACTTTCAATATTACTGGCAAGCGTGAAGTCGATATCTTCATTCTTGCGAAGAGGAGGGCGTCAAGAACACAGAAAACACAGGCGGACAAAAGTGATTTAATCAATTCAGAATTTCATGATCAGGAATATATATGTACTTTATAGGATCTCTCAAGCAGTATACGCCCATCTTCCATTTGTAAGCATAATAATGTAAGCATAAACTTGTATTTTAGATGGATGTCTATAAAGTATTTCACACAACTGAAAGAGCAATTCCCGGATATGGATGCCGATTTGGATGTTAAAAAAATCGATGATTGCTTTGTGTTGCTTTATTCGAAACCCATGGCGTGTATTGTAGGAGACTATACTATAGATAATTCCGAAATTCTCGGTAAGACAAGTTAATAATGCTGTGTGACGTTGCTATATTTTTTTACTTTATGAAAAGGTTTATGGACCCTTACTTATATTGTAAATAATGAAATGAATCTTCATTTAATATACTTCAATGTTTCAAAGAGACAAATATTCGCTTAAAATTATAATCAAAGAAAGAAAAATACATGGGCGGAATTAAAGTGCTACGCTCGGAAGGTGGTCTTGAAGGTGGACGCAATCGTGAATGGAAGCGCGAGTTCGATCTAGATCGGCTGGGGTGTGTCAATCTAGAATGAGATCGACTTAGATTTCGAGCCCGGTGCGCTGCGACTACGTGAACATCTAACGAACTTCGAGCGGGTACTGGACCTAGAGCTAATTTTTGATATAATTTTCCTCAAACTTCTTTCTTTTATATTTTCTTTCGATATTTCATAATTTTTCTAATTCTTTTTTCGCAGTTGTTCACCTCGTACAACTTCTTTGTACACTTGTAAAATGACTCTGATTTTTCGCTAAACGCCGTTAGCTAGTTTTTTTCCTTTGCATCGTTTATAAAAAAAATACCATATGTTAGGAATGGAGAGAGCACAGAGTTACTTTCAATAAATTGCACCGCGGTGATTCCCGTTAAATGAGAAAATATCGAAAATATCGTGGTGGAAATTTTCGATGGGATTCTGTTAAATAAGAAAAATTCGAAGCGATCGTCTTAAACGAGAAATTTTAGCTGAACTTGTATTAAATGAAAAATGTCCGCTACAGTTCTGTTAATTTCATTCGGTTGTTGAGAAAGAAGTATTTCTCGCAGAAGATGAACTGGCCCATGTACGTGCTTTACAGTGAGACATTACACAAGAAAATATGCATTTATTGAAATTTTATTATGGCACCACAAATGGGCACTTTTTACTCCGCATTTTTATGTACTTTTATTTTGTATTATGTATGGATCTATTGTGCGCTTTCTAAAATTTGTTTATCATCGAAATCATAGCAATCTGCGTGTTTTGGAGTTATGTATCGGTGCGTTATTCAAATTTATGTAAAAACAATCATGCGCTCCGGCTCGTTATCCACTGATATGTTTAAAAATCTCATTACACTATCAACGTAGATATAGACTGAATTAATAATTTCAAGTGGCTGCTCGACCGACAATTAAACGCAAGTAATCTTACGGAAATATCACTTGAAACCTTACTATGCGCGGTTACGCACCAAACATAACTTTCAGAGTTTTTAAGTAGAATATAAAATTTACGAAAAACTTTTATTTGAAAACCTAGAAATAATAACCTAGAAATATATTTATAAATTCAACATATTTATCGTGTATTTGGTCACCTTCTAGCAATCCATAGCATGTTCGAGAGTCTCTAAGGGACCAAATAACCACTTTCGGTAATTGATTTGGAACAATTCAATTCAATTAACCGAATTAGTTCAATGGTAATAAAAAATGCATGTTCAATATTGCCAGGGAAGCAAACGGTCTTGGAAAGTAAAAAACTGCAAATTGCATAAATGTACAGCAACTCCAACGACAGCAGAATACACTTAAATATTTATAAAGCTAAACACATAAGCCAGGAGAAGTAGACACTCTCTACCGATACTTGACATAATTCTAAAACTCATCTAAATATCTTTTCACTTATTATTATTATTATATCGAAAATTTTATAAAATTAAATAACTATCGAAGCTTTCTTACAATTGCCCTACAATTACCGTCGTTTCTTTTTCATAAAGTTACTTCATTTTGCATGCAATCGTAATTTTTCGTATCATTATTTTTGTTTGGCTTTAACTTCTGCCTTAATCCTTGCATTACTCGCTTCTGCATCATCTTCTTCTTCATAGGATCCGTCTAAAATACTTGCTAAGTTATCCATCGAATCTACATCGACAGTTGATCCCGCAGGATTTCCCTCATCTTTCATTTCTTCTGATTCGTTGTTGCAATCAATCAAACGATATGCACGAAATTGGCCAACTTTTTTCCCATCAATGTAATGATAGGAGAGGAAACATTTTTTACACATATAAGCCGGATCATGCACTTGGCGATTACTCCCTTCAACTACATAGACAAAATGTAAATTACCACAAGTATTACATAAACGATTATTAAAATGACTGTAAGATTTCAATCGCGGGTAATAATAACGCGGCAACATTTGCGTTGCTGGTGTAGCTATCACCTCTAATTGAGAGAACACGAAGACATGCTCACAATTACCATGGTGTTGATAATGTTGCGGGAATCCCAAACTAACTGTTAAATCGATAAAACGTGTCTCCTCCATGAGAGCCGTTTTAAATTTTACATTTTGTAAGCCCTTGGCATTTCGAGCCCATTCACGTATATTCGTCGAATAGTCGGCATTTAAAGGATTTCTTTTGTCATTATAGAATGTATCAGTTATAAAAAAATATCCTGGTTCAGTTTCTTTTGACGGCAAAGGTGCCTCTGGATTTTCACTTATATCAAAGAATCGCTTATGATTACAAACGCATTGTATTTTATCGCGCAGTTCAGTTAAGAAATTTGATCCCAAACATTCAAATTCCTCAGCCAAGACTGGTTTCTCTAAAGTACGATGTTCATGTGTTGCTCGAGCAGGGCGATAAACACGTATATAGATTTTTAATTCTTGTCCGGGTGTGTACTCTTCCTTTTCAGCTATTGCAGTTGGCAACTTGATCAATGAGTAAATATCGGTGGAACGTTGAAAGGGATTTTTTTGCGTGTTCTCTTTCAATTTAAGCAAAGTTGTCACGGTTCTCAATGGCAAAGCATCTGTAGGGAGTTCCGTAATAGATTTACGTGGTAGTTCTGTGAAACCCGGAATAAAGTCTGTTATTCGAGCATCATCAGAAGTCTCCAATATTTCCAAAGAACAATTTTCTTCAGCCTCTTGAAAACGCTCATGGTCTTCCAACAACTTCATAGACTTTTGTAATTTTATGTCTGTGACTGGTAAGGTGTAAGGAGGTTTAAGTATGTCTTGGTAATTCTTAAGAAATTCTTTTAAGTTAATTGGCGGCCGCATAGCCTGTCCTAGAATATCTTCCATCCTTCCCGTTTAAATGGAAAAATATCTAAAATTATAAAACAGAAATAACGCAAACATTCAAAAGGAATAATGAACATTAAATTGACTTTCAACAAAATATATTGTAATTTGTAGCCTCTTTATAAATCCTTCATAGATGGAAATTGCTTCATAACTTCTTCATAGGTCATATTTAATTTTAAATGCTCATCATCCGGTTGTCCAACTTCATCCATATTCTCATCTGAGTTTACAGGTTTTCCCACATAAATTCGCTGGAAGTTTATCACTTTATTTGTTTTCCCAAACACTTTATACTTTTGACGACACACAGCTTCAAATAGGGGATCCGAAGGAGGCGCGTTCAAGTCTTTTTCAAAAAATACTTCGGTTCCCATGGCGAAATCGTAAGTACCTGAGCAAATAAAAGTTGTTAAATGTTCTATTGCTTCCATCAAATCAGTCCATATTTCAGAACCAGAGTCATCCTTGCTTTAAAATTTGTGAATACCTCGAAACATGTTGCCATTTATTTCCGCTAACGGGTTTTTCTCGTCGAGCCCAATTATTTTAATAGACGGTTTTTCTTCAGCCAATTCAGTGGTAGACAATTGATTATTGAGATCGGCAAATACCAAAAACTCCTCTTCCTCATATTCAGAATCACTCATTATGCAAACTCAATAAATAGAAAAACTCTATTATAAATATTTATTGCTATTGGTGGGTGTGCGAGGATTTTTCTCCAAATAAAAATTGTCAAGTGTCTCCAACAATTCTTCAATCTTTTTCGGTCTATTTTATAAAACAATATTACTTTACTTTAATAACGTCAGAATGAGTGGCTGTATCGTGGCGTAGGAGTAAACAACGCCGCGTGTTGCGTTTAAATAGAGAAATGGAACCAAATTAATGTATTTCTATTTTCCATAACAACTTCATTTGCATGCCATTTACGCGAATATTAAATTGTACAATTTTTAATATTTAATTCTTAATAAATAATAAATAAAAATTTCAACCGCTTTTACTATCATAGAAGTTATATTATATATATATTGAAAAGAAAAACAACATATTTTAATATCATGTTTTGGGTCCGTTTTTAACACTGTTTTTATTGGACTATGCATCGCTTAACATCTCTGTTTTTATGCAAAATGGAAATGAAAGGAAAGCAAGAACAAAAAGCGATACAAACGTAAACACAAGACAATAGAATACCAAAGCCACGTACTGCCAAGCCAATCATATATAACCTGGCAACAATTCGTTTCTTATAAAAACATTTTATTCGATTAACATTAACGAGGAATAAAACATATAGCTTTGTTTCATTCTGAAATTTAGGTAAATAATACCTATTAACTATCTATTAATACGCCTTAAATTCTATTATCTCACACTACTTCCTCATCGATATTAAAACCTAAATTGTCACGAAAGTAATGACGAACATATTTTTGTCAATTTGTTATATTACTTATCCCCAACTTTTCTACCAATCCATTTAGAGGTTGTAGAAATAATCAATGCGAAATTGTCATAAATATTTTTACGTCTGGCAACTTTGTTTGACATAAATAGCGGCGAGTTATTTAAGTGAATTGTGTTAATTTGATAAAAGAGAAAAAAAGCAGTAGAAAATTTCCGAACTATCAAACATTTGACAAGGTATATAACTATAAAAACGGTAACGTTTTAATTTATAATTCACTTACGAATGATTTCTTGCGATAGCTGAAGTGAAATTATATATTCAATTGTGTTAAACTAATTTCTGTCGCGTGTTTTTCACAGTTCTATCAATAAGCAACCAGCACCATTTTGAGCAAATTCGTTGCTGAGCGAAATCTACTAAAAGAAGAAGCGCTAAAAGCACAGGAAAAAAAAACGTCATTGGGGAAAAAAGAAAACCGAGAAGAAGAAAGGACGCTACCGTAAATTATTGAGAGGGATTCCTTTATATATCCATCCGTAGAGCTTTTCTTTCCTATTAAAAAGTTAACAGAGAGAATTTTGTACACAATTGTACGTGATTTTTGTATTTTTCTTTATTATTAATTTGAAATGGCAGATGAAGATTTATCATTAAATGAAGATCAACTTTTGGAAAATTTGGACGAAGCGAACGGAGAAAACGAAGCTGAACTCATGAATGAAAATGAGGTAAGAGATTTTTTTCACGAACCATCATAGAACAGGTTCTCTATTGAAATGAACAAAATATAATAGAAGTAGAAGTAGAAGAAACGAAAAAAAAAAGCAAGAAAATAAAGAAAGAAGAAAACGAGTTTTGAGCAAAAGCTTTCTGATTTAGAAAAAAAAACGACGTATAAATTTATGTACAGACAATCCCAGACGATGCTGTTTTGTCTGGCAAACCTTTGTTTGTTAATCGATAGTAAGGATTGCTTGAATTTGTTTGGGGCGTGTGTGCTTAAAACCTAAAAATTAAAATATTTTATTTTTTGTTTTATTTTACTAATAAAAATAAAGGACGAAACCAATATGCAAATTGATCCTGAATTAGAAGCAATTAAAGCTCGTGTTAAAGAAATGGAAGAAGAAGCTGAAAAAATTAAACAAATGCAATCTGAAGTGGATAAACAAATGGCTGGTTCAACGACCGGCCTAGCTACAGTACCGCTGTCCTTAGAAGAGAAACAGGAAATTGATACACGTTCCGTGTACGTGGGTAATGTTGATTATGGAGCTTCTGCCGAAGAATTGGAAGCACATTTTCATGGCTGTGGCACAATAAATCGTGTCACCATTTTATGCAATAAAGCCGACGGCCATCCTAAGGGATTTGCTTATATCGAATTCGGTTCCAAAGAATTTGTGGAGACTGCTTTGGCTATGAATGAAACATTATTTCGCGGTCGACAAATTAAGGTAAAGACAAAAATGATTGAATAATTTGAATATTTTGTACTAACGCTTCGATCTTAGGTTATGTCGAAACGTACCAATCGGCCTGGCCTTTCTACAACTAATCGTTTCCCACGGGGAACTTTCCGCGGGCGTGGCGCACGTATATCAAGAGCTTGCTGCCATACTTCTTTCCGTGGCACACGTCGCCCCATGTAAGTTATTTTCGTTTGTGTTGTATAGTACTCCCTTACTAATACCTTTTTCTGTTGGTTTCAGAAGAGGTTATCGTGGACGTGTTAATTATTATGCTCCTTACTGATTAACATTATTTCCTTACTTTTATGGTAAGTAAATATAAAATATTTCAAACCTATGAGTAATATATATTTATATATGTATATATGTACATTAATATTATTAGAGTATATAAATAATATTATTAGAGTATATAAATAGCTTGCAAAGTTTATTGACATTAAATGAAGCTGGGTTGATGTAGAAAAGCGGGGAACAATTTGTCCACTTTGTAGAACTGGCAGCTCGGATTGCAGCTTTGAATGTTATTGTATTTAAAACGAAAAAAACAAATTTCATAGGAATATTTATGTATATTTATGTGTTGCAACAATGACTAGGAACATCGCGTAAACAAATGTGGGTTGTTATCTTAAAACCGACGTTAAAATTAATTCTGAATATATATCCCAATTATGAAGCAAACAATGTTAATGTGAATAGAATTCTCTGGTAGAAAGAAAATCTATTGGGTTAGATTGCTTTACAAAAAGTCTTTAGTCATCACTTTTTTAGTTTCTAAACAAAATAAGGCTTTTTTAGTCGTGAGCCGAAATTTTTCCCTACTTTCCCCCTCGCCTTTAAATAAACGCAACACAAAATTAATCAAGTTTTATGTCGACCACCGAGCTGAGAGACATATTGTTGTCATTCTGTTTGTTACATAAGATGTTTTCTAACACCCATATGCATTAATCAGCGCGAGGAACTGAATCAAAGTTCCTTATTCTGGGAATATAGACAAAGTTTGAACATGGATTGGCAATAAATATTCCCACATTATGGAACATTGACTGTATTTGAAATAAATTAACGTTAAATGACTTCCATCCTTTAATCTCTGTTTTGCCATTTGTTAGAATAAATTTGGAATAATCAGCGAATACGCGAAAATCGAATTTTTTTTGGTTGATGGGAACTCAACATTTCCATACCACACCCGTCAACGAAGATTGGGGGCTTGCTGGATTTGTTCCACGTTTGAATAGCTGAAAATAGTCGTTAGAGAGTCCGCAGTTTTTTTCACTGATAGATTTTAAATTGCTTAATTAAGGAAGATATATCGTGAAAAACCGTGAAATGACTAAAAATTGAGTTAAAATATTCAAACTGAGTACGCCTATGTATATTCCAAGTTAATGGCTAAATCTCCAGTTTGAAAATTAGCAAAATGCGGCTGTAGTGAAGATCATAATGGTTAAAGCCTTGTAGCTTCAAATATTTGCAAGAAACATTTCAAGTTTCCGGAGTTATTAATGCGCGAATTAATGAACAAGTTTTGATTCGTAGTCCACCGCAAACATTTATCCAGGACTTACTACAAACATTTCCAGAATGTATTTAATAAGGGCTTCTTAGTGTGAGCTCATCTTAATCGGTGAAATTTAATGTTATGATGTATCTCAGGTAATAAGTATGAACGTTTGGCATCAATTCGGTTTTCTTACTTTTTGGGTTTTTGAAACAATTTCGCTTCTTTTTTTTTTTGAGGTAGTATCTGGAACCATACTTCCTTGAGCCTTTCCTTAAAATATATTTTATTTAAAAAAATTTAAGTCAAAAAGCTTTGCAATATTTTTAAATTATTTTTATGTATTGATAGGAGAAGCGGAAGGTTGAAGAATTTTTGTAGATTATGTTATCTTGTAATACTCCTCCTGAAGAGCGAACAGTAATTCATTTATGACATAAAGTCCTCCTAAGATTCAGATAAGCTCATAAAAGGTGCATTCTAAACCTTTCCTAAGTTATTTAAACTTTTACTTAATGACATTTTCATTCTCCTTATGTGGTAATTTCAAGCTAAGAAAGTCAATATTGAAGGGAACTGTAAAATTCAAATCTTTCATGTGATCCAACTGAAAATTAATCGAACAGTCGTTATCGCTGCTTTTATGTATAAATCGAAATGACGACTTATTTTCGAAGTTCGGTCTTCATTTGAACGGCCACCTAAAGTCGATCAAAACTTAGAAGTACAATAAAAACCTTATTAATTATGTTTAATATTCATTTGAAAGGTCAAACGAAAAATTGTTTCAATTGAGCTTTTGGCAAAGAACAAGAATTTGTAAGTCTCCTGTAAGCGATTTTCATTCCATTCTATCCTCTTTAACTTTTACGTACAATGTAGGATATAATGCGCTGCCAGGAAAAATAAGATAAAAGTCTGTCACTCCGTTCGTAACATATGCAAGAAAACCATCGGGTCCGTAAAATCCTATTAAAAATTTAGAAGATTACATTTCAAAATTAAAATATTTTGGCTACATTCGCGCTTATAATGACGTAAAACACTGAATTATGGAGAAATATGTGGCAGATGATACAAAGTCTCTACATCTTTCAATGCATGATCGAATTGTCTATCCAATCTTTAGCTTCAAGTTGTTCATGCCGACTATTTAGTCTATTTTCATCACTACAACCAAATTCGTTATATTCGATAGTTGTTATCACAAAATTGTTCTTGTGATAATATAGCATCATTCTCAGTGACGGTTTCAAAAAGACGACGTAACCGATGGCAGATGCGACGAAAAAAAAAAATTTGTTTGAACTTATTTCGGGTAGATCAATAGTATACTATTTACAGCTGCGATCTACGCAACTGATCAACCAATATACTATACAACACACTAGGTTAAAATTTTGTTTAGAGAGTTTGAGAATTGCATTGTTAGTGCACGTTCAAGAGAGAACGTGACAAATATTACGATTGCATTAAATGATAATCTGACCAGGAGAACGGTCTACAGTTCTCGTTGTCCAGCTGTCGCGCGATAAAATCGTGTTTTGGGTTTATTGTATTCGATTGCTAGCGTGCCGAGTTTCGCTTCTCGTCCGCTGTATTCACATATGATTATGAATATTTATGATATCATCGGCGTGTGTATAAGAAGAAAATGCAAGGAATACGTACACGTGCCAAGGTGCTCACTTCGTCTATAGTAATCCTATATTTCCACTTTTTGTCGTCCACACAAATTTTTTCGTTAATTCTCATATTTATTTATTGCTTTTGAAACTTGACGGCACTAACAGGTAAAAGCATTCAAAAGGATGCTTAGATATCTGATTTTATTATTGTTTCCAATATTTTGGAATTAATTTTTTTTTTTTTTTTGTTTGTTTAGAGATGGATTGGACCAGTTAAGTTAATGTTAGATCCATAATCCAGAAACGAAGTTGAGAGCGATTGATGAAAAAATCCAAGCATAGGTAGACTGATGTGGCAGAGTGTTCTCAATGAGAGGCTCTGTTCCGCTGTCAATCCATAAATCACCGTACTTGGTACTGTACTGAATTAATGAGATAAAGTAATCTTTGCTTTTTGCACATCACGTTCGATAACTGTCTTGGTTTCGAGTTAAAATATAACATTTTGCATTCCATATGAGTAAATACTCAGACGTGATCGATCGCCATCTACCCAATTCTCATTAACGAGAACTATTAACCCAAATTCGAGGTCGAGTTTGGTCGATAACGAGAACCGTAAAACCCCATTAGGCCAGCCATTAACAGTGACCGGTGTGTATTCATGACTTTCGCAGGAGGAGGGACAGTCTTACTTTAAACTCAAGTGTAGTTGGGGTATGCTGCCAGCCATAACTAATAAAACTGAGCTGATAGTTAGGAAAACTACGACTTTCCAACTTGACGGGGCTTCTGCCAGTATTGAAAACACTATTCCATGATATGTTATCTCTACCGTTTTTCTTGATTAGTTTCCAGTGATGACGTGCTGTCGGTCCAAATATGGTTTTGAGGCCTGTAACCTTTCAAGGCCGTCCTCGGTGTATCCGGCACGGAGTGCATATTGTAGAAAAATATGTTGAGGCTATTAATTAGCAGATTGAGAAACAGAATGTTCCAAGACTTTGTTTTAAAAAGTTCTTGCAATTTTATTAAGTAATAGCACAAGGACTGCCAACGCAAGCAATATCAGACATTATGGCTAGCAGACATTACCGAATCGACTGTAAATTTCACATTAATTCGAAACGTATGTAGGCTAGGGAGCTGAAATCTCGATATATCCAGAATGACTTAAATAGAGATTCTCACACGTTTTCCAATCATCCAACATTCCTTGTTAATAATTACGGGAAGGGCATTAATATTTGGGCTATGGACCGATATTAGATCCGATATACAAAAAATTCAAATATACGACGCCTTTGATAATTTTTTGTTATTATAGCGAAACTGATTTAATTATGTATGTATTATAATAAATGCACATTTTTGTGCTGTTTTTAATTGTATTTACGTATAACATAAAAAGATTTGCACGCCACTGTTACCAAGTGCCTTTATTTTTCATTTTTATGTTTATAATATGTGTGCGTATTACCTTTCATTTAAACTCACTTAATTTGATTTCAGATTATTTTTTACAATATATGTAATCAGTTCAAAAAACATTATGTGATTGCCATTCTTCTAAGAAACTAGAAAAGAGAAAGAAAGAGAACCAAAAAAATCTTAAAAATATATAAATAAATAAGAGAAACACTAAAAAAGAATATGCTTGAAAAGGAAATACTCGAAAAAAGAAAAGAAGACTCGTGAGCAAAAAAAGAAAAAAATAATGATTTAAAAAGAAAGCGAGAGCACGGCGAGAAAAGAAAGAAAACAAAAAAACATCCTTCCTCCCAAAAAAACAAAAAAAAAAAGTAAAAAATGAAGATAACGAAATGGACGATTCTTTGTCAACTAGAGAAATAATATTTTCACAAATGTGGCCAATAATGTTTTTTGAATGTACACCAAAAAAAAAACTGTAAACCTTTTTATTTTAAACCATCCGATATCAAAACAACAAAAAAGTTGTCGACCAACAGGAAAAAAATGATTTGTTAAAAAAGAGTTAACAAAGGGTCAACACAGAAACAGAACCGGAGAGAAAAACAGTAAAACTAAAAAGAAGATGCAAAGAAAAAATTAAAAAAAATTGAAGAACAGAAGATAAAAACTCACAAAAAAGAAGAACAAAAAGAGAAGAATTTTACCGTAAATGAAGATAAAAGGCAAAAAAGATTCTTGGAACAAGAGAAGAAAGAAAAAGAAAATATTAATGAATTTCGAAAAAAAAAATACGTTTAATTTAAAATATTGCAGAAAAAATAATTAAATAAAAGAAAGGAAAAATAAAAAGAAAACTAAGAGAATAAAATAATAAATAATATATTATTACATTAAAATTATAACAAGATATTGTTTTTCGTGTTTTACATCTTTCTATCTCTGTTTTGGGTAAGTTTGCGGTGTCCATTTAGGGTAAGTATGTACTGCTCGACTAAATGAATGATCTTTGTTCTCCTCCGGCGTTTAGCATCAAATCATTCTTTGATGAATTGGGCGACATAAATAAGTTAATCAGTTTCAATGGAATAAAATTTTTGTTTAGACTTATTGTTTAGAATGTCTTAAAAATAGAATCTATTTTTATAAAGTGTAAAGAAATGTAAACAAAGAGTGAGGACATTATAGTCCGCCAAAGCCGATCATTAGATATTACCATAAAATATAAAACACCATAAATATAAAACACCATAAATATAAAACACCATAAATGTAAAACACTGTACTTTCTTCTGAAGAGCTTATTATTCGTCAGAATGCTTATACGGAGTGAATCCCAAAAAAAAGACCCGTGTGGATCAAATTTGATTCACACAATTTTTATTCCTAAATTACTGGCAAAAGCCTTTTTGGCTTGGAAAGGTTTACACTTGCTGAGCGTCCTTATAAGCGGTAGTATCCAGAAAATAGATCTATGTGGTCAAAATTCGGTTTTGGTTAGCTTACTATTACGAAGCAATTTTCACCATCAAAACTATATTTTTATTTAAAGTTTGAATTTTTCTAGGAACAGTTGCACGAGAGGGGATTCAGCCAAACCAAATTTTTCGTACTTATTTGGAATATCGAAATACTATTAATCAGCGAATTTTATCAAAAAATCCTGAGAACTGCTATTGTTTCCCATATAAGGCGTTTTATGGGGATTGGTCGAAAAAGGGGTCAGCCGGGAATCATTTTTAATAAAAAATCTCGTGACATTGTGCGGAAAGTTTGAAAAAAAAATTTTCGATGAGTGTGACTACTTAGAACACTCACCTTCTCCTCCAGTCTGTAAAACACTAACATGTAATGTAACGTGCTGCACTAAAAACATCGTGTTGGCCTAAATCGCATACGTCGATCCATGTTGTTCGTCACCATTCCTCTTCGTCCTCATCGTACACGACAAAGCTTGTGGAACCGTGATTGTTAAACCCAGTTAAGGCTTCGAGTGCTCCATCCTTGCCTACAAAGAACACTAGGGTTTTTTCTATTGTAAGCTCAGCTGGTAATACAAATTTTACAAATAAGGCGGAGAGCTTCCCTCGTGTTCGCTATGTTGAAGTGGCAAGGGTATCTCCTCCTGGTGGTGCCACGCAGTTTAGTCTGCCTACATTTCCAAAGAATTCTAGCAAAAATAGTAAATACACTTATGCCCCTAGTCCTTCAGGTTTATCCGCTGGTCACCATGCTAGAGAAGTCGCAGAGGCAAGTGTAGTCCAACTCAACATTCTCTACCTGTGAACCCCTTAGTACCCCTAGAAACGCAATATTCGTGTCAAAACTGGCGCTCTGAGGGTATCATAAAAAGTTGTCTTGGTGCAAAAACCCCGCCCGCTAATTTGAAGCGTGTTAGTTATCTTATTTCTGAAGGTGTTAGTTCCGACTGAAAACAAGGAAATTTTGCAGAATTTGCATTGTGGCCAGTTGGATTCTTACTATAGGAATTCATTCCTGGTGATGGTCGCCGTAATCCTAGCTCCATCCTCAAAAAACTAAATGTTTCTTCAGGCCCAGTAACTTTTATTTACCAAAACTGTATGGGCCTAAACTCAGAAATTCGCCCTACTCTCCTAAATTCAGTGAGTACGGAGTTTTCGCTTTTGCTTCCACTGGGACCTGGTTAAAGCCTGATTTACATGCGTCGGAGCTGTTTTACAATTCTTTTCAGGTTTGCAGAAAGGGTCGATTGGACTGCACTGGTGCGGGGGTTTTGATTATCACATCTGGTGCAACCCCGCCGTGTTCATTTGAATTTCTTACTCCTCCTGGCGTTGAATTTATTGCTATTCGGGCAAGAATTGCTAGTAAATAATTTTATGCAATTAGCTTTCATATTCCCCCAAACAGGAACCTCTATTTATGGGACATATGCTGCCCTCATTTGGGACTTGGCCGAAAAGTCTAAACTTGCTGATATAGTCGTTGATGGACTTCAATTTACCACAAGTCATTCGATGTTGTAGCTATAATTCTGGCCGTACGGCCCCCACTTTAACATCGGATAGAGCTATTGTGTTTTTCAATAAATGGTTTGATCGTAATTTACTTCAATAAAAGCGTACTCGTAACCGTAATGGCAAACTTAATCTTCGCTTTGTTAATTTTTCGGAGATAGATGTAAATCGCCATTCACCTTTTAGCTTACCTGAGGATCCGTATCATCCAGAAATTCGTATTTCTTTTCACTACAGTCCTGACGGTTCGTTGAACTATTCTACTGTATCAAATTCACTCAAATTTATTTACTCAAATAAACTAGTGATACACGACAAATTTGTTAAATGTTTATTTAATAGTTATGCTTCACTTTATTGATGACTTTTTCTGTCTATTGATTTTTTGACTATTGCTTAGAGGTAAATTTGCGTTTATCTATCGATTTTATTTACTTATGCATGAAACTCAACTCAAACAAATTGACAGTCGAATTCAATTGACTCTTGGAAGTTAATCTTACACTAATTAATATTAAAATCTAGTATAAAGTATATAAGGAGAAATAAGGGGGAAAAATATATGTACACATAATAATCATTAAATAATAATTCATGTATAAATAAATAGAAAGGAAAAAAAGTATGTACACAACTAGCACAGGAGCCCACCCACAACAAATGCAGAATCACATTGTAAATGAAAGCTTGGCGACCGATACAGTAAACCACAGTTAATTTAGGGATCATAACAAGATATTAAGGTTAAAAGTTAGGTTAAATACAATACAGGCAAATCGCGCGTATTAGGCAAAGATGTTTTGATAGACTTTGAAGAGTCCGTTATTGAGATTAAGCGATAGAGATCATTTAGGTGTCTGCAAGCAACTCTGAACGGGTTAAACAGCTCAAAATTATATTTACATTTATTGACTAAGCTTAATGAAAATAACGTGCCTAGAGCAGCGGTTAGGGACATTAAAGCTTATTTCATCAAGTAATGTGGACGAATCGATCGTCTCGTAACTTATTTTATTTGCCCTTATGCTAGTCTATTTAATAAATCGAGGTTACTATATAATGTAGGTTATTGGTTTAAGTTACAGCCGTGCTAAACTAGGTTATTAAATGTAGGTTATTGCTTACAATTAGAGTTGTGCTAAATTAGATTATGATAATTGTAGGGTTTTGTAATATGTGAAGCTTGCATAAATTAAATTAAATAGAAATAAGTAAAACAAAATGGAATCAAATAGATCAAAGCAATAATGCTTCCTTTCGTTTTAGGGAAAATGATCTTTACAATAAAATGATCATTCTTGGGTGCTTTAATTATTGTTTTTATATCCTTAACAATGGGTTCTTATAAATACTTTCTTATGAATATATTTTTACATGTTTTTCTATATATATTTATTTATGTAGGGCCCTTACATTTAGTACTTCATTTTGTTTCTCCATACGATTTTACCCTATTCTTGTGCACAACTTGAGTTTTATTTTTATTAGCTTTGATTTCAACATTATCATTATCCCAAGTTTCTATGGTCTTGTAAGGTTCTAAATGTTTATTTTGTAACTTATGTCCTACTTCATTTTTTAATAATACTAAGTTACCTATTTCTAGTTTGAAATTGTTAATTTTTCTGTCATAGCATATCTTTTGTTTTCCTTTTCCCTTATCTAATAACATCCTAGTATGCATTTTCGTCAGGGCACGAGGAATTCCTGTCATTGTGATATTTTGTCAAAATTTTTTTGATTTCGGACTGTTTTTGGCTATGGGTGTCACCTTTTGCAAGTAGCGCTATTCCTACTTTTTTCAATATTTCATTGCTCATTTATTTACATTGTTTTTGCGATAAAGTTTCGGAAATTATTCTCGCTTGGTGTCATTTTGAATCGTGACTTTCTTAGTGTTTCAAGCCTTTGAAGAAACTGTCCTGAATTTGGCTATAATATTTTTTCCATGTTTCATAGAACATTTGCCGGAGTCACACTTGATTTGCACAAATTTTCTTGAGCCATTATTATTATTATTGGGCTCCATATTTTCTCGTTTATTTATTTTTTGTTCAGTTATTCTCGGACAGTTATTCTTCTGCCGTGTTGTCGATGGTGTCATTATTGTGCATATTTTGTTGTTTATGACTTTGAGGTTTTTGATTGTTACGCGGGATAGGGCGTCGGCTTTGTAGTTATGAAATTTGCGTGGAACGACGGAGTTAATCATCAAGATGATTAAGGAAGCTCCTAATTGAATGAATAGATTCGAGCGATTTTATTATTCGTTTCCCGATGCCGGATAGGTTAGTTGTGCATGTTGTGTTCATTTTATAATATCTGTTTCGTGTGTTTTTTAGAAGTCAGACTTCAGCGTCTATATCTAGCAATAAAGTTAAAGTTACTCAAATTGAGGTTAAAGTGATATATTGTATTTATTCCTGTTCGCTCAAGGAGTTTTGGTCGTTTCCCGAATGCGTTCTTCAAACACTTCTTTCCTACCCGTATATAATTCCGATTATTTCGACCTCTATTGTTGTTATTATTGCTTTTAGTGCTATTATTGGTATTTTGCCTGCGTTGGTGGGTATTACTATAGCTGGACCGTCTTCTGTTTCGTCCTTGATTATTATTTTTGTAATTTAGTATTGTGTTCCTGTTACCAGTTGCTTCTGTGCAACTATTTACGAACTTCGTTATTGCTTCATTCATTTTGTTGAAGTTTCCAACATCCCTAACAAGTTTGATCTTAATAGATTATTTGTCAGTCAGTCCGCGATGTACGCTGCTCCCAGAGACTTGGTTAGGTTTTCTACCTCTTTTGTGTACGGATTCGCTATGTTATTTTGTTATTGCAGATTCATGAGTTTGGCCGTTAACACTCGAACTGATTCCACTTTTGCTTTATGTTGTAATGTGTTTACTATTTGTGTCAGTGTATTTTCTTGACTTATTAGATTTCTGGCGATATCTTTTAGTTCGGTTCTCACCAATGAGACTGCCGCCGTTTCGTGTGTTTCTTTATTAGTATCTACTAGTTCTAGTGTGTCTGTGAAGCTCCGCAAATTTGCAGTTCTACCATCGAAGTCGGGAATGAGGCTTGAGGCAGCTTTTAGGAATTCCATGGACGTTTGCGGCATGTGGTCAGCGGAAGTTTTTGTTGTTGATGGCTGTTTGAAGTCTACAGTTTCGTGGAGGTAGTCTTTTAGTTGTATTTCCATCCCTCTTCTATTTGCAACAGCAAATACTTTACTGCGAACTATGCATCGGAGTGAAAGATGATTACCCTATTGTCGGATATTGGTTTTCTGTGAGGGATTCGTCCTGACTTTTGTCGCTAGTAGAAGGGTACGTACGAAGAATTGCTTTAGATTTTTAGCAACTCGTTGGCCTGCTTGGTGTACTTCTTTTTGAGCTGATTTCTGTGCAACAGGTATGTTGTTATTGACAAGTGTATTGCACTTAAAATTGCTGACAGGATTAATAAGTACTGTAATGTTCCTAGTTGGGGTGCGTGGTCTGTTAGTTCTACTTTATTGACAACGTTAGCGTTGGCATTGTCAAATTTTGGCTTGTTTAGCCCCCATAGTAATGAAAAATTTGTGAAATAAATAGCAAAGAAAAGTTTCCTTTCGTCCTATTTCTCAATACACGGAAATACTTGAAGTAATTCGCTTAATGTTCTCTCCTTTTTTCTGTTACGTTGTAATATTTATATTAATAACGTTTCTATGTGTAAGTTTTTATAAAATATAATCCCATCCTGGCTCTAAAGTGTCTTTTAAATTAGACACCTTTACTTTTTTAAAAGCACTTATTATCTTTTCGCAGGTAATAGGTTGAGTTTAATGCATTTTTAAAGTAATGCGAAGAATAGTTACATTAATATATAACATATTTTAATTAATTATATGGCGTCTGTACATCCACTGTATTCCTTAGATTATACTTGCAGTTGATTACGCGATGCATTCGCGATCTCTTGCGATTACTTTCGGCAGTTTTGGCTATTCTTGGTTCCTTCTTTGATACACGATTGATCACTGCATTTTTAGCAGTTGCACCTCTGCTTCATTTCAGGATGGTCATGATGGTTTCACTCCACTTGAATTCCTGACAATATTTTTCACTCAGTTCGTTGTTGTTGGTTTTTTTTATTTTTTATATTAACTGGACTAAGTTCATGAGGATAGTTTATATATGTCCGTTAAATTCTGCTAAATTATTGGAGAACAAAAAAATGTCGTTTTTTTTTTTGTTTTAAAAGTTTTTGATTTTTTGTTGCTGGCCTAAAAATATCCTTCTTGCGAAGGTGCGACTAAAGGTCGTACTGGAATTATGAGGCACTTATATTTAAAGCTCTCGAGACTTGCCAGACCTTAACCTGTGTCCTGTCTGTCACCATCGCCATGTAGTGATAATCGATAAATTAATTTGTTAAGTGTTTATTTAATTGTTGTCTTTCACTTTATTGATGATTGATGATTTCTACTCTACTGATCTACTGATTTTTTGACTATTGTTTATAGGTAAACTTGTACCGTAACTTATTTGTGTACACGGTGTGTTGTAATAATTACTGCTTTTTTTGATCATTTTCCTTATTTATTAAAAGCAACTCTGTGCTCTAGGCTTTCTGTGAAACACCATGAATTTGGCAAGCTCAAACGAAGACATTAAACAAAATCTATCACAAAAAATGAGATACAAAATTGCGAAATAAAAATATAAAGACGCATCTATACTTTTTTAATATATATATCAAATTAAGTGTACTAAAATTGTTAAGTATATTTAAATTTTGTTTATTAAAGTTATTAAATATATGTCGAATTTTGTGTATTAAAATTTTTAAATATATCTTGAATTTTGTTAACAAGTACAATGACTGGTAAGTGCATTTTTTATTATTTAAAATTTCATTTGTTAGCAAGGAGACCCCTCTGAGATTCGTATAGTTCCTTTGGAAATTTTGACGGTGTCTGTGGTTTTTCGCAATTATTAGCATTAACATACGACAGCTTTTAAACTATTTCACAGAAAGATGAAATATTTTTCATATACATGTGTTTTCATTGGAAGCAGTTTTATTTTTAAAATTAAATTAATGAAAGGGCGAATGAATGCATGAATGTGTAAATGAATGAGGGAGGTAAGATTTAATTGTAAAATAAATATATTTATTGCACACCTGCATTCATATTGGCGGCATTACAACTACAACAACTGTGTGCCGCCATATTATTTATATTGTATTAGCCATTGCTTTTTTAGAATCTGCGTTAAGAACAGAGAACATACTAATTATTGTTATTGCGTGCAGATTGTGTGCAGAGAAATTGAAAGTAACGTTTGAATGCTGAAAATTATTCTACACATTCCTGAATGAATTATTGCGTAACAAAACGTTTAAGTTCTATAAGACAAGATAAGATAGCATATGAAGTATTTGAACATATGAAGCAATATATAATATAATATAGGATGTGGGTATTCTATACCTCATTTGTGTTTTATTTAATAATTACTTCGTATCTTAGTGCTCCTAAAGGAAAATTTAAAAAAAATAACACAGTTAGTATCTTAGCTACCTTAGTACCTTAACTTTCGCCAACGGGAGAATATTTATCAGACAGATAACCGAACGGGCGGACATGGTTTGGTGCATCTCGAATTTGAAACTGACCAAAAATTTAAACACTTTGTTGGATTTTTAATGGTATTAAATAATGAAATTTGAAATGGATTAAGGTATAGAATTCCTAAAGGAAGTCATGTGGCTCCAATTTCAATTGAGAGAGATAAGCTACTATGAAAAAATGATCAGAAAAATGAAACGAAAAATAAAATTTCTGATAAAATAAATAATATAATATCTCATCGTAATCCAATTGTAACTATATAAGTATGAAGACCTTGATAAGTACTTTCACGGGATATGTAGCGTCATTATTGATAAGCTATTAAGATAGTAATTAGATTACCTAATACAACTAAGCTGGCAAGCTGGAATCATTTTACTCATCCAGAAACTGTAGTTATTGCTCCATTTGAAGCAGTTAAAGATCAGGAACTATATTCTACAAGATGAAAGGGGTGATTTGAATTTTGTTCACTAGAATATAAAGTTTTTAAAACAGCAAAAACATAAGATTGAATTGTAGCTATAGCTGATTCTAATGCCAGTAAAGCAATCTGAGTAAAAATTAACAATCAGATTAAGGATATTTTTATTGATGGGCCGGTATTTTCTAGAAGCGTTAATAAAAGGTATGCCGCAATTATATTTCTAATAGTTTCAATACATATTATAAATGGTATTAGAACTGCAGGGGTTCCCTGAGGAACTAAATGAGCAAGTATATGTCGGGTACTATTTAGTCAACCATATATTATAAAGATTATCACAATCGTAAGGCCAAAGGTAAAGTAAGAGTTAAATGACTTGTTCTTTTAAAGATATGTGAGTGTAACCCTATAAAATTATTAAATCAATTTATAGAAAATAAGGAAACAAAAATGAATGCAGAACCATTAGGACTTACAGGTCCTAACAAGGCCTTAAATTCTTTATGTAAAGATAATAAAATAGTATTTCAAATTATATTATCGCGGGAGGGGTTTAATCAATATAAGGATGGAATTATTAAAATCCCTAAAAATGTTCTTATTCAACTTCGTGAAAAATTAAAAATTCTTGATGAAGGATCAAAACAGAAAATAAATTAGTTATCATTCTCAATTTAAGGACGTAAAATTTTTATCAGATAAAGATTTTGATTTAGATATAATTGGGTTAAACGTGTAATACTTTATTATATTAAAAATTATAAATCTAATTGAAAATAATATAAATAAACTTAATCATCATTAAAAAATATTAATAATTAATAATTTTAACTTGACAAGTTAATGCTATATTTTAATTAATTTTTTAATAATTCATAAGAAGTATTTGCCAGATTACTATAAAATGGTTTAAGAGACCAGTACTTTGTGTTAGATTATTTATTAGTCATTTAATAAAAGTTTTTTCCGGTACATTTTCAATTACATGAACAATATAATCCAAAAAATAATCCAGGTCGACCAGGTGTTCCATCAACTTTTACTTTATAAGAATAAGAAATTTTTGTACCTTGTAAAGTAGCTAATTAACCAAAAATTTTAATTCCTTTTGGAACTGCAATAATTATTGTAGCTAAATTGAAATAAGTCCGCTTATCAACGTCTACACCTAATGTAAATATATGGTGAACTTAAACAATAACGCCTAATAACCCAATTGCTAGTATGGCATAAATTATCTCTAATGAACCAAAAGTTTCCCTTTTTTCCTGACTCTTGACTAGCAATATGAGAAATTACACCAAAACCAGGTAGAATTATTATGTAAACTTCAGGATGACCAAAAAAATCAAAATAAATGTTGGTGAGAAATTGGATCATCTCCCCCGGCAGGATCAAAACATTATCTATTCAAATTTCGTTCTGTTAATAATATAGTAATAGCTCTGGCTAAAACAAGTAGTGATAAAAGTAGTAATAATGCTGTAATTACTGATCACACAGATAGAGGTATTCGATCAAAATAAATTCTAGTAACTCGTATGTTAATTACAGTGGTAATAAGATTTACTGCTTCTAAAATAGAAGCCTGTAATTATACGTTGGCTTTAAAGGCAACCTTTAGAGATTGATGATAGCTCTGAAGTGTTCCTCTTAAAGCAGAACAGTTTTGTGGAGCTTGATGAGAGCTCTACAAAAAAGTTCACAGTGCTTTAAGTTATAAAAAGAAAGAAACATCTAAAACATCAAACGGCGGAGCTGGCAACATTTAGTTTATAAGATTTAGTATGTACTTCTAGTTATTATTATTTTATTTTTTTCTAACATTTTCAATTATTATTAATTTCAAATTTAAAAAATGTACGTAAAAAATTTTTACGTAAATAAATTGAAATAAAAAAAATGGTCGTTGTTTCATTTATATTTCATTTGCTAATCATTTTATTTTCATTTTTTCTTCACACATGTTTTGCAATATGCAAAGCTTGCATCAATTAAATTAAATAGCACAACAACAATATCTTTCTGCTTAAATCTCATATTTCACACGTTATGTCCAATTTTTCTGCTGAGAGTATTGAAATCCGTCGTCGTTCTATAAAGTGTTAAACCTAGCTATTTCTGCATCCGTTCCGGTCAAGCAACCTCGCCTTCAGGGCAAGTGCCCACCAAGTTTTAACGAGAGAATTAAATATTACCAGAATAGGAAAAACCAACTTTAAAAAATTTATGAAAAGTGGTTCTGGTTACGACTATTTCGCCTATGGTGTTGCAAGGCATAAATTTAATTAGCTCAGCCACCAATGTTATTGCCGCCACTGTTTGTTAATCCTAAATACTTTTATAAGTTTGTCAAAACCAAAACAGAACTCTCCATATATCCCTCGTGAGTTTCTTTCAACGACTGCGAGTCATCTTGCGATATTGAAACCCCAAATCCCTTTGCTGAATACTACCGGCAAAATTCTTTAACTGCTCTTTCCGATTGTTAAATCGGAAGTAGTTATACTAACTGTTGTTATCTGAACGTCAACTCGATTTTTATTCCTAACTTGGCCATTTCAGAAAACAACGTTTTACATGGTTTGAAGTCTCTTGTTGTTGTGCGCCTGGGCGTGATGGCATTCCATCATGTACACTCAAACTTATTTGAAAGATTTTTAATAAGTCCCCGAAATCAGGTGTTTTCCCTTAGTATGGGAAAAGTAGTGTCCTTATTCCGCTTCACAAATATGGAAAAAGACATCACGTTGAAAACTATCGAGGCATTGCCGAGTTGAGCGCAGGGAATTGTTGCTGAGAATTTAGCTTCTGCTGTCAAGTCTCATATTTCTCTATTCCAGCATGGCTTTCGAAATGAAAGATTTTCCGTATATACTGACTTTAGTAAAGTGTTTCACTTAGTTAACCATAACTTATTGATCTATAAACCCCATGTCTCTGGCTTCCCTTTGAACTTAGTGAAATGAATGAGCTATTAACTGCATAACAGATCATAAAGGTTTCTGTTTAACTTCATCACCCCGGATGAATTTCCCATGACGTCTGGCGTCTCTTAAGGTTGCTACTTAGGATCCCTTTAATATAGTTGGTGCATTATTGATCTACCCTCAGTGATTAAATCCAGCCAGATCTTAATGTACGCTGACGATGTTAAACAGTTCTCTCTTTTCTCCTTGGAATCGCAATCGTATTAGCTTCAGATTGGCTTAAACAATTTGGTTACATGGTGCTCGTTAAGGTTTATAAAATTAAATCTAAAAAAATGCAAAAAGCATTCTGTCTTAAAAAGGATGTCATTCAATACTGGATGTCCAAAAGCTGAAGGAACCAAGGATTACAAAAGCAGTATAGATGTGCTTGAGTATCCCTCGGTTGTGTGGTCTGCCTCCTATAAGTGTTAAGTAGATTCAGTAGAATCAGTTTAAAAGCAATTCTTGCTGTTTGCCCTTAGGAATTTGGATTGGGACCCGCTTGTCTCTTTGTATCCATATGAAAATAGGTTGCTTCTATTATCCTCATCATCACTTGAAAAATGTAGATTTATTTTTGATGTTTTCCTCTTAGTTAAGTTAATTACGGACACGGTCGTCCACATTACTTGGTGAGATAAGCTTTAATGTCCCTAATCGCTTTTCTAGGCACTTTATTTTCATTAAGGTGAGTCAATGTAAATATATATCTATCAAAAAAATTTTACTTAATATGCGCGATTTGCCTATGTCGCATTTAAACTAACTTACAATCTTAATATCCATCTCATTATGATTCGAAAATTAACTATTGGATGTAATTAATTGGAGTTGTTTTGCTGTATCGGTTGCCAAGCTTTTGAATGTTTGCAATGGCACAGTCTTAGCCGATATACATCAAACCGAGTATCTAGCAGTAAGTGGGAAAGCACTGTAACAGACCAAGAAGGAAGGCTATGGAAGAGACTTGAGGCAGACCTACCTTTTATGATTATTTTATATATGTTGATATATTTTGAATCGGTGTCAACGATCGACTCGGTGAAGCTGTGCTTCTATACTTCCGTTTGGATATTCTTTGAAAAGAATAGAAATTATATCTAAAGACATGTGCTAAAATCTGAAATTTCAAGGAAATAATTTCTTTGTTCTAAGGAAATTTTTCTCACATATTCTAGAATATTCATAGTATCTATTGAGCTACAAATCAAACAAGTTCTGGTATAAAACTTTACGGACACATTTGAAGGACGTACGAAACTTTTTAATTTAATCTGAAAAAAACTTCCGCTAGATCAAAACTGGTATTGAGAAACGTGAACGCTATCTTTGGTCAATATCAATACCACTCATATCAATTGCGCTCAACCTTTAGTAGAGAAAGCAATGAAACCAGATCCAAGAGAATGACGTCAGCAGAGAAGTGATGACATCAAACAGGGCACTGACATGAAAACGGCTGTAAAATAAATCAAAACGCGTGATAACGCCATTTTCTAGTGTGAGACTGTTACGAAAACTGCCAAAGAGAAGTTAAAAACATTGCTGCATTCATTAGGTATGTTTCAGTTAATTGCCTGCGATGTGAAGTAAATGATTAAACCCAAAAATAAGTCAATTCGCGGATTTACCTCAAAAAAGAAAAAGGAAAGACAAGAAAGAACTATGATCGGGCTAGGCCGGCTCATACATATCCTACATCATTTCACCCAATATAGCCAGTCATTCGCATTCATGAGAATACACCAATACAGCAAAAATTTTACATTATTTTTATGCACAGGCATAATTTTCACTGTAGTCAATACATCAGTTACCGTGGCAAACTAAATTTGCTCGTCAAGGATTTTGCTATTTTTCACCTGTTTTCGCCATAACAACTACAATTTAGACTTTACCGTCATAAAAGGGCTTGCCTTTCACTGCACGTTGCTGTACGCAGTGAGGATTAAATTATAGACCTTTTAGGTGCAAATTCGCTACGGTTAATATAAATGCTACATTGTTTCTATGGACTCATTTTCATCATGAAATATTAGAAACCAGACCTTTTTAATTACTCCTGCAAACCTATTTTCATCATAAAATATGGCAAATTGAACATTTTAGTTTTAAAAAGGCTTATTTTTCAGCAGAATTCTTATATGGGATAAAGTTCAAAAACACGATGAAGATAATTTTGATATTAAGTTATTGTTGCGAACAGAGCTTCATCAAGAAATGTTGAAAAAATAAAACTGTTTTACCATATAAAGACTTACTTTTTATAGAAAGGATTACATAGTAAAGGATTTAAAAAATTGCCTTCGATTCCTTCGATTCCAAGTTTTCGTAGTAATTTAGAAGGGCTAAATACTATTACTGTACTATACGATTTTTGTCACAAATTTCTGAAAATTACAATATTTTTAGGGGGAGCGATCGAAAAAGTGGTCCGTTCCGAACCATTTTCAATAGCGATCGTCTTTGGGCCGAAAAACATCAGTGTACGAAATTCCATCAAAATATCTTAAAAAGTGCGACTTGTACGTTGAACACAAAAATGTATGAGAAAATAGATAGACGGACAGACAAGCTTAGATCGATTCAGAAAGTGTTTGTGAATCGATCGATGTAATAAAAAGCGAGCGTTGGATACGTCCACCATTACATACAACATTAGGATTTTTTACTAAAGATTTATTTGGCAACTTGGTAAATGAATTTAGTGATATTATTGCAAAAATTTCCTTTTCTCTGAGATTTTCCAAGAATAATATTTAATTGTCAAAAAAGGAAAAAAGATAACGTGGAAAAACCTACAAACGCGGCTTAGCTACATGCTATAAGTATGAACATTGTGGTCAGGCAAGGCCGGCCATACAATATCCTATACCACATTGTCTAACACAATTCTTATCTTTATTATAGAACATAAAAATTATATTTTATTTCTATTCAAAGGCGTATTTTTCATGTGCGCATTTATGGGAAAACGGGCCAGAAATGCAACCTAATGTAATACAAGGTTAATCGTTGCCTACGGCGGGGCCCAAAAATAGGGATAGGTGGTATATATTTTGTATAGTTCATTTTTGTACAATATGAGACAAATTTCCATCTGTCCATATTAAAACTTTGACTTTTCTGCTCTACAAAAGGGCCGATTTACGTGAAACCCTTTTTTACGGTAGAATGCAAAGAAAAAGTTCGAGGAAGGTCCAAATTTGATACAGTTAATTTTTGTATGTTAAATTATTATTATGATATTATTTTCATCATGAAGCATTGAAAATTATACCTTTTTGTCGTGTGAACTTCAGTGTTGGTTATATGAAGGGTTTCAAAAATTGCCACAGCCGGTCCAAAGTTTCCATACCAATTTAGAATATCAAAGTACTATTGCTGAACCACTTTTGTTGAGAAATTTTGAAAATTATAATTTTTTCCCATATAACGACTTTTTAGATTAGGGCGTTGTATGGCGAATTGTCGAAAAAGTGGACCGGGATCCCAATCATTTTCAATAGCGTTCGCGCTTGCGTCAAAATACGTCACTGTACCAAATTTAATCGAAATATCTCAAAAATTGCGATCTGTTGCTTGAACACAAATTTACATGGACAGACATTAGGCGGACAGAAAAGTTTGGCTTGTGATTCTGACCAGTATTATAAAAGGGGCGTCTAGCTTAAGCCCTTCTGCGTGTTGCATACGTCCGCACTAACTTAATATACCCTACAGCACAAGTGATGTACGACGTAAAAGCACACAGGCTAAAGTTTCAACCATGCTTGGGTCATAAAAGTTCTTTTTGAAATTTCCAAAAATTCTTAAAACTTTTATGAACCGTTCAGAAGCAAAAAGGTTAATTTGATTTATTACCCTTCTTACGTCGGCCAATATGATCTCTCCGACAATTTCAAAATCGTATCATTGCAAAATATCAATCAGTCGCTATCGGTAGCGAAACGAAATTGTCAATTACATCCATCCATCCATTTCATCATGACAAAAACAAGCGAAGAGTACGTAAATTTATCGAATTCCCAAATAACTGATCAGTATAACTTCAACGAAAGATACAGTATATTGAATCAATTGCCTAATAACTGCCGCCACTGGTATATTTATCTAGAGGAGTTGGATAAAACAAGAAGGGAACGCAACGAACATTTAAGAAGTGAAAGCAAAGATTTGAAAAATTTTCTGGAACGATTTCCAGTTTAAAGTGATTAGCGCAGTGAAGCATTTTCCACTAACGTTCTCTGTCGGAGTTTGAATTATGACTCGGATTCATATAATAAGAGTTAGAGATCGTTTAAACTTCTTTATTTTTCTATACAAACCACGTTCGCAGAAATCGCAGTTTATTATAATAAAAGTGAGCCCATTACACACCCGCCAATTTTGAATTTAAAATAAAGTTCCAGTAAAGATTTGATCTTGAAAAGTGTATATAACCTTCCGGATAACATATACTTTTTAAAGAAGTGGAGAGCTAGCACGAAGTTTACAATATAATAAGAATAGGACAGAAATTTTGGACTTTTTGTCGATGTAGCATGTAGAAAGTGTCATCGTGGATCATTTATATGAACGATTAAAGTAAAATTTTTAATCGGTTTCATGATAAGCATAAGCTATTCATGGTTTAAAGGAAAGCGTACACTATTTGTTGCTGAAATTAAAAATCATCGTCACAGCTAGAGAAACAACGGAAGGTCAAGATTTTATTATATATCGACAAAAGGAAGGTTAACTAAATACGCTCTAGAACTACGATACGATCTCAAATGTCGTATAATCTATAATCGTATTGTAGATTAAAGGGTAATATTGCTGCAATAGCCTAAAAAATAATTTTTTTTTTTTTTTTGAAGAAGAAGGAGCAGAATATTGACATTCGGATAAGTTAGAAGTTAGAAGTTTTCAATAAAACCGATAGCCCTAGGCGCTAGTGCTTTAAGACCATATTCTTCGAATTTATTTCTTTGGCTAAATTAATTATAATAATAATATTAGGCGTGTATTTAAGTATTAAATAAAAAAAATTGTTTTGGAAAAATATTGAAAAAGTACTAACGCAACAATCATTTTCTGCAGATATCTACCTCTCAAGAGGTTCTGCGGGACGTAGTGTATCTGGTCGAAATTTGAAATTAATAAACAAACATATAAGGAACTTATATTCGCCGCGATCGAATCTTTTACACCCACCACCGCTTAATGCTGACTGATAATATGTACGCTTTGTACGGTCTCTGAAGCTTCTTTTTAGATGCTGCAAGCTACCTAATCGATTTTTTCCAGTTTTCTGCAGGTGTTGCAGAACCACCCATACGATACAAATATTAATTTTTATCCTTGTATCGATCAAAAAATCAAATTTGTTTTGCAAGATGCTTGCGTGCATTTCTATCATTTTTTTCACTTGAACACCATTTATTCAGCAAATTTGCTACAGTATATATGGCAACAGAGCGATACCTTAACGAAAGAACGATATTAGTTTGCCAGCGCTCCCAGCATCGAGCTATATCTGAATTTCTGTAGCATTTCGAAACCGCGCGCCAGCCAAGCCACCCTACATTGATCTGGACGAACGGTAATCAGAAGGCGCTGTAGCTGGTGAATATGCTGGTACCGGCAGAGTTTTCCAATCGAGCTGCAACAGCGTATTCTCAACAACTCTTGCAACGTGTGATTACCATACAAGAGGACGATTTTACATGTGTTAACCGCTACTCCTTTCCCTTTGTTCAATTTATTCAATTAACGTCGACAGGCATCTGCAATAATACACATTTTCATGCGGCTTTAACAGTCGTATGTGTAATGGAGTACATTTCGCTGATTCGGCCATATGCACAGCAAAACTTTTCGGCTATGAATATTCGATAACGATTTTGATAGACGATTGGTGGATCCGTCACTCATCACTAGTCACAATACATCATAGAAAATTTTTCTTTTTTTGCCTGCGACGTTGAAACGGTTCGAAATGCCATTCGCCGTCAATTCTTGTGGTAACCATTTCTCCTCCTTCTGCATCTTTACAATCGTAGGTAAACGTCTAGAAATAGTTGAATCATCAATTACTAAGTTGTTCGAAAAGTTTTTGATTGTTTGAGCTGGGGTTTCGTCCAATAAGCCTTGCACTTCATTGCCTGCGAACTTTCTTGGTCCTCTAGGTCGTTCTTTGTCATCGACATCAAACACTTCTAAACCATTGAAATTAAAACACGACAATTGGGATATGATCGAGCAGCTTCTAAAAGTGTTTGATGGACATCGGCAGCGGGTGTCTGCAAATCAAAGAACGAAAGTAATGAATGTCGAAAATGCAAATTCATGGAAATGCGTGATCCATGATTATCGTCTGTATATACTGATACTTTGCATTACTTAATGATTATCGCTAACAGATGTCGTTGATCAAAATACATGCAAGCGTCATTCTCTACAGAATTATCTTTTAAAGATGGGGTAAGAAATTTGAATGAACGAAATGAAAGGAACGAAAACTTAGTGTCATTCTTAGAACAAATTAAAGTTTTGAGATATGCTATTAAAGGCATATTTTTTTGTCACAATAAATAGTTTTTAATTTTCTTTTTTCTGCAATCCCAGCACTATAAATATGTGCGTCTATGTTCAAATATTCTTTGCCGTTATTCTTCCCTTGACGATTGTTTACTCATTCGTTGCAAGGACAGAACCGCACGCATATCTTGCATTGCGTATTGATTGAGAAGACGACAAGAATATATAAAATTCTAGAGCTGATTTCATAAGTAACCCAAAAACTTCATCCCAAACTTTTAATTTCGCGGTAAAAGCATTCAAAGCTTCGGTGCCCCTTTAAGCCTCATATATCCTCAAAGATCATCTCTAAGGAAGCTGTACATTCACACATTCTCTTTTTGCACGGCCTCTAAAGGAAAATAAAAACTGTCCAAAGACAGTGTTTTCGAGAAATTAGAAAACAACAGGTAAGTCATTGGGCTGCAACTCCCAAGCAAAGATTTATTTCACAAAAGTATTCTTACCCCAGTGCCTGGCGAAGAGCTCGCAATTTTCAAAACACCAATTTTTTCCAATATATTCTAGAAGGCTCAACTTGTCTATTAAATTAACAACAACAAAAATGTCTATTTTCTGGCAAATGTGCCTCTTAAAGTATCTAAATTTGATCCAACAATATATATATATATTATTTTTCTTGTAGGAATCAAGTTCCTTCTCTATAAAAGCGGAAATAAATCTGAATATGTAAAGTCTTGGGAATGCGCATTTTGACAATCAAACGACCGCTTTGTGCTCCCGAGGTATATATATATATATGTATAAAATGTATATATATTCAATTGCAATATATTACGATATTACTGCGTCCAAAACGGAAGACCATTTTAATTTTATCTTTTTTTTAAATGTATTTATTATTCCAAATTATTCCAAATTTATTTCATTACCTTCAAAGTAATTCTTAAACTCAAATAATATTCTTTGGTAGGTTTTGGCCGACGCAACGAATTCACATTGCACAGCATTACGATAATTGAAGAAACCTGTTAACCTCATCTTAATTTTTGAGCGACTTTGTGCGGTTTTTTTAGTAGTGGTTCGCCATTTGCATTATATGCCGTGCATTGAAGTGGCGTAGATCCAAATCTCATTCCATTTCATTTAGCAAACAAAATTTATTGCAGCTTTTTTGCTCAAAAATATCATACATTTGACACAGATGTCCGTCACAATGCTACCAATGGACAATGCTAGTCTTATATTCGATATAAGCAATTTAAAGTGCATATTATTACCCATCTGGGTGGTCGAGCAGGCAAAAGACCTCGATTAACCACTCAACGATCGTGCATCAAATGCCTTGGAGTTTTCAATAAAGCCGATAGATAGGCTTATATGACAATGCTGTAAGTCTTAGAATTTGTTTCTCTTGCTATATTAATATTAATAATGATACTATATATAATAACTTGAATATTGGCATTACTTTTTGGTCGTAGTAGATTAAAATATCATTTGATCGTTTCATTTGCTGAATGCATTTGACTTCAAATCTGTTGTGCTGATCGAAGTCCGCATGCCAAAGAAATACTGCTAATCAAAATAAAAGGAGCGATGTCTTGTGAAAATAGATCCTCGTTGTGCTGTCACGGAAGAACAACGAAATAGAAATCTTGCAATCAATTTCGAAAGGTAGAAGGTTTAGAGATCACTTTCGATTTGATGAATGTAGGGAGAAATCAAACAAGTTGCTTATTGTAAAATGCACGTAGTCTTGTAGAAGAAAAAACACCCTCTTTTCTCAGCCCGTTTCATATAATTGATTTAAACTTTGGCTATTCGTAATTTCTTGCAATTGAGGACATAGAGGAAGATAAGAAAAGAAATAATAGGGAACTGATTTTCTAGGTTCCAAGGGAACGATTTCTCTAACTGTAATAATATATTAAGAGGAGACCTCCAGTGCAGTAATAGATTTCAGTCGTTTAATGAATACTTTTCGAATCATTATTATTCGAGTTGGACCAAAGAGAACTGTGAAAATTAATTTCGTCAAATTCACAAAATAACGAGTACCAATGTGAATTGATAATTTACGGTTTTCAAATTCGGGCGAATGAACAGCTCCGCTGAAGCCGGATTAGTGATTTGCCGGATTTTCTTCTTTTTCTGCCACGTCTTCGTTCCGATGAAATGATTGCGTTGCATTGTCGTGAAACAAAATGACGAATGAATTGAAAAGACTTGAATGTTGTTTTTAATGCTGTGTATTAATTAATTTTTTGTTTATTTATTTATTTTTTTTTTTGTATAATTATTATTAATAATTAATTAATCAGGTCAACAGATTTAATTGTTAACATCAAATTAAATACAAAATCTAAAGTAAAGTGAAATGAGAAAATTGACGATTGAAGGACGTTCAAATTAGATGATTCAACTATTAATTCGTTTCGTAGTTTGTTCTTTCTTTAACGCATACATGTACATATTATCCCTAAACGTGATTTAATAGATAGGCGAGAGACTTTCAGTGCAAATATTTTCTCCTCAGACTTTAAACATCATCATCATTATCATTATCATTATCATTATCATCATCAGCATCATCATCATCATCATCATCATCATCATCATTGTTTTCAACATTAGCAAGCATTTTAATTCTTTTTCAAACTTTCCATCACCAAAGGTAAATTCTTGCTAATGAAACATTTGAAGCCGCGGAACGCCCAAGTACATGAATCTGATTTTTCTGTATTCTTATCTGCGCATTTTTCAATATCGGCTTTAACTTCATCTTTATTATCTTTCGATTGACCGAGTTGAGCGATTAGATTATCATTTTTGAAACCCGTTTGTGAATCGAAAAGTTGGAATTTATCGAAAATGCATTCAATGTAACAGCGCGTAATCTCATCATCGGGGAAATCAAATTTTTTGTATTTCTCGACGAGCTCGGGTGTGACTTTCTTCGCTTCCATGCATTCTTTACGCGCCTTATTTAAATCCTCTTGATTGCGTAATTTGTAATCGGCAGATACCTATGGAAGGATAAATGGGAGAAATGACTCAAAATGGTCCTTAGAAATTCTTCCTTTCTTTTTGTTTTGCATTATGTTTTTCCCCCCTTTCATTTCACTTACCAAAGCGAAAAGGGCCAACAATACAACGGCGGTAGTCTTCATTTTTGTATAAAAATTTAAAATTATATTTTAATTTATTTCACTAAAAATGACAATAATGAGATGAGACCTTTTTGCTTTTTTTTTTCTTAACGAGATTTTCTAATGTACGCGTTGGTTTGAATCGTATTTTACTGATGGCAATTAAGCCTAACGCTTCGCTTTATATAGTCTCGAATCTCTCTCGGAGAAAAGCAAAATCGAAACGAAACAAGTATGTATACGAAAACGAAAGACAGAAGAAGTTGCTCGAACAAAACAAACAAACAAACAAACTAACAAACAGTTTCAATAACAATGTTGCCGACTACGTCGATGTTGTTGTAATTGTTTATAATGGGATGGGCAGAGGGAGGGTGAAAAAAGTTACTGCAAACCCTACACTTCCTACATAAATAAAAAAGTCGGTAGTGGGCAGACAGATACTTATAGTGTAAATAAGCCTAAAGTAGACGTAATCTTTACTAGACTTAAGTGTGTGTAAGTAAACAATTCGCATTCGTGTACCCGATTAAGCGAGCGTCCGAGCGGCCAACCGGCCGGTTATATAGATTTAATGCTTCGCGTATGGTTTGCCGTTATTATAACGTTCTGCTTATGGATATGTATTTATGTTGATTGGACACAATTTCATATAAACTATATATACATACACACACATACATACATACATACAAACACAAAGATATTTACTTACAAATATTTATGAATGTTTATCACAATTTGTAATTGCATTGTTGAGTAAATTTAATCAGATTCACATTAATTTACCGGTCAACTTGTCAACTCACACATATCTTCAACAACTGCTCTGCTCTGCTTAGTTAAGCCCCTTTTGCCCACTTTCTCCTTTCGCCTTACTCGCAATCTCACAATCGTATAGCATGCTTCTGCCTGTTGAGTTAATGTAAAGTTTTATAGCACACATGTTAGTTTACACTTATTTATATATATATATATATATATATGTACGTATATAAATGAATGTTTGCAGAAATTTTTTGGAAATTTTCCTTTCATTCATTACTCGCTATATAGTTGCCTGATTTTATTAAACAAAAAAATATTTTTTAATAAAATTTAAATGGGCTTTCATTCATTCTTGCATTCATTCTTCACACGCTTCCCAAGCTCCATCGAAATCGTCTCATTAGGGTCACAATAATGATTTGTATTAAGACGACAGAGAGAGGAAGGAAAAGAAAAGCATACAACAAATGCACAGCTACGCAGAAATCTCGTATCTTCAATTTGGATCTATTGCTCTAATTGGTTTAATGCCCTCTATCTTTCTTTTCTCTTTTTTTTTTGCTTTTTTTTTTTTGAATAGAGGGAAAGAATTTGATGAAAAAGAAAAATGTTTCGCGAGCGCTTGTCTGCATATGAAAATTTTTAATAATGAACTTCCGTATCGCGCCTTCGCATGCTCTCCGATGGTCGGATAAAATATATACTACTATTGTATCTACTATTAAAAGATTGCTAACAATGCTAGCAAATTCGAATGCAGGATCACAGCGATACTATGTTGATCCATTACGTCGATTTATATCTGTCCTAAAATGGGAAACAGCGTTTAGATAGAAAGCAGTGCCGGCATAATTTTGAAAAATGCTTTAATTAAATCTTAGATTGCCGTAGATCGCGCTACCTTTTCGAAAATTTCGCTTTTTAAATTTCTAGTTTTGTTTACACCGTATCGTTTGAGTAGAAAATAATATCAATTCTTATAGTAAATAACGCTCGTAGCCTCCGCTAAATTTTAGAAGACTATTTTCTACCTTCACTTGTCCGAATATTTTCGTATCGTATTTTCGCAGCAACTTCTACATAACTGTTAAAAGTAAGAAGCTAATGTACAACAGAAGCTACTCTTAGCATATGATCTCCGTAGACGTTGTTAAGCTTACGAAAATTTCGAACTTTGAAAGCTCATCTAGGCAAACTTCTTGTCTTTGGTGAAGAAGAGAACAAAAGTGTAGCTATTAGAAGTTTATTAGTTAGGTCCAAATATACCACTACACCTACAATCTTACTAGTTACAAATAACACTCCTTGATTTTTTCAGTTTCAAAAGATTCTTGATACTTTCTTTCCCTAGACTTAAAAAATAGACTCGATACTTTTCGACTAACACGACATAGGAATTGCTGGGAAATACAATATCGATATATAAATTATTACAATTAAATGATGGAAAAACGAACGAGCGCGAAGCCAAGCAAAATTCTAGAGAACAATTTTCGGGTAGTTTCTTGCATGTAAAAATTTCAGAGCGAAAAGAAGGATGATTGCTATGCTTCGCTTTTTGATGCGGAATGAAATAAGAATGAAGATGAAAAGGAGCGTGAGGAACATGAAAAACTGGCATTAATCCTATACGCCAGATAATGCTTGAAAAAGAGGACAAAGTGTTGGCCGCAAAAGTTATTAATATTAGCAAACTGAATTCCAATGAACTGAAAACCTGAGTGAGAGAAGCTGTAATACCACAGAAGATGAAAACTTCGTCAATGATAGTGAAGGCTCAGCGGATTTGGAATGTGAGAAACGTTGCCATACACACACGAAGAACCTGATAATTATAAAGAAATATGCAATTTCCCAGCCCAGCAGGCAAATATTCATTTATGTGGACTGGATATATAATTTCCCTCAAATGTCAAACATTCATGTTAAATCACGTGGCAACGGTATTTCATTACCTTCGGTCTATTTGCATACACACCAGAATTTACATCGACATAGGGGTTGGTGTAAGAAATACAACGTCCACACGTTTTCGCGTAGGCTCTCGATTGTTAACCTTCGCAAGAATACGGAAAGCTTTCAAAAATTTTGAACTTTGCGCCTTCTATGTGGGTATAGGAAAGTTTCTACTGCCGTAAATTCCTACCTGGGAAAGCCTTCATTATTATTCATGAGAACGATTACATAACTACATAAAATAATATAAATGATCGTGGAAGAAGCAGCAAACTTTTCCGCTTCTTCTTATTACGGCCTCACTTTAACTATTCAGATGAAAATACTACTCTGGTCTGCAAAATATTCTTTCGATATATATGTGCACGAAATTGTAGTCTTCTATTAAAATATTCTTCATTGCATGAATCTCGACGAGAGTTTCATAACATATCGGAATAGATGGTTAGTCGATAAAGAATTTTGCATCGATTATCGACCGTTTGAATGTAAATGCTATCTTAAAAGTAAAATACCCTCAGGATACACTTATTGATGTAAAACATATAATTATTGTTAAATAGTTATAAATAACGTGATGTTTTAAACGATATAATTATATGAGAAATAATTTAAAAAAAATTATTTTAATTCTATGGAAACAATTAAATCGAAACCAAGTTTAAATAAAGTAAAATTTTAAGGCTTTTGCAGCTTTCAAAGTCACGCATAAATGATTTCAATAATTAGCTCCCCTGCCCTTAAAAAATATTTTCCATTTATTGCCTATAGTGTCTGCCATTATTTTTAAATGGGAAATAAATTATAACTGAGAAGTGTTATAAGATTCAAACAATCAGCAAAAATTTTTTTACAAAACTGGGCGATCGTCTACTTATAGTATAATGCTTGTGTGATGATTTATGTTCAGATCTGTGAGTTATTGAATTTGTTTACAAAATAGTTATTTTCAATTACTTAAGTCTGTCAGTTTTTTTGATTTGATTGATATTGAGAATGTGATTGTAAGTGCCAATTATCCGTTCAAAACGTTCAAAGATTAAATGAAGCCTACTAAAATGACAATGAGAAGGAAGATAAACAAATTCTCGATATTATATTTATATATCCCAGTTCCCCCACCATCGAAGGAGAAGGGGATGGACAAGTTTTGATACTTTTTGTTTTCAAATACACTTTAAAGAAACGCATTATCCGTGGCTTCTGATTCGATTTAGCCATATCCATAGGGCTTTTGTTTTTCGGAAGCATATCTACAAAAGAAATCCAGTCGAAGCCCGGCTCGGCTTTCTATGCATGTTCTAAGAGCTAAGAGAAAAAGTAGGAAAGAAACTACTTTCTTCTTCTTACCTTAACCACTTTCCCAAATCTACTACATGTTTGCAACGTCCAGCAGGAAGCTTCAAAGTCCCCAAAAAATATATATATTCTTGATCAGCATATTAAATTCTGAATTGATCTAAGCATGTTTATCCGCCTGTGGCAATTATTCTCCTGGGCTGCGAAAGCTGTCGAATTAAAATTTGGCAAAACATTGGAAGAACTTGCACGCAGCTTAGTACCGAAAATGGGTCAAATCGATCGAAGAACACGCCCACAGTATGACGTAAACTGAGAACAACTGTGTTTTTCAAAAGGAATATAAAATTGGCTTTTTGCTCATTACTCATGAACTACAGCAGATAAATGTACAGAAGCTATAATGGATATTCTGTGGGCGATGCTGTAATACCTGAACAAAAGTGGGAAAAATTAACCATGCCTACCCAACATTATAGTGTATCAAAATTCAATTTTTCTTGTCCGTCTGCTCGTCTGTCCACTTGTCCAACTGTGTCGTATCTACAGTGCACATTCTCTCGTACGCAGAGGTAAGAAGATATCGCTTCAAAAAAGGGATTAAAAATGGCCCAAAAAGGTCAAACAACGCCCACTCGTCTACACAACCAAAACTAAGAACATCTTTCCTTTTCGTGCCTTTGCTCGTTGCTCGGAAACTACAGCACATACAACATATACATTTTCCCAAAATTATTCTACAAAAAGAGAAAGAACCAGTCAGCCCCGCCCAATATTACGGAACATCCAAATTTGCACTATTACGTTTAGTCAACCTTTTATAGGATGGACATGAAAGTTTCGGTCGCAACCGAATATAATTTTCTTACTTGTTATTGTTCTATCTGCTGTGGTTTATAAGTGAGGAGCAAAAATTACATTTTCGCAAACAGAGATGCTACACAATTGCAAAAATGGACAGATGGACTGACATCTGGACATCTTTATCTACATTCTAATTTTGAAACTAGCCAAGGATTTATATACTCTTTGGAGGTTTTCAAGATTGCCTTTACGCGCTATTAGGATATTGGAAATCAAAAACTATATTTTGATATACGGCAATATTAGGTAGTCGCGGTCGATTTTTATCATTTTGCACAGGTACTACAGAATCGCCTACAGAATAGAAAATAAATTTTGTACACTTGTTTACTGTAGTTTGTGAGTAGTGAGCAAAAATCCAATTTTTTAATCCGTTTGAAAAGCAGAGAGGTTATCTCGTATTGTGGTCCCGTCCGTCGACCGACTTGGCCCAATTTCAATAACGACCTGCGTGCAAGAACTTCCAACTTTCGTGTCAAATTTGAAGCCGATTGATGCATATTTGTGACCGGGCGGAATTTACCATGGAAGGTACACAAACACACAGACGGGCACGTTTAAATCGGTTTCGAATTTGATGCTAATCAAAAATATATATACTTCTCCCTGACGTCTCTGCAACTTGTGTGGGAAGATGAATATAATTCCCATGGTTCGGTAAAGGGTTTCAAAAGATTTGTCTACGCCATGTCTTCAAATATGTTGTTAACAAAAACATCGTTCTATGCATTGAAACACGTCCATGATTTTCTGTACTTTTTCTGGCGGATGGCTAAACGTGATAAATATAAATTTAATCTCACACTTTTCTTGTTTCTTCTTGTGTTTAATATAAAAATTTTGCAACTTAAACGACTTAAAATTTTATGCTGAGTTAAAATAAATGCCACTACGTGGACATGATTCTCTTTTATAGAGTAGTGCAATGAAGGTAAAAATAAATTCAGACCTTTAAAAGTTTTACTCGGTGCTCATCATTTTTTCTTTTTTTTTTGTCTACCAAACCAAACCATCACCAAAAGAAAGAAGAGAATACGACCTCATAGTGGATTTAGCCAGCTTCAATATTTAGCTTTCTTCGTCTGTAGAAATCGGTTGCAAATCGTTGGAATGTCGTAATTTTATTATATGGCGCACGGTTAAAAACATCTATTGCTGGGTACAGTGGACCGTAGCCACTGTTTAAATTAGTTTTTCGCGTGATTTCAGCTTCAATGCAAATATCAGAAGTTATTTTTAATAAATCCAGCTTCAGATTAAAGATCCGCTCTTGTTTGGCTTTCACTTGTAAGCCGCTCAGATGGACAATTGTGAGCGAAGCATTTTTCGATGTCGCATCATTCAAAAGTGATATCGCGGCATTTACTCTAGTTTGTCTTGCAGTTCTCACCAGTCGAATTATTGCATTTAATAATAAAACAGTACAGGTGTTGCATATTAATCAACTTTTTTTTTTTTTAATCTTGTTTTACGCTGTAGTGACTTTTTGCGCGCTATTTTTCATTTACGGTCATTAAAATTCCCATAATTAGCACACAACTGAATGTCTAATGAAACAGTTCAAAACGGTGTATGAACACGTGTGCCCCAATAAGACGCTTGGGGGCATTGTAAGCGTTGATAAGGGTTCTAATTGATCAATTACGCCCACCTTTGTTATGCCTGAACAAAACATTACGTTCCAACTGTTTCGAACAAGTTGCTGAACCAGCTAAAGAAAATTTACAAACGACTAAAGGTTATTCCGTTGGATAAGAAAAGAATTTTGTCGCTTAAAGAAACAAGTAAAAACATTGTAGTGGGCTAGGGCTTATCACTAAATATCCTACGCTACTCTACAGTTATTCACATATGGACTTTCAAAATAAAGCTTTATAAGCGCTCGGAAAAGTAATGCGATTGGAATCATTTTCAATAGCATTCGTCTTTGGGCCAAAACACATGAGTGTAACAAATATCATCAAAGTACGTTGGGCACAAAAAAACAATAAGATCAGATGGACAAACTGGCTCAAATCGATTCAGAAAATAAATCGTTGGGTGTAGTGAGAGAGATGAGTCAATCTTAGCTCCTTCTGGCTGTTGCGCACGTCCGCATAAATTGAATACAAATGCACAAAGCACAAAGGCTATAAAAAGCGAAAACACTTTTCGTCCAAGCAATTAATTTAATGTTTTTTTTAATGTTTGTGGCATAAACGCTGATTAAATTAACTTGAATAATACAATTAATTAAAAAAACGTTTTATCCAGAAGCTAGGCCTGAAAAGTTGACATGAATTTCGTTTACTGTTCTCAAAAGGTATGTTCACGATACTTCCATAGGATGTAGCCTGCTTTAGGTCAAAGTCAAAAGAAGTCAAATGCTAGTCTGCCGACCTTCCCCACACGGCTGTCGACACTTGTTAGATGCCCCCGAAAACTATTTCAAAAAGAAAAACTTTAAAATTTTTAGATTTGAATCGAGTTATTTGGTAATAACTTCAAACATTCCTACAATTTCACTCACCAGCCTAGTTGTTTATTTGAAACTTAACCGCAGTATTCGTTAAATGATATTTGAATCGTTAATTTTTTAAATAAATGTTGTAAGCATTTGGTTATTTTTAGGACGTAATTAATCTCCTGCATGCGCCACGTGGACGCGATTTACAGCAAACATTATATTTCTTGAGTTAATCTGTGTTCGAGACTAGATTACCAGCTTGCCATGGTACGGACTATTCTATTTTTGGGTTGTTGGCTGGCTTTAGGCGACATTTAGCCACTTTTGCATCTGAAATATTCATGCATCGTCTACTGCCATCCAACTTTCTCTCACGTGGATTTTAAATGTACAAGGAGAAGTATTGACCCAGCGAGGCCCTCATTCGTACTATTACATTGAATGAGCCGGCGTTGTAAGCCCACTCTTTGGCGGGTTCGGGTCATTTTCAACTTCTGTAGGAAGTTGGTCGGCGATATCTTCATCTTTGCAAACAGGAGAGTGGTCACCACAGACACTACACAGTTGGGCCGATGAACATACTTAAGTGCATACCGAATTTGAAGCCGGCCGAGAACTTGTACACTTTATGGGGCCTTTGAAATTTTTTTCTGTGCGTTATAAAGGTATCGGCGGAAAAAATTTTTATACCCTGTAATAGTGGACAGACGTCGTCAATCTTTTCAATTTTTGTACAGGTGCTACAGCATCGCCCATAGAACACACGTTTAATTTTTGTAGTTTATCCGTTGTAGTTTATGCGTAATGAATAAAAGCCAATTTTCTATTCCTTTTGAAAGTCACATGTATTGTCATTTTATGTAGACGTGACCTTTAAGCGATTTGGGGCATTTTCAAAAGCAAGCTGCGAACAAAAACTTACCAAATTTGAAGTCGATAAGTTTTGGATGAGGGGATTATTTGAGACAGACGTTACACACACGGACAGCCGCACATGCTTAAGTCGATTCAGAATTTGATGCTGATAAATCACAAAAGCTGTCATATATTAATAATTTGGTTATGCAACCTAATTTTCCACTTTTTTAAATGATATAAATGGATTAAATAAATGTGCGAAATATATGAAAGAGTTGAAATGTTTTTATCTGTTCCGTAACAGTACCGTACAATCTCATTTTTCAACGACAATTACGAGTGAATTTTAGATCAACATTGGTTTTTGGACTATAGTAGAGCCAGTCATTAATAAATCAGGCCCATTTTCAAACTTGACCTGTGCTCATCAGCCAAGAGCAAAACGACAATCTTTCAAATTTTGCTCTTATGAGATTTTCGGCGAGCGCTATATGAAAGAGTGCAGAAAACAACCAATCACAACAATAATGAAAAAATATGAAAGCAACTTCATGGCGCCTGTAATGAATGCCGGGATTACGAATATTGATTAGACCGGAAAGATAAATATTATAAACGACACCACCTCTTTGGCTTATTCTGTTTAAAAATATGTTTCTTTGTTTATTTTAGCTCACCTGCATTGCAAAAAACATTTGCAATTATCGTAGTACTCAGATATTATTCATTGGAATAAAACACTTTTGCTTACCATGCAAGCTTTTCTAGTTTATTTTATCATTGAAATTTCATGAAACGATCAAAAGAATGTTATGGATAAGTACACAGTCAGATCGCATTTATTAAACATAAAAAGAAAAAATAAATAAATAAATAAAGCTGTTCTTGCTTTTTAACAAATTTCATCAATTTGTTGTTTAAAGTGTATGTACTTATTAAATATATATATATATATATATATATATATATATATGTGTGTGTGTGTGTATTTGTAAGTAAATGCATACACGCGTTTGTTGCCCTTCGACAAAAAAATGCCATTAAATAGAAACATACTTTTAAATTAATTGTATTATAAAAAAAAAAAAAAAAAAGTTAAATTACTCACCCATAAAAATCGAATGTAAAAAAAGCTATAGTCAACAAAAGCCCACCATCTTCTACACTCTACACCTTAGTGCTATCTAAATATCCTCCATCTTCACACACAATAATTTCCCAATAATCACAATTTAATTTTAAGCCGGCTTAAATACCGCAAGATGAGACAAGTCCGGAAAGACAAAAGGAGATTCTTCAGGACGACTTCAGTCTGCTTGACTTTTTTACATCATATTTCGATAAAGTTTGTAAAAATTAATTGTATAAACAAAAAATTATTCTTAAAAAAAAGTGTTCCCAATAATGTGTTTAAAAGCGATAGAGGTCCACTCCACAATATTAGATGAAATACAGGCGGCCAGCTAAGGCATATTATTGAAATGAATTGAGCGCGAAATTCTGAACTGAAGTGAACAGTAATGGCGTAGGGCTTGACAAATGAAATTTAGAAATTCAAAGATAGCATAGGTATATGCGCGAGTATGTGCCTTAGTGTATATTAAGTGATTTTACTTAACATTAATGAAGATCAAAAATTTACTCTTATTTTTTACAATATATGTGTTTGTATGAATGTATCATATTTTTTTCTTCTTTTTTTTTTTGGGTTGTCGGTAAAGTAATAGCCAGTTTTTGAAAACGTTTAACATCTTAGTTACCCAGTTAACTGTGCATGACGAGTATTTACCGTCCATAAGCCACTGTCGGTCTTCCTCATACTCTTTTAGCGTTATGAATGTGTATTTGTATATATTGATCGTAATGAATCTTTGTCATGTTGTCAAGTCGCTTCATTACGACTTAATTTCAGAAAAACAATGTCAAAATTTCATTAAGTTTTCACGATCTTACAAGACAATTGCTTCTTCAAACGTGAGAATGCGCGTACAGTTTTGCTAAAGACTTGAAAAGTTTTAAAGTTCTAAAGTTTAGATTTTTCGTTTATAAGGAACTTTCTGTTCCATCGCGATAATTAAAATGTTAAACTCTTATCGCATGAGATAAGAAATTGCACGGGAGAAAAGGGTTTTTAAATACACATATCATCATTAAGACTTCACAGCCATTTCCAATACAATTCGAACACGTGAATAAACCTTTTCACTTTTCTGACAACCCAATCATGTCTTTTTTTTTTTTTTATTTAGATTCTTGGATTAATTTCGTTTATTCCTAAAGTTGTCTATATTCGATTCATATATTGTTAATTATTATTAATTCATTTATGGAATCTTTCATGGTTTTTTCTATCACTTATTAAAGCGTAGCGTATCATATGTCATTTTGTAAATATTTTGCCAATAAAAATAAACCAAAGAATTACTAAATTTGTTTGTGTGCATTGTATGCATTATACATATATGTAGATACATGTACGCATTTTGAAATTCTCTATGCATTGTTAGATACTCGCAAGTTTCTTATTGCTTTCTTGCATATAGAAATTTGAACATAATGTGTGTGTGTGTATATTAAATAAAAAACATAATAAATAAAGGTTTGGAACAAGAAACTTCACAGTAGTTATTGTATGCAATGATTTTGAATTAATGGCTTATTATCATTATTCTATATATTATCTTATTCTCTTTCTATTCTTTATGCTTTAATTCTCTGGAATGGTTGCTAAAGCTTTCGAATGTGTAGCATTTACTATTATAGTAGTCTCACTGATAGCTGGTGTAGGATTTATCGCATTAACCACACCGTTGCCACCAGCACTTGCCGTATTCTCATTTAAATCCAATTCCAATTCTGGTATCGGATCACGCCAATAATTGAAATGCGAAAATTCGATGGCAGCAACTTCATCCGGTTTTATAGGAGGGAAGAGTTGATCAACAATAAAGGTCATGCTACAATATCTGTAAAGAAATAAGAGAATAAAATCAAATGAAAATTAATTCAAAAAAATTAAGAGTTCAACAACATAAGTAAAACTTGACGTCACACATAATTGGAGATATTTATAATGCAATTTGTTTACCACCATCCACCATTGCATTGGGACTTCAAAGACTATTCAAAAATTTTCACAAGTTTGCTAACTTCGTGAACAAAAGAATGAAATCGACTTAGCAGCTCTAAATGCATATACGCAGGTACATTTTATGAGATCTCTGTGTGTGTTCTCCTATTTATTAACGAATAAAAAAGTTACGTTCGCGTACTACGTTCGCAGATTCTCTTATTAAAGATAGCCGTATTAGTGGGCTAATCTTGTTTTTTTCCCCTCGCCTTTTGTTGTTTGGTTTGGTTTGTTGGAAATATTTTCCCGTCATTCCACAACAGTATCTCCTATTATTTCTAGGTTCAAAAGTGTACGTGGCATGTTTGCAAACACATTGTCTTCGTAAAGCCAGTTTCAGATCAGTTCTGCTGTACATGGGAAATTGATCGAAAGGGACAATTTGTTCACCCTAGCCTTGGGCAGATCGATATCTGTTAGATACAATGTACGATCGTATTAGTTATTCGGTCGTATCATTCCTTCGCCGATTATCTGCGCTAAATATTTATACTATATTTCAGTGTAACATTTTTTTGTATATATGAACTTAGATTATTGCATGTTACGAGCATGATTATGGGCACAAAATTCCGGTTTTCAAACTCAGCTCTTCGGTGGCAACTAAACGCTCACACGTCAAGCTTTAACTTTCGATCTCATTTTAAGCCTTCGCGGCTTTATTATCAAATTGGCGGACAGATCTGACGCAAAATCCTACACCAATCGCGCATATATCTATTTGAAGATGTTTCCTCTGCACTTTCCTTGACGACACAAATCTAATACAGTGCAATAGGCATAGGCATAGAATATAGACACTTTCATTCTGTGGTAGTATTTTTAGAAGAAAGCAAAGTTCGCTTGTTTTTCAAGATGCTTCTTTCGGAATACGAGTCAAAATATATAACTCTAAAGAAGAAAGAATAATCATTTAACGCAACATAAATATGCCAAGAAGCTTGTCACAATAATGTTTTAAATTATATATAGGTAAGAAAGGAACTAGTACACTGACGCTGACTCTTCACTTCTTTAATATTTTCAAACTTCAATTGGGAAAGTTAACTTAAAACTTTTTAACTTTTTATCTCAGTCATAGCGTTTCTAGTATTCCAGCAACATCTAACCTAAATCGACGCGTGAATGTTTTTATAATAATTTCAATTTTAATATCAATGAAAGACTATAATCGACGAGAACGTTTGCGGAGAATTTACTACAAAACTTGGGAAAATTTATTACATTTTTGGCAGCCGCTTGCGAATATTCTCTAAATCATATTGCAGAAGAAAATGCCTTCTTGTCATTTAAAAGTTTTACTTTTTTGTCAAATTGAAATACTATTTCTTAAAAATGTGTCAAAGTCTATCAATCTAAACAATAAATGAATATATTTAAGAATTAAATAAAATGAATATGAAATATACAAGTATTCAGGTGTCGCTTTGATATCACGAAACGGACAATGCGCGTGGGGATAGTTTGGAATACAATAGCTAGTCCGTATTCCTAGAATCTACATCAATTTATAAAAGACGATCAAAGTAGCACTTATTACAAAGCATTGAAATGCTTCTATTATATATTGTTTGTGTGGATTAGACGCTTTGATTAAACATGTACAGTTAAGCAAGTGGATAGAAATTTTACTGAAGTAAATGTAAATGGCCCATGAGACACTGGGCCGTAATATTTACATATATTTGAAAAAAAAAAAAAAGTATTTTATTTCAAGAACCCGTTACGCAATGCTGCAAATTGTGGATCAGAAAGGTGAAAATATCAATAGTCTCTTAAACATTTTAAAAATCACAAAAATATTTCATTGTCAACTGCTATAAGTTGATTACGAACTTATTTGAAAAGAAGGCCTAAAAGTAGGCAACATTTTTTTGCTTTCTACTCTGCCCAACATATAATCGTTTGTTTTAATTTGAATTAGTTGTTGACGAGTTGGTTTTAATAGTTAAATAGAGATGGCAAAATAAAAAACATGGTGTGAACCTTAACCCAGACAAAAAGCGTCTGAATGCAATAAAATTAAAACACCAAAAATCAATTATTAGATATGGGAGAATGTAGACTAAATCTTATTAATCTCAATACAAATTTGCGACGGAAAATTTAATTTTTTAAACATCGTTTTTTTTTTGTTTCTTAAAAAAAGGAAAGAAAGTAAATTTCATCTTAGGAACGACCCAGACCTATATTTTCAGTTATTATTTGAGTATTTATTTGATTTTTTAAATGTTTCAAATTGTCGAAGTCCGCCACTTAATAATGTAAATAGTAAACAATTCAATGAAACTATTTTAAATTTTTGGGCAAAACTTCTAGGGTCTTTGATCAAGTGCGTATTAATAATAGTTTTAATTCGTTGATTAACAACTTATGCAACTTTGTGGCATAGCTTGATTCAATGGGAAGCTTGACTATTTTCGTCAAAGAGATGGGGCCATGTGCCGTACAAGCAAAGAATGTAAAACTATGGTTGGCAAATTGAAAATTCTGTAGTTCTAATGCTTACAACAAATTGGCCAAAGACTGTGATATAAATATCGCACGTTAAATAGTTTTATACAATATTCTGTCCACATGGGCTAAAAACGTAATCGACCGATATCATAAAATAAATAAATAAATAAAACAATTTAAATCTAAGATAATTTTTTAGATTTTTGAAAAGTTTATTTTTTTTTTTTTAAATAATCAAAAATACAAATTAAAAAATATATATTATCGATAACTTTCTAGCTTTATAACTTTGATAACCACGATAGCAAGGTACACCACGTAACGCTTAGCATGTCTAGAGACATACTCATAGACTTACTTTAAAAAGTATAAATGTAAATTTAACTAAAATAGTAAAACAACTAAAATATAGTACGATAGTCAAAAAAAAAAAAAAAAAAAAATCGAAACAAAAAAATACTTTACAGTTGATTCGTTGGTAAATAAACACATAAATTATTAACTTTTTTTCTAACCTATTTTTCCTAGCGTAACAACAACAATAACACGTAAACTCACAATTGTCACATTATTCTGTAAATAACAACAAAAATATCACAATGTAATTAGAAACCTATCTATTCTCCCTACACAATTATATCGTTCGGTGTATGAATACTTAGACTTGTTATGGATAGAGCATCAGCTACGATGCCATCATCAGGATCATCAGCATATTCATCGCTGAAGATATCGGCATCGTCGTTATCGTCCTGATCGCTAACAATAAATTGTAATTCTTCCTCCTCTTCATCGTCATCGAATACATCAGTTTTATAATCATATTCATCATTATCCAAAAAAGGGAATAGTTCATCAACTTCCAAGGACTGGTTAAGATAACCACTATAGCAAATAAGATTAAAAAATTTTCAAAAAAAAATTTTTTTTTCGCTTTTAATAGACATTAACGAACGATGCAATTTACTGACATGTTTGTGTCGATTAGAGTGGCGATTTATTATTAGTTAAGTATTTACACGGATGTGTGGACTATTAAATTAAATAAGAGGAGGATAAAAAAAAACAAAAGGTTGAAAATACTTTTGGCCAATTGTTGTTAGCATTAAATACGCTTTCCACCAGATTAACTTAAACATTCGCGATCGCTTGACTTAACACTAGCCATATTAATGCGCATACATATAAGCAGGGTTCGGTGATATGAGCTAGTCATGAAAACTAGTGAGTGGTTTTGAGACCATTTTTAATAAAAAAAAAAAACGGTTTTTAGCTTAGCTCAGGATTAAATACTATTAATAATTCCCTGTTACTTGGGTTAAACAAAAGCCAAATGTTCTTAAAATGTATGAGAGCTAAAATATAATATAAATTTTTTTATGTACTTACGAAGATTGGAATGTTTGCGTTAATTCATGCTTCAACTCGCCTTTGGTGTTAATGGTAAAGATACGTTTAATGGGTATGCCTACAGCACGATAAGCCCAAACGTCCTTTAGGAAAAGATATGTTTTATTATTCGTTTAATTTTTGAATATGAATTAAAAGCTTACATTAATCCGATTGCCATAACCGGCATAGAAGGGATCTTTATTAGGAAATAGTTCCCTGATATCCGAAAGACAAGCAATTTTAAATTGCTCAGGTTTGCGCTCAATCACCTCACGATGGAATGCTGAAATTAGGGAAGTAGGATTCAATAGCAACGGGCCATCAGGAAGTTTAACATCACCCTGACGTATGGAACGTAAGTACTCGCGTGTGGCCCGTGATTGGCCAATAGCTCGTGCCGATAAATACAAAAGTTTATAACCGTTTTGTTCGATTTTCGAGAACAACTGAGCCACACCCAATTGAGCCCAATCTTTGCCAACCATGGGCAATAAATGGCCGAGAACATCTGACTTAGTTATGGTACCATCAATGTCGGATATAACCACTTTATCGTTGTGCTTCCAACGAAACAAATAACATTTGCAACGTGTGGTACCCTGATAAGCGGTAGTAACGCTGAATTCTATTTCATTCATACCTTCTTTTAAATTTAATTGTTTCTGCAAAAAAATATGCAAAATTTTAAATAAATTTTGTATATGTTGGTTAATATAATGTGACTTACGATCGCTTCCGAGCTTAATCTTAAACTCTTTTTGAAACGTTCGTTTTTGATCCGCTTATTATTACTATCGATGACGCCTTCACCTTTCGAAGATGCTTGAGACAAATCCTCCATATTATCTACCATGGCAGAAGTATTTTCAGCATTAACAGTGGAATCCGTTTTACTCAAAGTCCGATCGCTTATGTCTGGTGAATTTGGACGAGTAGTCTGGGTAGCCACAGCAGCTTGATCTGCTTCTGTATAAAAATAAATTGCAGAATTTCAGCATAATTTAAAGCAAAAAATGAATATAATTCCATTTACCTCTTTCTTCTGCCTTATCTTCTAATTTAGCAGTCTTTGCATCGGGATTTTGTGAACGTCTCCAATACCACCAGGAACGTTTAGCCTGATGTTGTGTCGAAGTTGGTGTATTGGCATCGACTTCAGATTTATTGACAGCAACCACATCGTGCTTTGCATTTGTCATTAATTGTTCGACGGCATCCTTAATTTAAAGTGAATAAATTATTAAAAAAATTTTTTTGTCTTAAAGTTAACAGAAAGTCTACGGAAAGCATTTTTTGTAACATTTATGAGGAATAGAAATTTGTACATTTATTTAACATTCAGATGAGACATTCACTTACATTGGTTAAAGGCTTCTGGAATGTTATAATGGTCATGATAATTGGACATGCTGCGGTCCAGCTGTAATATTTGCCATTCAAACGTACAACTAAATTTGGTGAAGAAAATATACTGGGATTCTGACAAACCTGGTAAAGGTAGTAAAAGCATGACAGTAAATAACAAGTGTTGGTTAACGTTAGCGACTTTAAATGTTCACGTTCGCATATGGCATCGTGTTATAAATATTAGTAAGTAAAAAGTCAAAACATTTTAATTTCGAAAATTTGAATTGGTAGCTTCACGCAATAAAACTCTTAACTTTGACTAAATCTCTTTCTTGAATGTTCAGTATTGTGTTTGAAATTTAATTAAGAGTTAAGAGATTACATTAAGCCGTAAAAGTTATTCATCTATTGCTTACAGCCAATTCAATTACCAACTAAACATCTCTGTTATTCAGAGGGGTTTTTAAGAGCGACGATATTAATAAATATTTATTGGTTTAAGAACGAAAAACATGCAAAACTTCAGCGGTTTATTTTCTATACTATGTGAAATTATTTCTCACATGGATTATTTTCTATACTATGTGAAATTATATATCACTTCTATTACAGTTAGACACAACTACCACCGATTATTTTCTATACGGTATGAAATTATTTCTCACTTCAATTTTAATTCGACGCAACTGTCACGGATCATGTTCTATACTGTATGAAATATTTTGTTATTTTCTACTTTTTAAATATAGACTTTTTTGTAAATATGTTTTTTTCTTGTAAAATATTTTTTATAACAAAACCAATATGTCGGTAGGGCAAGCGAGGGAAATCGATCTCTTTTTGTACCTACACCACTAGTGGTATTAAGTTTGTGCGGATATATGCAATACCTAGACGGAGCTGAGATTGGGGCAATTTTTATTATACCCATTCAGAATCCGTTTTTGCATCGATCTATGGGTTCAACTTAGTAATAGGCACTTTTAAGAAATGTTAATGAAATTTGGGAGGACGAAAGACGATCATGATTAAATCCGACCATTTTTTCGACCACTCCCCATGTGAAGCCTTTTCTTGAAATGCCATTATATGAATAGCGACTTTGTACTGTATGACGGGTTCTAGGGTATTTAATAGTGAATCATGTCCCACTATAGTGTTTCTATTTGTTTTTCATTATCTTCTTCTTCTCCTGTTCTTCATTAAATAAGCCATCTAAGATTCGCTGATTTTTGTTGATAAATGTATATAAATATTCCATTTTTTTTTTGCAAGCGATATGGACGTAAAGGAGTTAAGAGAAAAAAAGGGATCAACTATTACAAATCACGCTTATCGCGTTAATTTAAGTAACCGTCGTAAAGTAATTCGAACGGGCATCCGTTAAAGAGAATTGGGTTGATGATATGCGCTTTTGATAGTAAATCGATAGTAAATATGCAGACTACGAATAAATAGGAAAGCCTTGCAGTGCTCAGTGCTTTGGAAGATAATTAATAAATAGCAAGTGTTTAACAACAACATACATAGGAAACTGAAAACATTTTGCAATTTGTATGCACACATCTTTACAATCAAATGAAAATGAAAATTACTTACATCTTTATATTTAACAGCGTTACGTTCAAATTCTTCGTCGGACGGATCACCTTTTTCATTGAAGCCGCATAAAGACATGGCAACAAAATCCAAGTATCTTTTTCGTCATAACGCAAGAGAAAAGAAAAACCACTTAACACTAATCCATTAAGAAAGCAAGTGAAAATAAAACTTACTTTCCATCAAGCGGTTTACCGTCCTCGTAATCCGAATCTAAGCTCTTTTGTCCTTCAAGAGAGCTGGGCGAATGTGGCAAACTAGTACCATTACCGCTTTCACGATCGTCTTCGTTTTGTAAAGCAGGTGCAGCGGGCGAGGGTTCTTTAGATATGGATGATGTAGGAAAATATAAGGCCATCCTTTCGGGATCCATGCGCTCAACGTCGAGATCAGACAAATATATGCCGCCATCGGTGACTTGTTTACGCATTTTGTTATTTTTTTTCATAAAGTTAAACATACTGCTAAGCATTGAGTTGCGTTGAGCCTGAGCTTGAGCCGATTTATTATCGATTTGTTCTTTGGGTTCGGGTGTGGGTAATTCGCCCCATTTCCAAGAAGCCGAGCTAGTTATTAATTCATTATCGGCTTCCTTTTCGCGTAAAGAGATCTCAAGTTCACTGTCACTTTGAATGGGTGTAGACGGACGACCAGCACCACGGCCCACACCGCAGGGACCATTGCCTCCTGATGAGGTAATTTCCGTATCCGAAAAGAAATGAATATCTAAATCGGGTATACGTGTATTGCTAGGTGTTAACGGTGATGTTTGACAAGTCTCAGATAAGGGACTTTCGTCGCCAGTTGTGGCAGTTATTAAAGCAGCTGAAGGTTGTTCTCCCGACTTGGGCGAAGCTTCATCATTGGAGGACGAATGTGTAGTGTTATTTGAAATTGATATGGAAATAGTGTCACCATCCTCAATTGGTTTATCCTCTGGGCCATTGGTGGCCGTATTCAGTGGTGTACTGCCACTAACTGAACTGCTGGTGGAAGATTTACGCTGAGAATTCTTTTTCTTCAGTTGAGATCTCTTGCGACGTCTTTTTTTGCTTTTAGACTCATCCTTTGTGCTATTAGCATTTGAATTGTTCACGTCCTGCTCTGAATTGTTAACTGAAGTAATTGATATTTTAATTTCTGGCTTAATATCTCCCGAATTTTCCTGTGTTAATGTATTTTCTATTTCTGCTTCTAATTGATTTATGGAATTCTCATCTGACACTTTGGTCTCTACAACAACTGCAGTCTTTTCTTCCCTTTGTGTGCTATTGCCCCAATCCTGAAATTTGCAAACATATACACATTCTGCTATTTAAATATTATTTTTAAGTTTATTTATCGTCACCTTGTCTTTGTCCAAATTATCAAATTGAAAAATCTCTTCATGTTCTGCCCATTCTTGGCGTAATTTTTGTGTAGTATATTCTTTGAATTTCTCAGTTAAATTCCGTCTTTCCAAAGTGTTATCGGTATGTCTAAAAGAGGCAAGAAAAAATCTCAAATAATTTTATTTGGAATTAAATTCGATTCGTGACTACTACCTCCTTTGGCTGTAATCGGACACTTGATTTTCAAACTTCGGCAAAGTCTCTGATTCTCTGGTTAATTCCTTTGAAAAATCAATTGAGTTCCGTCTTGGCAACGGTAAAGGTAAAGGCAATGGCAAGTGAAGATCTTCAACAGCCTTTCTATTAAAATGTGATTGTTTGAAAGTAAACAATAATCGTAAATATTAAGTATTTCTATAAATTTTCAAGCAGTAAAGGGAAACTTACTTTTCTTCATTATCGTCCTCCTCTAATGTGATTGTATCGTTACTTCTAAATTTATTTGGGAAATGATCAGATGGTATTGGTGAAGTGGCTAAATTTTCTGGCAATTCTTCAACGTCTTCTTCGGGACATTCTTCAACGAAAAACGCCTCACCAGAATCACCAAGTTTCATATGAATGTCGACCGCTTCGCCATTTATTTCAATATCCACCTATAAGACAAATAGTTTACGTTTACACCTACGTACAAGCGTACAAGCAAGTACATGTCTTCAACTAGATTCTATGTCCAAGTTAAATAAGCTGATGCTAATTGTGTGGCCACCGTGGAAGACATATGAAGAAATATGGATTGGCGGTTCTACAAGGCGCTAATTCGATTGGCCAACGGAACAGGAAAAATTGTTGTGCAGATAGGAAATACGTCTTTTGTTCTGTAATGCCTTCTTAACGCGACAAATTTTTTTTACTTTTTTTGGAACTTCAATTTTCACCAGTTCCGAAATCAAGTAATTTTAAGCGATAATACCAGACCCTGTAGCCATAGTCATTTTCTAGTGTGGTCACAGTGTTTTCCCGACCCATTATTCGCTAACATATCAAATGTCAACAAATTGTTAAAAATAGTTCCCATAAGGAGAAATTGAATTTCTTTAGTTTGTTTGAAGGGTATATTCATATATTTCAAATCCAACTATATCTATACTTTAAATGTTTAGCAGTGCTCTGGTACGCTGTTCACAGAGCTCTATTAACAGGTATGAAAGGCGTCCTCACTAGTTAAATTCGAATTTATCTTTACACGCTTGCCATGCTATGATATTCATATGGTCGAATAAATGCGAAGCAATCGTTGTTACTTACCACTTTCTCTCGACTTCGAAGAACACCCAGTTTGCCAAAACGTACGTGAAAGGGCGAACATTGAAATTCACCATTTGGCTGTTCGACGACAATAACATCAATGGCACCCGTTAACGTAGCACCATTGATTTCACTGTAGAATTCCTTAAAATTACTGAAAACCTTAACCAAACTATTCATTTTTTTTTTTTTTTTTTTTTTTTTTATTTTAAATTATTTTAATTTCTTCTGCTCAGACCAGAGGCAATGCAATCAAAAAAGGGCACGACGATGATAGTGATTTGACTTCGATCAAATTACTGCAAATATGCGGTTTATTTAACTTTGTTCTTGTTGTTAATGGTTTCCCTTGAAACTTATTGATTCTCATTTATTTAGTCATTTTCTTATCCATTGATTGCTTGGTTAGTAATTAAATTATGTGATTTTGCCTTCTGGATTCAATAATTTCTCCTGAATAAGGGCAGAATGCGTCTGCTTTGCTGATGATTTTAACGCAAGACGTTGTTGTACTTATCTGAAAAAGAAAAAATGAAATTTTGAAATATTGCATGAACTACGACGCAACAGAGAAAGAATATTACAATATGATTAACAACAATAGCGATTGGGAAATGTATCGAAGCACAGTTAAGAATAAGAAGCAATATATACGCCTTGGGATAGTAGCTTGGATATTTGATAAGTTCAACGAACAATCAAAGCTTGGATACACAACATTTCCAGGAAATATGTAAGAATCATAAAGTTCTCCTTAAATGTTTTTTTTTTTAAATTGTCTCCTATTGCTCTAATAGGTGACGACTAGAAAGTAGAAGAAGAAGTGAAGAAAGGGGAAGATATAGGGAATTGACTGCAGCCTAATGGTTCTATGTGCCCGATCGGTAAGTGTTAGACCTTTACTGGCCGAACACAGACTATAATTTCATGTATAATGACTTCTTCGTCGCGGTTCTTACCTGCTCGGCTAGGCCACTCTTGCGGACCGAATAGGTCGCTTAGGGCCTTTATATTTAGATAAGGCCTAGATTTTAAATAACTAAGTCCCCGCATAGATTATAGTTATTACATAACAATTTCAAGCTTTCCTTTAGCAAAATGATGACATCAATTTATCTTATCGGCTTATCATCTTTACCAAACATTCCTTTCTCTGAAATTGCACTTTTGAGTTTTGTTTCAGAAAAATTAACGGCGCCTATAAAATGAACGGGAAGTGGCTGACTTTTTAATAAAAGCTGATGCAAACCAAAAATCATATCATAATCTAGACCTATTCGGCAAAAAGCATTTATTATACCGAAGAAGGGATGGAGGCCATCCAAAAAGTTTGTACCTTGCTTGTACCGATGCAATTTGCAAAGCTGTAAGCTCGACTTCTAAATGCGCGGTAACACTGCATGAACCTCACGATAGGATCAATAGCTGGCACCACTTTCAGAAATATTTTGGAAAAGTCCTATGTTAGGGAGCACCTTGTACATCCAACTTTTCTTCCTTTTTTTCTCAATCATTAATATTATCACTAATTAATAAGAACTCTCTTTTCCATGAAATCTGGTTCCAGCATGAATTCCAAAAAAACAAATTTTTTAAATTCTAATATCGACTTTGTTAGTGACTTGGTCTCCCCAACTTATCTTTTTCCTCCCCACTTTTTTCATCGGTCCGTGTTTATTTTGTGTTGTGTAGTAAATAATTTCAATAAAGTTCTAGAAGGTGATGCTCGGTTGTTGTTGGCCCAGTTCGACTTGAGATAGGCCAATCTTTCCTTATACCGATTGTATCAGAATCACTTTTTCCATCGATTTGACCTCATCTGTCTGCTTGCGTGTCTTCTTTTCTTGTGTTCAACCCAGAGGCCGCAATTTTTGAGATATTTTGATGAAATTTGGTACACTGACGTGTCTTGGCAAAAGAAATAATGAAATTGAATTGAAAATAGTTCGGATCAGACTACTTTAAATATTTAAAGCTTTTCATCCCACACGATTTTCTAAAGTTAAGGAACATTCTCACCAAACTTACTCCCATGTCCCATTTCTCTATACGATTTGTTTTTGCATGGCATTCCAAAGAACGTATCTCCCGCCCAAGAAAAAGGTTGAGTGTATTTAAGTGGGACGGATTATTTTTAGATCTTTTAAGTTTTTTGCATATATGCAAAACCTATTCGCATAACGGGTGTCCGCCGAAGACATCCAGAACATCTGATGAGCAAATTGATATGTTTCCCCTCCGTAAACAAAGGGAGGATGTTTTACGCAGGGTATGTCGAATTGGGATTAGTAGGGTGTTTTCAATATTTCCCAGGGCAACAGAGGAGTATTTACAATCATTCGATAGATGATTCGTTTTGAGAATATTTTTGCGAAAAATGTCAGATTAATTGATGATCGATTTTGATCAAATTTTTTTAATTGAAAAATTCAATAGCAGTTGCGCTTGCATTGTAGCTCATCTGTTGCCAGTGCTAGGAAAAATGTTTGAAGGACATCAAAGATGCATATATACACATACTCTCAAGCGTAAAACTAAAGACTCGGTTCAGCCGCGGTACTTTGTCGAGAGTCTCCGTGTTGCTCTAAAAATCCCGGAAATTGGGATAGAATTTATTAATAAGAATGATTTGAAATAAGTTTTTGATTTTTTTTTCTACTTTTTCTTCTTCTTCACTTCATTACCATCAAATGTTGCCCAGGTTGAAATTTACATAAGGCAAAGCCAGTTGGAAACATAAGACAGTTATTAAGATTCCTAGGAAATTTTCCCCATTATTAGGTGAAGATTTGTTCGTTTAATTAAAAAACTCAATTTAGCTTTCTGCAAAGCAATATAACTAACACCGAACTAAATTGAAATTTTATGCTGATTCACATTATATACGACGTTAGCTTATTTCTGTCAAATGAATGCAGTAAAAGCGGCAATAAAACAAGCCTTCATTAGCACATCACTAATGGATTTACAATAAATATGTTTGTGTTGCACTCTAACACATTAATTCCACTCACTTATGTGCATATAGAGTGTTTATCATTTCTTTTCCTTTCTTTGTGCTTCTCTTTACTTAGCGAACAACAATATGCACACATTTGCGTGTCACGTTTTGTTGACACATTATTTGCAAAACGTGCAAACACTTAGCAGTAGTGTGTTTCTACTACGTAAGTAGTATTAGATACGACGTTTGCGTAAAACTATGTTTATCAGCGAGCATTAGCGTTTGCTTATGTGTTCCTGTTGTTGAATTTTTATCAAGTTCAAAGACATTTTGTTTTTGTTTTCCTTGACATCCATGCATCACCCACATGATCACAATTTTATATAAAAAAAAAATTGCAATTAATTTTATTTGCACTTTTGTGCAGTTTAGTCGAGTTAAGAGTAACATATAAATGAAATGTAGATAGATACATATCTTAAAAACGAATTATATGTAAATATGTTTGTCCTAATACATCTATCAATTCATGCTCACATATGTGTTTGTGTGTTCTTTAAAAGCATTTTTATATTTAATTGCGTTGTTGACCAAAAAAATATTCTGTTCTAGAAACGACTGAGGAAATTTATTCGTTCATTTTTCAAGATGACTTTTGCAATACTCACCCAGCGCACCTTATGCCAACAATAACAATAAACGTAAAGAATTCGTTTTTAGCCCAGACACGGGCACAGTTGTCCTACAATGGAGTTAAAAGGACGTTTCAGGAGATGCTCATCCTCCACGCTCGCCCCCTTATGACGTTTTTAATTATTTTATATTAACGGACCTCGCAAACAAAGAGAGAGGGGCAAAGAGAAAGAGAGAAAGGAAGAGACATGACGAAATAGCTTCTTTGATAGGAATGAAAACCTTCGGCGCCTTTTAGGTTTTTATCTATTGTAGGGTTGTTAGCAGTCGAGATATGTTCAAATTTTATAGATTGATTTCTTGACCAATGCCCCTTTTTAAGCTTTATCTGTGAAAATAATAAAGTTGGTTAACAATCGAACAATCGGACGGAGGTATTTTTTTTTCTAAGACAAAAACAATGTGGACCCTGGTCCAGAATTATGAGATTTTTAAAGCATATTTTTTTTTGGTACAAACGCAAAGACAAAACTAATATTCTTCTCTCCTTCGGTGGTGTGTGCAAAAATAATGTCTGTCAAAAACGCTCTTGTTTTCTTTCGACGGAAAAGAACTTTTCAAAATCATTGCCAATTGTACACAGCCATACCTTAATATACATAAGTGTGTTTACATACACACAGATGGCTGAAGGCATTTAATTTATTCTTAAACATACATATATTTAGATAAAAAAGTAATTTCTTAAAAATTGTAACTTTTCATCAACATCGCAACAACTGCATTTAAAAAAATTATTAAAAACCAATAAAATTTTCAAAAATGACAAAAGATGTCTCAGAACATCGAAGATTTATTCCAAAGAATTACCTCGCATCCAAGCTTTTCATATCTATTTAGTGAGCCAAAGCACAACTTTTCCCGAATCTTTCTCGTGAAATATTAAAAATTACAAAGTACTTTCACTGACAATAAATCTCTAAGAGCAGCGGGACATGGGCGATAGTTGTACCTAGTTGTGGGGTATAATACAATAATTTTAATAGAATTTTCTCTTATGGTAAAACATTTCCGATCTATTTTAGATTGAACAGGGAAGTGTACAGATAATCGTTAGACGGACAGATGGACAGACAGACTTTTATTGTGGAAAAATTGTACAATATATATTAACCAAAATAGTTTCCATAATTTTCTTTAATATTTTACAATACTTCTGGCAACATGGCGATACCAGGTCGAAAGCACTTATATTGGTTTCGCACTTTTTCAACTTTGTGGATCTGTGTGCCAGCCAAGCCAATCTGCACCGGTCTAAACGAATGGCAACTAGGAGACGCTATGTCTGATGAGTACCCTGGTTGTAGCAAAACTTCGTATTCGAGCTATGACAATGTATTCTGGGTAACTCTTGCACCAAGTGGTCAAAAAATGGCGTTTTCAGTCAATTCGTGCCACTTCCTTTTAAACCGTTGGAACCAAAAATGACAATTGGAATATGATGGAGCAGCACCACCATAAGACTGTGAACGTATTTAGTGGGCCTCAGCAGAAGTTTTCTTCCAATAAATAACAAAGGTAATGAATTTGGAAGAAGAAGAATTTTCATCGCTCTACGATTAATGTCGACGTAAGCTGTGCAAATCAATAATATTAAATTAGAAACTGTGATCTTACGTAGGGGAGGGTCGAAACTATCGAACTGAACCGTTATATACATTGGCATTTCCCTTATCACTTATAATTTTTACCTGTGGAAGTCACCTAACAAATTTGTTGCAGGCACCTAATATGACAATTGTTATATTAAGAGGTGCGTTTATCTTTCAAGTCTTTGCAGGTTTTGCATACGCACACCACACAAGACTAACACGTCTCCTTAGACGATTAGCGTGTCCTAGAGCTCGAATTGATTTTACTTTGCAGAAAAAGTTTAAAAAATTTAATCGCTCGACTTTGGAACTTTATATGTTTACATGCATTCCGGCTAAGAGATATAAATAGAAATAATTTCAGTTTATTTAACAGATGAAAACATCATTCATCACGAGAGCATATGTTGATGTCGATCTATATAAATAGATGTCAAGAATATTAAAAAATTATTATCTTATTTTAATATTTTTATTACCAAATAAAAGAAAGAACTGTTTGCGAAATTTCTACAAAAACCGAAATGAAAAATTAAAGATGAACAATGCTATTAATCATAGCTTTTTTTAATTTATTACACATTCATTCACAAGATATCTGTACATGTACATGTCGCGAAATTTAAAATGACACAAGTTATTGAAAGACGGTCCTATTCGTTTGAACGCTTGAGCGAAAACCATGGCATTTTCATGTATATTCGCTGATTGAATGCTGAAAATGCATAAACATGAGTATGGCTTTTTAAACAAAGCCACATTGAATGATGATGTGATCTTAAAGAAGCAAAATTGTCACGTCTAGTCTTCAAAAATTGCAAACAGAAATTTGTCGAAGAACCTTGTGAGCTACACACCTGCCGCAGCTTGGCGGTGTAACTGATTACTACAGGTTTTGAAGGCGATGGTGAAGGTAAAGCGGTCCTGAAGGATGCGCCGCAGGACAATGGCCTTATTCCTTGATTAATTCATTTAAGGCTTACGATCATGTACAATTGATGTCCTTCGGGTACATAATAATAGAGTAAGATTAGTTTTATTTAATTTTTTCCTTGGTTTTCGATAGATGTGCATTACTTTCTGTATGTATCTTTATGATACCAATACGTCACTACATTACATCAAAAATGTGATTGAAAAAATATTGCAGGCTAACCGCAACTTCATAAGTCCAATCCATTCTACGCGGCCGGGTATTGCGCTGTCAATAATTCTCTCTTTACTTGTCTTTATTGGCAAAATTATGAGAAGACGTTCAATGACTGACAATATGATTCTTACCAGCCCATAAAGGGGAATGTTAATAGAGTCTTGATATGTGTACTTTTGTAGGCTTCGAAACTAGGTCCCTGGCCTCATCGCAACGCTTAAAAATCGCACTCCAAGGTTACAATAAATCAGTTAAAGTGAAGTATCAAATTCTATGAGTCTATTTGCTCCTTTATGGAGTAAGTATTTCTTCTTCATAGCACTTAAATCGATTAATCCAATGTTTTCATTCATATGGATTAATCCATTTAACTCGATCACTTGAAAGTATTTTTAAAACTAGAAAAATCAAGACAAGCATGTAGTATATGCTCCTGCTTTAATGTTCACGCGATCTCTAAGACAAGTAAGCTATTCTGAATATTTAGAACTTTAGCCCTTGGAGATATAATTGTTTTGAACATACCGCTGACTTTATGCTATCCCTTTGGTAAGAGTGAATCTAGCTTTTGAACACTTTGAGCACGACTGCCCGAAAAAATCTGCGAATCACAATAATCGCAGTCATGAGGGGGCAAAGCGAATTCAGTGAGCATACTGTATGTTTGAATCATCTTCTTACTAACTTCTGAAGAAGCTACCTAGACCCGGACTAGATCGAGATTGGTATTTCTCCTACTGCTGGCGGGCCACTTTGGTGGCTAAGTAGTTGTGTAGAGGTTTCGCTAGAAGAGCTAGAAGACTTCATCCATATTGGTGTTAAAATATCTGCATCATGATAAGAACTCATTACACCTTCCTGTACAATCTTGGTCAATATTGTACCTTTTTCGCTGGACAATCCGGTGCTATAATGGGCCTATTCGACCCGATTCAATAGTTATTATGCTGAGTTATCTGTACGCCACAATTGAATAGCCAAAGTCGTTCGAGAAAGGATATTTTTATTTGTAGATTACAGTCGATAGGTAGCTAATATCTTAAATCCGAGCAAGTTTCATTTATTTACCTAAAGCAGAAAATATTGATATTTTACTAAACAACTTTATTACTTGCATGAGGTAAGTTCTCAACTTTATACTCATTTATTATATAAACATTATCTTTACAATTTGCTTTTAAGAACATAAAGAAAGGAATTTTTACATTTTTGCAAAACTTTATTACCACTAATTGCGTTGCGTTAATGACTCACAGCAAGATAAGTTACTTTAAGAGACGGAATAAAAACTTTTTGCAAGTCTTCGTTCGCGTTACATTTATTTATTTCGTTAATTTTTGCAAAAATTGATTGTAATGAAAATTCCTATTGGTCAATTCCCGCAAGTACAGTTTTATCATTATCGTACGACAATTGCAAATAGCTCATGTGTGCATAACCTACGTTCTTACAGTGATGAATTATGTAAAGGCGAGGGCAGAAACAGCTGATTTTTATTCATGAAATGCTTGTAGTATTAGTGCGTCCTTCACATACGCAAATTTTTTGGAATAAAAAGCATTAAGTCTAGTTAGATTCCATTGTATCGTGTACTTCACTAAAGTTCACCTTGAGGCAGGCGCACAGAAACTTTTAATACTTTTGATGGAACTAGAACAACGATCCAGGCTCTCGTCAGTTAAGCCGGCAAATCCATCGTTGAATGCATTTTATCAACATTTATTTACAAAACTCTTGCCCCTGTTTCCCTGCGATAACATTTCAGAATCACGTGCTGTTTTTGTCCCAAAGAAACCGTCGGATAAAAATTGTAAACAAGAAAATATTTTTATAGACTTACTTGCAAACTTGTAGGTGTAGTAAACAATTTCAATGTAAATATATGCACACGTACATATATGCACATATGCACATATACGTTTACAAACATCTACACGTTTACACATAAATAATTAAGCGAAAATAAAAAGAAATATTAACTGAATCGAAAATATCGCACCATTCGCACAAACTTTGATTCATAATAAACCGTAAATTAAAATAAACGTTAACGATAACAAAGAGCAGATAACAAACACACTCACGTATATGGTGTTTTTATAACCACCATTGTGGGGTGTGGGTATATGCAGTGCGTCAAGACGTTTACAAAACGTAGAGCACTTAAGAGAATTTCTGCAAAACGAGTCGGAGACCTTTCCATATTTGCATTCTTGTTTAGTATCGAGTATCGACTTGATCTGGGTGCATTCGGCTGTCCCCCTGTCTAATGTCTATGTAAACACTTTCCAGCTCGCAAAAACGAAAAAATCGACTTCAAACTTGCCAAAAACAATGGAGGCCCTTGCAGGGCTTAATAATGGACCAAATCGATCCAAGGACACGCTGAGAATATGTCCACTTCAAAAGCAAAAAAAAAAAAAAAAATTAAATGTTTCCCTCGCACTCGTACACTGTAACAAGAAAAAGCGGTACTTTTAAAAAATTGGAATGAGTGGGGCCACACTTACCCAATAGTGTAATTTTTTTTTTTTTTTTTGAGGTAAAGACGGTGGTCATAAAAGATTCGTCCATAGCCGAATACACCATTTTTTTGTGTATAGGGTGGTGTAAGTAGTTATCGTTTTATTTGAATTTTCCCTTGCATTGAGTGGCCTATGCCACTGACTACACCGTGCGAAGATACACCACGGGAGAAGACCTACTCATTTTTCTTTTATACATCTGTAAACGCCATTGTTTTGCTGCTCTGATATTTTGAAATTATCCAACGCTTTCTTAATTGTTTCAAAGCTGAATACTTCTCATAACCCTGCGATCCATTGAGATAGTCACCCTCGAGTTACTTCAATGCGATTTGGTTAGAAATACGTTCAGAAAGAGGGAATAATTTAAACATAATTGCGAGTTTCGTTTGGTTCAGAAGACTCTCTGCTCATCTGCCAGCAGAGACAGCACCCAAAGTATTGATTCTCCTGTGACTCATTCAATATATAGAAAATTGATATTAAAATAATTGAATTTTAATAAATGGTTTTATTCAACAATTTCAATTAAAGAAGCAAAGAAAATCTTCCTAGCACATGCACACATATCGAATATTTTATTTAATGATGAGGCATTTTTCATTGTTCATCATCTCTTTGAATTCTTTATTAAACTAAAATGTATATAAACATATATACATATATATATATAAAGAAAACAAAAGAAAACAATTGACGCAATTCTAGAAAATTGATGTAAACACAAAATATTTTTATCACCAACAAAAATATATTATATTATATATATTTTCATTTACACCGCAAAACATTGATTAGGTAATCTCGAGATGCGGATGTCTGCTGTGTGAGCGAACAATACATCGAACATCCATTGCGATCAGACGTTGAAACTTTAGATTTCTTCGCATTTCCTAATAATAGCAAAGCTTTTTTTTATGAAAAGTAGTGCTCAACAGAACTGATAACAAGTGATCGCGTGTTTGAGACTAATTCGCTGATAAGGAATCTTGTAGTTGTGCAATATAATTTTATTCACGTGATTATATTGTAAGACCCCTATCACCAGATAAGCTGATATATTCTCTGTTGCAATTAACGTTACTTTGATTTACATTTAGACTTTGATTACGTAGGCCTTACATTAAACAGAGATAATAAGATTTAATTAAAACGATGGCTTCCGAAATATCAAGGACTTGCATTATCACGTCACTTTCACCGCTTTCACTAATAACTTTTATTTACATGGCTCATATTTCTTTACGAGCAGTTTTCTGTCTCTTTCATACCCTTAAACAGGGATTTCAACTGAGAGATTAATTTCATTGTAGACGATAGTTTTTTCTTTATCATCATCGTCATGGGTCATCTATTTCGTTACATTATATACTTGAACTGCTCTCTCCCCGTCGACACTCACACCCAAAGTGTGTGAATAAGACAGATTACGAATAAGATAAGTTAAATATTGAGTCCGCGTTATACCTAATAGTTATGGAGTTAGGAGACCATTGCGGTCGTGCATGGCTTTGCAGTTTCAATAGCAAACAAATGGATTTACAATACATTGAAACTTATCGATTGATAAGTATTATCCCCATGTCCACGGCCGGAAGGGTCTAAATTCATTGCAATGCCAATATCTGGTAACCAAATTCCAAGCAGCAAAGGAGCAACGTCAATTTTTTTAAATCTCTTTTCTTAAAAATAGTGTCGCACATGTCAGGACTATTCATCCCCTGAAATTTCCGTGCTTTCGCTCTACCGGCTAGGCATGTAGAACGCGTTTTTCCTCACAGCTCTGCGTTTGCAATCGAGCACGATCGAAAACGAACTATCCGATGTTGTTAACATTTCCTGCACTTCTTCTAGATTAATTTGACCGACCAGAGCTTGAACGAAGGCTTTTCCGTCAACAATCACAACTTGTTTAAGTTCTGGATTTGACTGCTTAAGCGGAGCGAAAATTTCTCTGCAATCAATTTTCCTAAGCGGTTCGCAATTCATGGTTTTTTTCCCTTCATATATGTATGTGTATTCTATTGAATATGTGACGTGTTATTAACCTCCTTTCTCAGGTAAATGTGTGATCTTTCTCTCATTTTTAAAAATATGATATAAGCTATTGGTTTCTCAATCAACCCCTTCTATAAATATCGAGACAAATTTCAGCTCTAAAGGGTAAGAGAGACTACGTCGAACGAGAATTATCCCCATACTTTTTCGATTACCAGAAGCTTTTTGTTGATTCCAATAAAATCAAAGATAATGACAAGCTATGTATGTATTAAATTGCTCAATAAGCCTCCAGTCAAGGCGGACTACTTCGAGCAATATGTGCCCACGTAGGTTTTTGATTACAAGAAGATATTTGCTGCTGGTTTTAATAAGATCAAAGTGAACGTGATATAGGTATCACATCACTCAATAAATCTCCGGTCTAACTTCGGTTTCATACGTTTTTAATTGCTAAAAGCTCAAAATCAAAGTTAACTAACCCTATATATGCATGTATACATATATCACCCAATAAATATCTGGTGTAACCAGAGCTTTTCCTTCATTCCTACACTCATTCGATTCAACAAATGCCGCGTAATATTGGCCCTTGTTTTTTCTATGCACTCAATTTCAATAATTTCTATAATCACTTAATTTAATTAATAATTTATACAATATTTTCTTGCCATAAACACAACAATAATAGCAATAAACGCAGGCTAAGCGTTCAGTAACAAAACTATTACATCTGTTATATTCGTTAAATAGAGATGCTGCTGTTGCTTGGGGCACTATCGTGGCCTCAAAAATTTTTCAATACAATTGCAATAATTACACAAACGTATAACGTATAACGCATGGAACATCAAAGCAAATTATTTGCCTTTTTAAATGGAAACAAAACACATGCAAATGAATTCAAACACACATGACTCAAACCGTGGGGAATATATGCTTGCGATTAGAATCACTTGTAACACAAACAATACAATATGTTCACGTTCTCTTTTCCATATTCTTTTTTCTCTTAATGTTCCCCATGCTGCTTATTCTCCCACTCATATCTGACAACTGTTTTTTTTTTTCCTTTTATTGTAATTTTATGGGTTATTAACAATATTGACGGTACTAATTTGGTATCAAAGTCCATCCTTTTGTGGGAAAATGAAAACAAACACTCGTCAACACACACAACAAACATGCAACGCACAACAAACACTGAGTCACTTTACGATTATTAATAAATAATAAATTAAGAAAATATTGTTGTACGGAAAATGATTACCTTGTTTTCGCTTCACTAAGGCTAATGAATACACTTCTTTTTATCTAATGGGTCGATCGATCTTTCCCGATAACCTTCTTATTGCATATTTATTGTTTTCAATTCAGCGAAAAGCTACTGATGTGTAATTAATTATTATTTTGTTATTCTTTTTCGTCCAAATGTTACAATTTTTATTAATAACGTTGAACGTCGATTGAACGTTGCACACCAACTCATAGTCTATTCACCTCATATCTATCCTTCTCTATTCACTCACTCTATTTCGTCATATACACACACTTTATCTTCTCGAGTTTTGCCAAATTATTTTTTTAAATTTTTCGTTCTCCAAATATATGCTATATTATCAATTATCAAGTGTTTTTATTTTTTGATAGATCTTTCTTGTGGTTTCACGCTTTAATTAATTTAGTTTTTTTCACATTATCTACTATTATACGCTTTCGACATTAAATGTTTTAACTTTTAGTACTTATTCCTCCAAATTGAATTTCTTGACTGAAACTTTTATTCAAACAACCCATCCACTAATATATATTAAGAAAAACATAAAAAAGAAACCAAGCAAAGATCTCTTTATACGTGCATGTCTTAAGAGAGAGCAAAGCACACTAAAAACAAGGAGAGAAACATGTTTATAGTATGTATTTATAGTAAGAGTAACAAAAATGTATTGTATTAGAAGCTTTTTTTAAATATACACTGACGAGCAAAAATTTTCCCGCAATTCACTTCAACTTTTTACACCTTGCGGACGGTTCTGACGGCTCTGCGCTCATTCTGCAGTTCGCAATTCCGTTGAAATTTGGCTCGTGGACATATTTTAGCCCAAGGCGGAACACTATTGAAAGTGATTCGGATCGAACCACGATTTCGACCAGTGTTAACCGGAGTGGTATAGGGTAGATTTAATTTAATTTTTTTTCGTTTATTATAGAGCAGAAATGCGCATGAAAATATTTGCGGAGAAATACACACGCTTTTCTTCTCACAGGGCCCAAGACCAAAGTTCGACACGATTCCTTTTGATTTACATAAAGACAATTTTGAAAAAGGCGTGTGCAAAGCATTACCGTACTAAGCGTAGTTAAGTTATCTCAGAATAAACGAAAATTTTGGGCGATCTGGTTTCTGAAAATCAAGAAAGTTGTGCTTGAAAGTTTTTTAGACAGTTTTGAATGTTACGCTATTTACGATACGATACTATGCACAGCCTTCTGATATGCGTTATTACGCTGACTTTCATTTGTCTAAATAATTACATAACACTTTAGTTTTTCATATTTCCATATGTACCATCGTCGGGCAATTTCATAGGTAACTATTAATTCTTCTTGATTCGTCTTACATTTAAACTGCGAAAAGTACAACGTAGGTGCACAAAACAGAACCATATCTCTCCGAGAACACACGAATATATATATAATATTTTTGTATTTTCATTTTTCATCATTTCAGTTATTTATGCATTTTTGCTTAGCCTTAAGTAAAATTTTAACTATGCTTTATGCGTAAACTTTCCTTTTCAGACTTAAGTTTATTTATATATTTCAGTTACATGGATTTATTTCTCGTCGCTGTGTATGCAATGAAAAGTAAATTCATTGATTCAAACGAAAGAGCTTTTCACGATAAACCACTCTTTTGTTTACTATCTACGACTGACTTATAAAAACAATCTGGTAGAATTTCTTCATGTAATCCATATGTATCCGAAATTTCGTCTTAAACCAGTTGTTGTTGTGTATGAATATCAACAATCTTTATTTATTTATTCATTTTTTTTTTTGTTTTTTTTTACGTTAAAACCAGTTCCGTTGAAACATTGTAATTTAAGCTCGCTATGCTTGTATTAGTTGGAGCGTATGTATGGCGTATGCTAAGGAAAAACACAGACAATAATTATTTGGATAAACAATAATAAGGTTAGATTTCTGGGTAAACAGATTTGTTTTTGTTTTTTATTTTTTCTTTTAATTCGACGTTCGGAATTGTTTACAAATTCGGAAATTTACTGTCTACCGTAACGAACAACTTTCGACTTTGATTTAATGGAATGAATCTAAAATGTATCTGAGTGCTACTCTCATAGTCTATATTGAGATAATTGAAAGAGGGGAAAATGTATTGTTTATGTAAATGTGATCTTCACATATGTTCGTTAATAATATTCCAAAGTTATAGAAACAAATACGTATTGTATTGCGTAGTCTTTCGTGTCAAAATTCGTGTTTTCATTTCAGTAAATTTTCTATTGTTGATTTGCTGGCTCGCAGAAGAAGAAATGAATATATAATGAGTACGTACTACGGATATGTTAAGTTTTGTGCGGATCTATTCGACACCTACAAAGACATGAGGTAGGCACATAGATTTTATTATTTCAAGCATGTCTATCCGTCCATCCTTACATGCGCTTTTGTATTTAACCTAAAAACACAATATAAGTCTTAAGCCCAGAGTGCAATGACGATGACGATATGCCTTAAAGATTCGCGAGATCACGTTACTTTCGAAGTCATCGAAGATTGATTTACCGAACGATAACTGCTCTGTCAAAATTATGTTACAATAATATGCGTGAACACTTGTCCCTTTCGGGTGAATACCTGATGAGAACCTTTGGTTTCTTCTAAAGTAGTATGAATTTCATGTTTTCTCAATTTTGAACCTATAAACAGCGACATACGGTGGGGTGACTTCGTATTCGAATTTAAAGAATACTCAAAGTTAGGTAACACGTACGTGTTACGAGGGGTGAGGGAAGTAGGTGAGGTAAGATTTGCGTTGTCATTTTCCTGCATCCCAAAAAAAATATTTATATCTTATCTGCGTGGATAAGTGGATATTGGGTCACCTATTATCTTGAAACTCTCTTCGCTTAGCAGTAAAAACAGTTTAAACATGTAATGCATTTCTTCTTCAGTCCTTAGATTCTTTATCATAAAGACATACAACTGGAGTTGTCTCTGCTGCTCTCTAATTAACAATTTGGGCTTCAGAGTTCAAATATAAAGTCGCTCAAAGTGATTCTTCCTGCAGGACGTTCTCTCAGCTTTTCTCTTTTATATAGGCGCTGATGTAAATATTGCCGAGGCTTAATTTCGTAGAAAAAATCGCTTCGTTTGCTGACATTGGATAGTTGCCCAAGAACGTCAGCTTCTGACAGGTATCTTTAAAAGCCAAACCATTGACAGCGTCATCGTTCCACTCATTCGTATCACATCCCGTAAAGTATATGGTTATTTGCGTTTAATGTAATATCTCATCTCAAAGCTACATTGTAAGTTACTATGTGCATTAAAACTTCATGCATTATTTTCTCGCTCTTAGCTTTCTGACTAACTAAGCTTTCAGATGAAGTTGCGGTCTTTTGAAGTTTGTTTAACCAGCCTCTTTAAGCACCCCACGCAAGCTTAGTTAATTAAGCTTACCAAGCTTGTTCAAAAGGACACGAGGGACTTTTCGCTAAAATGCTTTCCACAAAATTCTTTCCATTAGCCTGTAAAGCCTCTGAACATATTACTACTTCCGATTAACATGGTTTTTAAACGATACTTATTCAGCACTATCTTTTGCTTTTATGGCAAGCATCACGGATAGACACACGTCGGTCGGTTTACTTGTGTTCCTAGTTTTTCACTTGCATTTTAATTGCATTTCGTGTTGCATTTTTCATCGAGGAGAACATTGAAACTGAAAATTTCAGATAAATCGCCTCCAAACAAATTTCAATTTACTCACTGCCAAATGAATTAACGAGAACGCTTTGAAGTTAATTAATACCCATAAAGAGTTCAGGTAAATAAATCTCTCTTTAACTCTGTAATGACTTCAATTAATGAAAACAAGTAAAAATATAATATTCTGCTATGGTCACATCTGCTACAATTACCATCATTATTATCCCTCAAAGAAAATGAAATTCCAATACTCTGAAATATTGGGTGGGCGTCACCGATTTTTCCCTTTTTGTATTTATTATAGAATATACGCGCAACTTCTTACGAACAAAGAACCAATTTTCCTATTCTCAGCTCTTTTGACCGGTTAGAACCAGCCCGGTAGCAGCCTGCGTACAATAACATTCAAAGTTTTCGACAAATTTGAAGATGATGTCTCCATTTGTACAATGTATGTTGTTTATCACGGCCATTGCAAAGGCGGAAAGGCGTAAATTGAGTCAGGACTTGACACTTAAAGAGAATATTTATACTTCGTAAAATCTCTGAAACGTTCTTTCGTGATGGCAAAACCGAGTATTGAATACCTTATGCCACGTCATCCACAACAATGCATTCTCTAATATTGTGGAAACCATCATTTATTTCGCTGGAAAAGCGTGCTTTTCTTAGGAGCTCTCCTATGAAAACGTGCTCAAAATTTAAAGACTCATGTGTCCAAACTTGGCAAATGTAATTTTTATATTCTACACCGCTCGTAATATAAGGGTACACAGAATTTGTGTGCGGCTATATGCAGCACGCAGAAGAACTTGGGATCGACCCACTTTTTATTATTTAAAATCGTTTTTGAATCTATCTAAGCTTGTCCGTCTGTCGATCTTGTTTGCTTGTGTTCAGCTTGCAGGCCGTAAATTTTTGACATATTTTGATGAAATATCGTACAATGACGTGTTTTGGCTCAAGGATCCGACCACTTTTCTTGCAAAGTCGTTATATGAATAACAGTAAGGAAGTGTAGAGCGTTTAATGGTGGCCTGTAGTGTTTTTACTTGTTTTCTTTAAGATTTTCCAACTCTTTATTGCAATGTAAAGGCTTAGTTTTCATAAGAACCCCTAAGCAAAATAAGGGTCAATAAAATAGAACTACATGGTCCAAATTTACTGCGGTAAGTATCAAACTATTATTATAGACTAATTTTGATCGTAAAGTATTAAAAATTAAGCTTTTTTTTATCATATAAAGGTTTGCTTTTCTTGAGAACCTTTACATGAAGTGGAGTCCAAAACATCTAGCCTGCATGGCCGAAATTCCGATATTTTCCGCTACACAATATTAAAAATTAAATTTGTTTCTTCTACAAAGATTTACTTTCATGGGGACTTGTACATAGAGTGGGGTCCAAAAAATACATCTCTACGGCATAAATGTAGGAAAGTTAATATCTACTTCAAAGTAAAGCTATGGACCAATTCCACTTCATCATAGAATATTTAAGATTAGAAATTTTTCTTATATAAGGCCCTTAATTATCGTGATATGAAAGATTGATTGTTCAAAAAATTTGCCTATTTTTGTCATCAAATCTCAAATGTAACATAGTAAGTACTATTACTATAGAATTCTTCTCGAGAAATTTTGAAAGCTTCAAGTTTTCTTCATAAAAAGGCAAATTGAAAAAATATCTTGTATGGGAAACGGTCACAAAATGGTTGCTCTCCTATCTTTTTCCAATAGCATTCGTGATTGGGCCACGATAAGGCAGTGTATCAAAACATTCCGACACCAAAAAAAGAAAGTTTAAATGGAATTAAAAAGCGATTACGAATCGTTTGTCGCAACATAAGTTGAATCTTTCTCAAGTTCTTCCCCGTCTTGCACATTCATTCGCCATGACTTCATGTACTCTTATTAAAAGTGATGCACGGCGCAAAAAAATCGTGAATTGCTTCTCATTCATCTTTGATTCGAATGAATAAATGTAACGATTAATGTGAACCAATTTCAGAATTTTGTATTCTTTGATGAAAGCATATCTGACGAAATATTATCGTTCATTGAAAACACACCTTTACTGAATTCGGGTCAAAAATGTTATTTTTATACAAATTTTGAGAATTAGTTGAGAAAATCTCAAACGGCGCAGAATACCTTTGCATTGCTTTCATAACGGCATAATCTAATATTCAGATGAGAGATTTATTTATAAACAATAAAAGATTGAAAATACTTGAACAATGGAATTTTGAAATTTTAGAGATCATCAAAAATCAAAGAATGTTAAGTATTTTAGCTTTAGTGAAATCTTTTGCGTGCACACTACACCTGAAGCAAAGTCATATAAAAACAAGTATACACATTGCAGTGGGCCATTGTTCACCATTAAACACCCCATCACACAACCTGGTTGCTCATGGCAGGACTTTCAAAAATACGGGAAGTCGTCGAAAAAGTGATTTGATCCGAAAAAACAAGACAGAAACGCCTCAAATAAGTTCAAAAAGTGATTCTGAATTGATCGGTACAATAAAAGATGCGTCTATCTCAAGTCTTTTTGAGTGTTGCAAGCATCCGCGCAAACTTAATATGCCCGTGTACTACAAGTGGTGTACACCTTGGGACAATACTTAAGTAGGCACTTATCATCTGAATATATAGTTGTCTGCAACATGTTACGGATTAGGTACGGAGCGCTCTACGAATAAAATTTTATTACCACTTTTACCTATTGGTTCAACTTTTTAGCCAGTACAAGTTTGCTTTTGAACGGATGAAGTTTCTGTTTAAAATTTTCTTATTTACAAAATTTAACACTGGTGAGGAGAGTAGGTAAGAATCGCGACTAAAAAGTCAGTGTTCGCGGGTTCAAATCTCAAGAGCGGTAAAATTTTCTTCGGTCCTAACTTACTGATTGGACACGCACTCACTAGATTGCGACCATCTATATCTCTATCTCGTCCACTTTTCTCATTTTATTCTAACCACCGCCATGTTACACCAATGGGAGACAAACATTGAAAAAAAACGAAGTCTTCATATGGATGTTACGACTGCAATGCTAAAGTGATTGAACTCAAACCCTTTGGTGATTAACATAACGAAAAAAAAAAAAAAAAAACGAAAAAAATGTTTATATAACGCAACAATCAAATTTAAACAAAGAAATATTTTTTGATGTAAACAAAACTATTAGTCTAAATAAAAACCTATAAACATATTAACCAAGGTCAATGGAGATGCGACTATAAAGAAAAGAAAAAAACTCATGTATATAATATACAGACATATATATATACGTACATGTATATATATATATATACATGTATATATATATATATATTATAAATGTATATATGAATATGTACATATGTATGTATATATATGCATACATATATACATTTATAATTTTTTTTTCTATTCTTTGGGAGAAAAACGACTTACCGCACATAATAAATAAAGCAGAACAAAAAAAGGAAACACAAATGATTTATAATAAAAATAAAAAATAAATATTTAGGAAATTTTCTTTTATTATTAATTAATATGTTCATATGCAACGGAACTAAAGTAAACACGTTTCTATAAATTTACATAAAATAATTTTTTGTTGAATTAAATTCAATTTATTTAAACAAAAAAAAAACAGGAAAAGTTTAACAAACACGATGATGGGGAAGTATTTTTTAATATGATGAACTAACACATATATATAACGTATAACAAGAAAATTTTATACGGCCAGGAATAGATTTATTTGATGTATAAATAAATTTTTACAAAGAATGAAATTATCATAAGTCAATAAGCGGCGGCGACGGCGGCAATAAAATAGTAGATATGCAGATATGTCTATTGCTATTATTATAATAATTGTTATTTAACTTAGTGGAGAAAAGGTTGCCGACATTTATGGTACTTCTCTCTTTCTCATTCTCCCTTCGCTTCGCAACTTCATTACTACTTAATATTGCATAGGGCTGTTGTCTGTCTTTGTTTCTTTAAATTACTTTCTTTATAAATGCAATTATTAGGTCTTTAAAGGTAAAAAAACAAACAAAAAAAATTAAAAAAAAACAAAAAACAGCATGATTTCAACTAATTATTTTAAATATTAAAACTACATACAGAGAGAGATGCTTCTATGTAAGGCACATTTTGCGCTAATTTTTTTCCGCTTTTTTGCGTCTAGCGTCCGTTATTGCACCCCACAGCTCGATAATGAAATCATCCGTGAAACCGAATGATTCCAGATCTGAATTATCAACGGCTTCGGCGAAATCCATGGAATTACTCTTATCTGTGCCCAAGTCCCAAATTAATGTGGCCAGCTCGTTGTCATTTATACCCATAAAGGATTCAAGCAAATTGTTTATGGCCTCGATACCTGCTTGCGTTGATTCATCGAATTTCTCTTCAATTTCTGCATTGCCGTTCGCCTTAAAACGTAGAGTCTCTTTGCCAGTTCCATAGCCACGACCGGGTGCTCGACCTTGTGATCGTGGCCCAATACCTTGGAAACCACTTTTAACTGGCTCAATTAAGCGTAACGTGAACGTACTACCCGTCGGTACTTCTTTCAATAATCGTGCCACCTCATAATGCCGTTTACCCACCATACTCATACCATCCAATTTTTCAATATGATCACCAACTAAAATGTGTTCGACGCGATCCATTACTGAACCCTCTTTGATACGTTTGATAAAAGCGAAACCAGCACCGTTATCGGTAATTGTCAAACCCAAAGCATCTTCGGATTTGAGAACCTCAACCTCTTTCGGTTGACCCTTACGATGGGCAAATATGAAGTCATCTAACCCGATTTGACCGCCCAATAATTTTGTCATATCTACTTTATGCGAATTTAAAGTACAAAATAATATTTCTTCTTGGGGTATATCATAGCATTCACCAATTTTTTGATATAATTCACGTACGCTGGAAAATCCCGTTATTAGACCCGTCGGACTGCCGTGCGCTAGCTGACAGTGAAATATCAATTGAGGTTTTGTGAAATCTGATCCATTAAGCGATGAGTTGCTACGTTGCGTATGGCCGCCATTCGTTAAAACTGGTTTACCACCATTTGTCGTCACATTATTCTCATTAGCTGTTACATTATCGAACGATTTATTCGATTTTTTGGCGAAAAGCGGCATCTTCTTCTTCTTCTTATGAACAACTCTTACCTAAGAGGATGTGATGTGTGTATGTAGTAAACAATTTTGCAACATATAAGCCCACACTATTCAACTCCTTTTCTTTCTCTTTTTTTTTCTGTTCTTTTGTGCAAAAATCTGTTATGAAGTGAAGAAAATGATGATTTTTTTTTTTTTAATTTCTGTTTTTTTACGAGTCTTAAGGCTTGCTGTTAAGGCACATGTTATGGTATGGAGGGTGTAGATTAATTCCAGTGCACCAAATGTTAGTTGGGATGAGTTGGTTTTTTAATAAAGGTCTTTATGCGAATATTATTTAGTTGTAAATGCAAAAATATTATGAAATGTTAGTAAAAGAAATTAAATAATTTCGTTTCGTGTGTGTGAAAGAACACCCCAACACCATTAAGAAGGGAAAAGAAATACCTTTCGTTTTTCTCAATATGACAGTGAAAGAATAACAATCTGATGCATACCATTAACCTTTAAACTTCATTGTAGTGTTAGAGCAGTCCACCCTGGATTAAAAAAAAAGAGTATTTAAAGAAAGGCAGCTAGTTTTACATTTCAACTTTTAAACTTTAACTTTAAGCCCATCAAATATCAAGCTTAGCTTGCACTATTATTTATTTAGCACTACTTTCTAATCGCGCGCCCGAAATCGCTTCGCCTTACTTCCCTGTAAATCCACAAGAAAGGTTAAGATTTCGTTCAAGACCTCCGATTGTAAACACGACTTTAAAATTTTGCTTAACCGTTAACAGGCTTTACTTTCAAAAAGCGATCAAACATAGTTCGCTCGGATTATTTTAAGTTATTCTGGGCATCTCAAACTTTTATCTCGGATATAACTTTTGAGGCCATTGAAATTCAGGTTTTGTTTCACTATTTTTTATTTAGCACTGCTTTTTGATCGCTCGCCCCTAAACGTAATTCATCTTACTTCTCCGTAAACGCACACGAAAGGTTTACATTTCGAGATCTGCAACAATAAACTATGATTTTTAACTTTTACTTAGCTATCTACTTAGCTGTTTCTTTTAAGAGCAAGCGTTTCGAAGAAACACGAATACCTTCCCCCGAATTGCGCTGTTTCAAACTGCACGATTTGCGAGTAATTGTTTTGCAAAAAAACAACCAAATACAACATATAAGTAAACACATATCACAAACAGATTACTTGCTAATGTGTATATATATGTGCGTAATTGTCTTGCGATATTCCTTGAAATTCCTAAAACGGAAACCCCTTTTTTTCTAGTCTCGATCCACACGAGACCAATTAATCGTGTTCTTCGGGGACGGACAGCCCGCAAGTGTTTTTGCAGTCCACGATAATGTCCAGTCCCCGTCAAAGGGGACTGTAGAAAACAATACGAAGACTTTCACCTTTTTTTTTAAGATGATTTCAAGATTTGGCCGCAAATTCCAAGCAGTGAATAACTATTTTATTAAATTTCAACAGTCTATCTGCGTTGAACTTAAGAAATAAGAAAAATACGGTAATTAAGTTTGGCTTAAGCAACTCTCGTCGATCAAGCTTACCTAAGGAGTACCCCCCTGGCTGTTATCGGGAATCAATAAGGCATTCATGTCATTAAAGAAATGCAGAGTTTCGCATTGATTGCGAGTTTCTCGAGCGAATCTAAATCTTTATGGAATAACATATCGTTTGAAAAGAAGGCCTGATTTCCACATTTCTGTCATGAAAATATTCCCTCACGTCATTCCTTTCGATCGGTATTTAATTCGTAATATAGTGCACTTTTGCTTTTATTTATTTACCCATTTTTTCAATAGATCTCTTAATTAATTAACTTGTTTGCTTTAATATTAATTTTAATGAAATCACTCACTACTTTGTTAGGGAGGTGAATGGCTGCTTGTTCTGTGTTGTTTAAAATAGTTTTTATTTATGGAATTAATTATGCCCAACAGCCTCGGTTAAGATGTGAAATATTTTTTTTAAACAAAATTGCTTGAAAATTGCAAAGCAAAATAAGTCGTCCGCTTAAAACTTATTTTATGATGTGTTTAAAATGCTTTTGCTTACTGCTTTCCCTCTCCAACGCACTAATACAATGAAGAAGAAATTTCTTTTGAAAGATAAGATAAATTGAATAACATTCTATTAAAAAAGAAGAGCGTGCAAAAGCGAGACGTAAGATGGGGTTATTACGATAAGATTTCGCTTTGTTACTTGGAAGATAAGGCACATAGTTCTTCGCACTATTCATAGACAGACGTTCGATTCTAAATTGTTCCACATAGATGCTGAACCTCTTTTGCATATCATGGTTTCATGTTGTTGATGGGCTCATCAGCGGCAATGGCATAGAGAGATATTAGCCAGTGGATCCATCGCAGAGAAAGCAGGCTCGTTAAGTAGCTTCTCTGGTTGCTTCAAGTAAATCCGCTGTCTTCTTGGCCATCCTTTAAGTGCCTCCTACAGGCTCGACTTAGCGCGTTGCTCGTATCTCGCATCTGTAGCACACGCAATCGACGTCCGTAGACGTCATTTACGTCAACAGATTAATTTGCGTTATTTTCTTTTAAGAGAAAAATGAATTTCTCACACTGGGATGTTTAATGGTGGATATACAAAAGAAAAGTATTTCCACTAACTTCCTCATGAAACATCAAATGCGAATGTGTTCGATTTTTCCACGGAGAAGGAGCCAAAAATGCACGAAGAATTTTTGCATTAATTAGCGGCGGTCTAAAAAGGAAAGCGAAACCCGGCCAGATCTTTCTCTTTGATCTGTTTCGCACAAATTAAGTTTGGAAAGATATCGCAGAGGAGGACTTTTCTTTTTCTATCAAATGTTTATCAAGCGAATGCGTATAGATCTCATTTAAAAATGCTTTAAATACATATTCTGCTGAGAGGGAAATGAGCAAATGGGTCATCAAATATTTAGAAATGATAAATATAACGGTAAACGTCACATTAATACGCAACCTATTAACAAGGATGCATTCAACTTGGCGCGGAGAGTATGTAACGGGCGAAAGAGATTTTAATCAGCCAAGTTAATCGTAAGGTTTATCCTCTCCTCTGTTCGCCTCTCGTCGGGCTTCCAATTAAATATCATACCCAATAGTGATTAAACTTTTTAATGAACACTTGACACCGTGATCCAACTTCGACTCGAATATAGGCGTGGTGATCGATCAACGAACAAACCGCTGAATAAAACGAAGGCTCTAGGAAAGACAAGGGAACTAATTACTGGCACTAATGTGAATATTTATCACAAATGATTTGAGGAGGTTTCGTCATGTAAATCAATTTCATGGTTTATCATTTCATGGGGTCACTGACGTCTGATTCTATCTGTCATAACTGCATCCTACTCTATTAAACAGCAGAGTAAAGTGCTATTGACTTCACCACAGTCATGCTCTTGACAACATGTCCTACGTAAGCTCTTAAGATAAGTTGCGTTTGAAGAGTAAATTCCGTTCCATACTTCGTAGTTAATAATGAAGGTGATGGTGACGACATCTCTGAAATTGTACTATCGTACTGAATATAAGCGTAAAAGCATTAAAAAACGGAAATTTAATATAAAATAAAAAAAAAATATTTTCATTTGTTTTGCGTGACAACAAAAACAAAATAAAATCAACGAATCGATGCGACACACAACGAGAACCTTTACCGAGTTCTCTGTCCAGCCTAAGAATATGTATCAAAATTTTATTGTTTCGCTATATCTTATCACAAATGCGAGAATATATATATATATGGACCCTGTAAGTGTCCCATGTAAGCCAAATAACGCACATTCAAGCAATTTTGTTCATTTCTTTTGAAATTGATTATAAATGAAATAGATTTACTTGTGTAGGTAGATTGGCTCTTGTTAATCTTTGACAATGAATTTCAAATGGACCAGCCCACGAATACTGATAAATTAATTATTTCACGAACAATTTTTTAGTACTTTTAATTTCTTTGTATTATTATTGTTATATAAAAAGTAAAATTTCGTTTTCAAGAGAATTTATTTGAATTTATTTGTCAAAAAACAATATTTTTTTTCTTTTTATTTCTTACTGACAAATAAGAAAGAAATTTTTTACATACACAGGTGTATGTGAAATTCCCATAGAAAATAACTACTAATCGCAATAGATGGCGGTACAATGGCAAATTATTTTTACCTAACTCCGCAAGCCACCTGGTGTTCACGTGCTAATTCGCAGAGACGGAAGAAGAAGGAAAATAGTTTGTTATTTTCAAATGTATTATGTAAAAACGCCATAGTGTGCCACGGCATTGCATTAAATACCCTATTCGAATCATTTTCATTGGGTATGATCCTTGAACCAAAAAACACGTCAACATACTACGTTTCTTCGAAGGCGGACAGATAGGGCAGACTGAGCTTAGATTGATTCACAGTCGCGCGGTATAATACGAGGTGGGTGCACTTCAAATCCCCCTGGGTGTTGCATATATCCGGACAAACTTAATCTACCCTTGCACAACAAGTGGTGTTGGGTATAAAATCTTATTAAGTCGTCTGTGGTTAAGTGAAACAGACAATAAAATGATGCAAAAGTGTGTTATGTTGTCAAAGAAATCAAGCAATTGTTGCGAAAAAAATGAAAGAACGACGTCATCATTCAGCAAAAATTGACTTGTAAGCAGTAAGCCATTTGACACCGGCAAATTCCTTTGTTTCTGCCTCTCTGAAGGAAAAAAAAGTTACTTGTGTAAAACATTGGCATTGAAACTAACTATGCTTGAGAAATTTTAAGTTTTTTTACTTTTACTCTAAACTTCTACTCTAAAGCTTGTGGGTTGACAGGAATACTTCTGTGCAGATGGAAGTCGAAGGAAGAAGAAGAGAGAGATGGTCGTTTGATTCCGCAACCAGAGGAAAAACATAAATCAGTAACTTAAGTAAATTCGGCATATCTAAGCGTATGGACTACCGAGTTGGGAAAATAGGACTAATCTAGCAAACTGCAATTAACAAGTAGCAATAATGTAGCGTAAAGGAGTAAGGGTCAATGTAGCTGCCTAAAGAAAAAGAGGATTTTATCACTGTTTGGGACAGAGAGGAAAGTAATAGAATAATAATATTTAAGGGATTTATTAAGTCGTGTTTTTTATGTCATTTTTCACTATTTAAACAATCATGTAAGCCAACAAAAGAATGACCTTCATTTCCGGGGGTTGTCTTACCCCTTAAAAGATGATAATGGAAAATTTATTTGGCTATAGCAATAATAATGTTGAGCAAGCAAGATCACTATGGTGCAAAGATATATTAGCATGCGTGCGGATACGTGCAACAACCAGAAGGAATTGAGCCGAACACACGTTTTATTATATCGGTTGATACAGAATAACTTTTTGATTTGAACTAAGCGCGTCTGTGCGAAGGCCGAAATTTTCGAGACATTTCGATGAAAATTGGTAAGCTTTTTTCCCAAGAACGGACGCCGTCCTTGTCAGTGTACCAAATTTCATCAAAATATCTTAAAAATTGTGGACGATAGGGTATACACAACAAAACGAGAGAAAGAAAAAAAGCGAGACAAGCTTATTTCGATTCAGAATCGATCGGTATAGTCCATCTGGGAGTTGCGTACATCTGTATCAATTTAATACACTCTTGTCCCATGCGTGTATGTGGTATAAAAGACTATTCGTTTGGTTAAGCCCGCACTTTTCAAACAAAATGTTATGTAAATACGTTATATACATTGTCTTCGGTACGGTACAGACAAAAGTCAGCACACCAGTAAACCTTTTATTTAATCTTTAATTATAACAAGTAAGAGCATAATAGTAGGGCAACGGCGGCCGTTGCCTACCCTACATCACTTCGCCTAGTACGGTTATCTGCTCATTTTGGTAAAAATACTCCACACACCACACATTATTTGCACGCAAACCTGTAATTGTCATGAAAGCCAGCATATTGGAAAAAAATTTGACCTATGTCGCCCAAATTTACCTCATTAATCTTTTTGCCGGAACGCTGCTATGAACTAATTTTCGTCATAATATATTAAGAGCAAGTTGGAACATTGTAGTAGGTCAAGGCCGACCATTAAATACCCTACACCACAGAATACTTATTTGTACAAAAATTATATCTTATCTCTCTATAAAGGCATATTTTTCATGTGCGCATTCATGGGGAAGCGGACCCAAAACGCAACCTAATGTAGTGCAAGTTTAATCCTTAGATATGGCAGGATTCATACATAGTCGTAGATGGTCCAAATTTTGTAGAGTTCATTTTTTTATGAAATTACTATTATGAATCAATTTTCGTCACTACATATTAAAGCATAGACTTCTCTGCTCTATAAAGGATCAATCTTCATGAAAATCCTTGTTAGGGTACGCCCCAAAAAATGGGCCGAGATCGTTCAAATTTGTTAAATTACTATTATGATATAATTTTTATAACGAAGCATTGAAAATTGTACCTTCTTGTCGTATGAACTTCAATTTCGTTATATGAGGGAGTTCAAACATTGCTCCAGCCAGTCCAAAGTTTTCATACCAATTTAAAATGCTCAAGTACTACCATTTACTCACTTTTGTTGTCAAATTTTGTTGTTGTCAATTTTTCTCCATATAATGAGTTCTCAGAATAGGGCCTTGTATGTGGGAAAGTGCAAGTATGTCGGGAAAGTGGACCGATCCGAGCCATTTTCAATAGCGCTCATCCTTGAACCGAAGTACGTCCGTACACCGAATTTGATCATAATATCTCAAACACTTGAACACTAAAATGCAAGAAGAGACGTCAGATGGACAGAGAGACGGACGGCAGACAGCCTTAGATCGTTTCAGAAAATGATTCGAATATAATAAAAGGTGGATCTATTTTACTTAAGCTCTTCCGCGTATTACGTATGTCCACATTAAGTTAATGTACTCTGTAGCGCACGTGTTGTAGGGTATAAAAATTGACAAAATTTACATAATAATTCAACACCAAGGGTATTCGGCGTGTTACAATGCGCACATAGCAAACTTATTGACTTAACGCTTTTTTTTTGTTTATTTATCTGTTTGTTATGCATGCATATATTTTCGAAAAAGTAAATAATGTGATTAAGCCAAGAAGCACGTTTCTTAAGTGCGCTAAAAACAGAACAAGGCAATCAAATTGTATTGTTATACGGTAACTAAGAAGTGAAGGTTTTCTCATAAATATTATTATGTGTGTGATAACAACATTCGAAAGTATGATTTTTTAGCCATAAGGAGATCTTTACGATCACCGGATATTTATTATAAATTAGACTTGAAGAAAACCGAATGGAAACCTTGTAGCCGATCAAAGCCGAGCATTGCATATCTTTCGCTATTTCGCCTACAAAATGTCTTTCATTTCCGCAATAAACCATGCTATACCATACCTTTCCTGGAAGCCTTTTTATGACGTGGGGTTTAAAAACTATGGCCTACGTGGTCCACATGGTGGTGGTGGTGTGGTGTGCTTGGTAAATTTCTAAATACCCATAATGGCTTAATTTTCTCCATAAAATATTAAAAGCTTAGTGGTTTTTTGTATAAACAGTTATAGGAGAGCAGTTCAAAAACTCGATTCATTCGATCCAAATTTTTCACATCAATTTAGAATGCCGAAGCATTATTACTTAGTGATTTTTGTGCGGAAATTTACAAAAGTATCTCCAATATTAAACACAAAGATGAAAAAAAAACGGACAGACACACATGCAGAAAAACTTAAATCGTTACAAAAAAGAATTTAGACTCGAGCGTTAGAAAAAGAGTTGGGTTTACCGTAAAATCTTCTGCGAATTGCACTGCCCATGGTGTGCGGTGTGAAAAGCTTCTTTTTCTCTGAAGTTCAAATGCAAAGATGTCCAGGTAGTCTTGTAAATTCGATTTCTTTATAGCACATTTTTTCGCATTATCGTCTGTAGAAAACCCTTTTTATTGCATTAAGTCATCAGGAAGTCATGCGGATCCGTACAAACACTTAGCTATAACGAGACTACGGAGACTTCATAAAGCCGTAGCAAATCAAGTCTGCAAAAGCATGCACCATACAAAGCCCACCAAGATCAATCAGACACAAATAGCAAGGAATGTTTAGACAACCAACCTAATGCGTCTAGGAATTTATATAGGTTTATTCATTTCACACTAAAAATAAGCACCGGAGGTACTCTTAGAAATTGCAAAAGCAAACATTAGGAGCGAGCATAGTATCCGTATTCTGAGGCACATCACAGAGACATGACAAGTTTCTTTTTGTCTGGTTTGCGGGGCTTAGAGATGACCCTAGTTTACAACAAAACTGGCATCGCATCGTTTTCTTACGACAATTCTTCACAACAGCAAACGTGATATAAAATCAAGACTACTGTAACAACAATGTATCTTTTATGAGTGGTGACCGACCACAATGCGAGAATATATGCCTTTCTACCCAGATGCGACGGTTCGAAATATCATTGAAGAATGTTTATCAACAAAGGGTTACAAATTCTAGGTTAAACAAACAGATTTTAGTTATAGAAAGCACTTGTAGTGCAACTTTTTTCTGTTTTGACTCCTTTTTCTTCGCGAAGCTAAAGCTATAATCTTTGAATAGCAAGAATGAACTGAAACTATTTGCCTAAACTTCCTTAATAACGCAATAATTTCGTATTTCGAAAAATTTTTTATATGAAGTAATAAATTTGAAAAAAAAAAAAAAAACTTTGTTTTCCCTATTAACACTTCTAGAAAACCTCTTGTATTATCAATAAAAACGTACGGCGAACAACTTTGAAAAACATTTTAAAAAAGCAACAAAATATCTGTATATTTTAAAAGCGTCGTTGTTGACGATAAACACATATGTTGTTGAATACATATTATAAGCCCCCTGAACCCCGTGTGATCTGAGAGAATTCGTTGAAAACTTCAATGAAACCAATACAATTGAAAGCGAACAACACCACCTCGAGATTCGATGGCATGAAAAAGCATATCACGCGACATTAACAATTTCGAAATTTTCTTATGAATTTATTTACTTTGTATATGAAAACAAAAGCTTTTTATTTGTTGTTATCATTGTTGTTATGGTTTTATTTATGATTATAATGTTTATTACTTCCGCATGGTGTTCTCGTTTGATTGGATATAATTGTGGGCTTGCCTAGAGTTGACGTCAACTGGCTCGTCATCTCCCGATTTTGATGCATTCTACGTACGTAAATGAATTTTTTTTTTTTACTTTTTTTTTTTTTTTATTTTAAAGAAACCTGTTATTTTATTGTAAAGCTTTACGGTACAATGGAATGACACTATTATGAAATAATAATAAATTAAAAATCAAAAAAATTCTCTTCGCCTTGCGACGAATCTCAGATACCTAGCATTCTAAGAGCAAAATTCATTTTTTTACCCTACACCGGTTGTGGTTCAAATGTATAATAAGTTTGTGCGTCTGCCTGCAACACCACGAATGACTTCATTTTGACCTCCATTTTCTTATACCGATCGATATCACATTTTGGCTCGATCTAAACCTGTCTATCCGTCTGCCTGTTTTCTTTTCTTACGTTCAACCCACTGGTCGTAATTTTCAGATATTTTGATCAAATTTAGTAGACCAACGTTTGAGACAAAGGCGAAAGCTATTGAAAATGGTGAATCGAGCCATTTTTTCGACCACTTGTTATTTTGAAAATTCGTTTTATGAATAACTATGTCAAACAGAGTGATGTAGGGCCGCATCTCCCCATACTTTTCTTCTTTGTAATCTTTGAATGGGTTTCTTCCACTCTCCAAGTTCTTTTATTTGATACCCCTATCGCTGGTATTATTAACAAAAAATTAATCACGGTGTCTACCGTACTCTTTTTAAAATTAACCCATTTGTAGCCAGATAATATATATCGTCATTTGACGATTTTACAAAAGAGTTTTAAACATTCCGTCTTGTTTGTCTTATCATAAATAAACATAACAACTCAAAAAAGTGAAAAAATAAAATTTAATTACTAGTAACTTTGTGTGGGCATGTCCATTGTTTCCATTTATTGACGAAAAGACTAGAGTGTTGCATCAAGTAAACGTAGAAAATGTCAGCTTTCTAACTAAAGTTTTGTTTAATAAAATCGAGTTTCGTTCAGTTTAAGCTCCAATGCACGGTTCTGCTCTAGCCAATTTTGCATATTTTAAATAACAACCTGCGTCCAATGTTTCAACAAAAATTTGAAGTCGATAACTTCATTTTTGCGAGCACGGGAGTGCCAAAAACACATACCATACACAGGTACTCAGACGGACAGACATATCTAAATTAACTCCGAATTTCATGATGATCAAGATTCTATATACTTTATAGGGTCTCTAAAGATTCCTTTTGGGTGTTGCATACATTACGAAAAACAACAATATGAGTATACTGATCTTACAGTGTTACAAAGGGATTAACATGTACACAATCAACACTAAATTTACGCCAATTAGAACTATTTTTTATTTCTTTCTTGTCATAGGCTTTTGTAAATGTCTATATAGGATCGAAGGTTATAGACAAAAATATGAAAAAGTTGTCAGTGTTTTTGGAAGTAGTTTTTGTTTTTTTTCAATATAGGCGTGTCTGCGCATAGATCGGGTCAATTTGTTTTTTTTTTTTGTATTGTTAATCGATGAAGGAGTGGTTGTGCCAAATTTTATCTTCCTATCGTCCTTAGTTGCAAATGTGGTGAGTCGCAAAAATTACCCGTCAAGTTGACGGGTTTTCGTAGAAAAGGGTAAACAATATCACACCAGCAACTAAACAGCAAAAGTGGGCGGGTCCCCATCGTTAAAAACGAATACATAAACATCTAAAGATAGATCGACGTTCTTGTGTTGGATTTGTAAGATCAAGAACCCTTCAAATTGAAATTTAGTGTTAAGAACATTGATAAAAAAATATACAAAGAAATGGTCGGTTTGCTACAATGGGGATTTTCTTAATTTCTCGGAATTGCAAGAATTTATCTTAAGCGATAGTTGGAAAAGAAAACCGTAATAAAAACTCGTACGCAATTGGTTTAGCAGAGAGAAATGCATGTCTATCCATAGTCCCTTCTATTGATTTTATTACATCGCACGCTAATTTCAAGCGCGACATTCATATTAACATAGAAAAAACGGACTTGCTGCCCTAATCATTTCTTTCTGTATATGGATTGTTCGTCACCCTAATAAACAGGAAGTCCTTATCACCACAAGGGAATTACTTTTACAAATACTTGTGCGTATGTAGGCAAATTACTACCACGATCTAGCACAACGTTTGATGTTTTTAATGATTTCCTATTATTCTTGTAGTGGTCGTAACAGCGTTTTTCGAAAGCAGAAAAACAACAAATGAATGAATAATGAAATCAAACAAAAACATGCTAGTATTCGTAGCGTAGCGTATTCGGGAGAGGGATTGAAAGGTAAGCAGAATGTGTATAATAAGTTTAATAACAATAATTAGAAACTGAAAAAAAGTACTTTAACCTGTCTGCACAATACAACTCATAAATATTCATAACTATTTTAGTAAAACGCACAAACAAAACCCCATACTATATATCGTATAGACATGTATTTGTTTGATAAACAAGAAGAGCGAACTTGTAAACACTCTTTATTAATAACATGTTGTTATTGTTGTCTCTTCGTCTCGTAGTATACTGTCGTTTAAGAGAGAAAAAAGCTTTAACAACAATGTTGCCATATTTAAGAGTTTTTAATGAGTTAGTTATGTAGTAATAAAATGTATCAAGGATTAGTAAAGCGACTTATTCACGGTTAAATGTGAGCCGCCGTGATAATTGTTTACACTCTACGCTAAGTGTGGTATTGCTATTAATAGGTTTGCGCGGATGCAGGTAACATACAGAATGTCTTAGGGCATACCCACCTTTTATTACTATTGTACAAGCTATCTGGGGACATAAATTATGCTTTAATGGGGAGCATAGATGTGCCGAATCTCTCACCTCCCACTGGTGATCCCCGGGCAACGGCTTCGGCCGGCTAAGAAGAGTTTAAGGTTTTGGGCTACTAACTCGGCGACGATTTTCTGAGAGATGGTGGAGGGGTTTGGCTGGAAGATGAGCTCTTCACTCAATAGCTGGTTACTACCTAGGAAATATATGAATGAATGGTTTTTAAGTACGTTGAAGGTATTAATCTAGCGAGTGCATGGTAGATCGCCCCTGCATTGACAGTGCAATACCCGAGACCTATATATCTCGAAGAAAAGTAGTTCATGGTGTTGGCTACCAAGGAAGTATGGTGAATCCGAAGCAAGTATGCCAAAGGCTTTGCAAAACTGGGAGCCACGGGGGTCAGGAGGCTCGCCTCACAAAGGCACATATGCCTGCGGGTGTATGATGGACTTTGTTCATAAAGTCGTGGGAATTAAGATTTTCTCGGGAGAGAGGTAATTATACAAAAAGGAATTGACGGATGGCCTTCCCTTTGGCCTATTAATTAAAAACTCTCTTGAGAATTAATACATGCAAAAATTAAAAAAGGGATTTGACGGAAAGGCTTTTTCCCCTTTTGCCTATTTACTTTTGAACATATATCACGGATGTCTGCGGGTAATGGTGGTAATTGATCAACGGCGCCGTGGAAGCCTTATGGCGGAAGCGAGCGCAATTTTTTTACCCTTCTTGAACGAATATCGTTGATCAATTTGTGAGTCCTGACTGCTTGGGTGCGGCCCTTCGGGGAGTACTCGTGGTGGTTGTGGTTGGCAGTTCCTAGCCAAAGTGGAACAGTCGAGTGCAGCTAGGCCTCACCACTGACCAGAGTGGAGTTTATTGTTCCATACACAATAAACCGTTCTGGACTCTGGTGCTGTTTACGCCCCTACTCTGTGGGGATTGTCTAACTCGCCAGGGGGCGTAGTACGCTTAAAGTGGCTTGGGCCACCGTGGGGTTAAGCCTTTCAGGCAGGAATCCACGTTAAACCCTTGCTACAAATTCTGTACAAGCTAACTGTCCATCTGCCCAAATAACACAAGTTTTGACTTATTTTGACGAAATTTGATACTCGGACATGTTTCCATTCAGAAAATTCAATTGAAAATATATTCGATCGGAGAGTTTTTACGAACTCTGAAAAAGTTGTTACATGAAAAAAAATTTTTAATTTTCAAAATTTTTCGACAAAAATCGCCAAGTAATGGTAGATCCACGTCCTAAATTGTTGTTGTAATTTGAGTCACGTGGACGGATTTTATGAAGCCTTTCCTATTTGAAGCCTTTCCTAAAATTGATGATTCCTTATTGATGAAGCAATGATGTTAACAACGCTCCCTTTCTATAACCAATTTGTTTTATATATTTAGAGCAAATTGCAATTGTCATACCGTTGAACACACGAACAAATTTACTTTTTGAAAGAAGACGCGGCACGTGGTCCCCTTAATGAAAAAGATCCGCACTTTGATTTATCACTTTGTTGTGTCGTGTTTTTGCTTTATATTCTCTCCGACAGATTCGATTCCTATTATTCGAGCGCTGAGTACTTTTTCTCGGTAGAACACTCGCCGGATGTACCTTCACATAAACACTATAGAGGCAACGTTGCGCCGATGCTCGATGATATGAAGATTTTTGGACACGCTTTCTTCGCCCATAGGCATCTGAACTCCGTCGATCGTCTCCAAGCAAAATTTGGACTCACTCGCCCAAAAATGCGAGTTCTACTCCAATCTACGCAAGCGCAACTTCTTGACCTCAATCCTACCGCTATCAATTTTCTTTCTGAAATAAAAAGCTAACAAAATTCTTGAAATATCAAAAACGAAACTTTCGAGCATTTTTGCTAAAATCGGAAGAACATGTGGCGGCATTGATTTTAGTTAAAATCTTTCTTTCATAGAAAAAATCGAAGGAAAACTCACAAAAGGTGGAAAATCCTTCTTAAGAAGTGGAGAGCCCTAAATTGGCATTAAAATTAATTTGAAAAGCATAGGTGCTCCGCAAAGATTTCATTCTAAAATTTCACGTTACAAATGGAACGTTCAAGTTAGTATAACCCCATTGAAGTTAATTACATGTGCTATCTACTGAGCGCAGGAACAAACACTATATGAAAATAGTTAAAGATCTTGCAAACGATTTAATTGCAAATAATTTTCAACCAATTGATTCAGCACAAAAAAAAAAAAATTTCACGGTTACTTAAGTAAACGTTAATGGCAATAAGATAACTTTATATATTTGCCTGCACGTAAGTACATATGTATGTATTTCAACTTTTGCATTATAATTAAGCGGCTACATTAGCATGACTTTTTAATATGCTTTGCTAAGGTATTAAATAAATAAATTGAAAATTCGTAGACTTAATAAAAACGTGCTTTGATAACCGAAAAGTGGAAAAAAACAAAACCACAAAGACACACACTAAAACAAAAACAGTATTAAACACCCAGCACACCATTCCACAGCTCTTCATATAACGACCTTTCTAAATAGGGCATTATATTGGAAGCGATTCAAAAGTGCTCCGATCCGAATCGTTTTAAAAAGCGGTTTCTCTGCTTGGACCAAAACACATCCATGTACCAAGTTACATCAAAGTGTCTCAAAAATTGCGCTCTGTGGGTTGAGCACATGAAGAGAAGATGGACAGATGGACAGACAAGCTCAGATCGATTCAGATAGAGGAGAGTTTCCGAAAGATAAAACAAAAATAAAATAAATAAATCCGAAAAGATATCGGCGGCTTGTTTGCCCATCTATGGGTCTAACCAATATTAACCTTGTGGATGTTGCATAAGTCCACACGAACGGTGGAGGGTACAAAAAGATCTGAAAAAAATATGAAATCTTTTGTCTTGCAATACGAAAGGGATAATATATATAAATCATAAATAAAATTTCCCTCTTAAAATATTCAAAACGAATTTTTAAAAATATATATTTTCTGTTTTTATTACTTATAAATATTTAAATATTTATCTATCTGAATGTAATCATACGAATGAATGTTTACTTTTTTAATGAGTAAGAAGAAACCAGTAAACATATGAGGTAATATGTATGACGTATGTCTCCAAACTAATTTCGTATGCATTAAACACATTAAGCGAAAACCATATGATTGAAGACATTTACATTTCATTGACATTTAAACGTTCCAAATGACTGAACTTTATTCGCCAGCACCAATAAATGTTACAGAACTTGTATTTAAGCTAATGCTCTGCGAAAAAGGTTTGCCCGTTTCTTACATTGAACTGGTTCGGCAAGAAAGCAAAAGACGACTGAGCTTTGGAAAAGAATTCTAATCGGAAATCTAAAACGAATCTTTAAGCCTCTTTCCTCGTTTTTCGAAGTCAATCATACATCACTTATAGCGTATACTGTACATCAAGTTTGTATGATATTTATTTGATAAATGTTTCGGCCCTTTTTACTTTCTGGCATCTGCCTAGTATGATTCGCATGATCTGCTGTGTGTAGACTACGTTAATTTTATCATTTAGTTCTGCTTTGATTTGGACACAACCAAGTCCACATTTCATAGACAATCCACAGTACTTGGAGTAGAAAGCAAGAGAAAAGAGGCGCTCAATAATTGCCAGAACTCTCGTTAACCCCTAACAATTTTTTCTATGCGTTTCATTTTTTGTGCCAAGCACATGTAACTTAAGTTTTTTCTTAATTTGCAAAAAAGGTTGTTACCGGTTGCTTTTTTTTCCCCTTTTTTTTGTGTATAAACAAACACATATTTCAAAGCACGATATTTTTTATAAGAAATAAAACGAAAAAGTGATAATTTGCTGCTGCGGACTTCAGCAGAGACTTTTTTTATTCGACAAAAAACACACTTAACCTGATTTTTAGGAAAAACAAGGTAAGCGTAATTATAGCCACTGCAGCAATAGTGGTCAACCGGGCAAAGACAATGAAATTTTTGATCGACAATGATTTAACTACTTCTCCCTTTATTTTCTTAGTAACTTTATAACATTAAGCAGTTAACTGTTTCAATTTCCTTCAACAATGCGTATCTAAATTATGTTACAAAAATTTCGCAATGACGAGCATATTCGTTAATATGAAATTAAGGCTGCAGCGAAATTAGTTTTTATTTTTTATTGTAATACTCACTTCAATACTCCATACCTTCATTTAGGATAAGCTTTTGATGTTGAGATGTTGAAATGTTTCCCTATTAGACAGATAGAGTCAGTGCTAGTCCGTCGACTTGCTGTTGTAAATCTTTTGGGTGAATTGATTCGAGCGCTTTTGTGAAACTTTTAAAAATTCGATGCCGATATATTTTTAAAAGGCAATAAGTGTTCACGAATTAAAGATGAATGACGACACTACAGGCACTCTACAGCATTATTTATCTCTGGCCTTATAAGCACAGAGAACGTGATTATCACATACTGAATTAGGACTTCGGATCCCTCGTTTAGTCGTAGTGGCCCAAAAACACCGAGTTACAAATCAATCGCTATAATAGCAATATTGCACGTCTCCTAATTCGACTTTATGTCTCACTCATCCCGTTTTCCAATTGTGACTAACATTTATAAACAAATCTCAAAAGGATGCTCCAGGAAAGAATTGGATGATCATTACGGAGACTGAAGCATAATGTTAAGGTCTTGACAAATTTTCCTATAGAAATTGTACTGAAATGCTAGAGGAGCCTTGCCATGGTTGCATTATTCTCGAAGGCGAATATTTTGATGAAAATTTCAGACACCCCTCGTACTTCTGAGAAGAAATTCTTTAATTGACTTAGCGTTTCGATGGCATATTAAGTTTAGCATTTCCTTTGTAATATGCCGTCTTTACGAGAAGTGTGACCAGCGGGAAGTCTTCATATAACCATTTTAATTAACGAAGAAGATTTAAGTTGGATTGTATAGTTCTTAAAGGGTGTGAAATTTACTTACTTAATGTACATTAACCTCGACATCGTTGGAAAGGCTATTAATAGAGGATTCATGTCGTACTAGTTTCATTTTTTCACAGGGCATGGTTTAGACACAGTAGATACGCAAACTTTCGCTTTACCAACCTCATTTATGACGTAGTATAAAAGTGTTGTCCTTTCGAATATTAATTAATTTACATGAAGTCATGTTTTGTTTATCATATTTTGCAAAAGAATGTTCCATTTTAACTGTACTTTGAGTTAAACCCCTCCGAGACTACGTTTAACTGATTTCTGTTAACGGTTTTGCAGAGGTCTGTACATATTTTTTGCTTTGTGTCTTTATTAGTTATATTTAACTATAACTTCACACCCTTTAGTTTTTAATGATATCAATTTATCTGAATGGGATATGTTAAGGAGAGTTGTACTCATAATCTGATTAATAAGTAGTAGTAAGATTATTAAATTATGGAAGTTTACGTTAACGATCGGCTTAAGCCAAAAGCAAAAACCAATGCGAATAATGAGAAGTATTGCTCCAGAGTAACTTAGTACTACAAAAAAAAGTAAAAGACTGAAAATATTTCCCTTTATACTGACACAAAGGCAGTGCGCCGCTGCACATCTATAGAGAGAAAAAAGCACGAAACAAATTGAGGAATATAATCTTCACTCCAGAACTATGATGAAATATTGATCAAACAAATAATGCTGCAACAACTAAATCAATTTTATTTAAATCATTTTATAAAAACATTCACCTGAATTGCAAAAAGTGCGCAATTTCCTTAATAAGCAAAAAAGAGCCATGCGGTAAAGAAATACTCTAGGAAATAAGTCTTCCTTTGGGGCGAAAGCTTAATCATAGAATTCAATTCGAACAAATGTTTTTCTGAAAAAAGGGCCATTTCTTTCGTTTCTTACAAAAACCCAGCGGAGAGTGCGACTTCATTCTACAACTAATTTATTTCATCGGGCCTAGGATGCGCTTCTCTTCCTTGCCGATCAAACCCATAATATTTTCTGAAAAGATACAGTTAACAGGAGCTTTTTTAAATAACGGCATCCTTGTGGGGCAACCTATTGGTGAAGATATTATTTAAGGTTCTTTGCAGGAGTTCCTCGCAAGAAATTGGAGTTAGGTTGCATTAGAAAACGTGGCATCAGAACGTGAAATCAGAAAGTCGCAATAGAACTTAGCACCAAGAAATGGAACCAGTCAATTGCGCGAAAAAGTGTCATTAGAAGGTTGCATCAGAAAACGGAATAAAAAATGGCACCAAGAAATCAAATCAGTAAGCGGCATCCAAAAATTAAAAGTTGACATCAGAAAATGAAATCAGAAAGTGACGCCTTTAATTAGAAATACCTTTTACTCCTTACTCTTTAGCATACTGTTACTCTGCAGCATATATATTTACCATGACTATGTACAACGGCATATTACTGTAGAATGTGTAGCGACCCTATCGGCTGTACCGCTGCAAGTAACAGTGAACGAATCTTTGACGAAAGCCCTTCAGACGACCTGAATAAGTGACACAATTGGAACGAGTTGTTTTGAAAGAGTCTTGCCTACGTTAGAAAATAACATGAAAGAAATGTTGCTCGCAACATACCCTCTACCCCTTTTTTCAGAGTTCAGTCGAGCTGCCGTACCAGCTACATTAGGCTATTAAATTATTACAGTTCTGTTGCATAATTCTCCAGATTAATTTACACATTTCCAGATATATGCCAATGTACGCTTTTAAGCCCCAAAAAAAATTTGCATTTCTGTAAGAAATTCATTTGAATTATTTTGCATTAATAACTTGATATGCTTCGTACATGCACAGGAACCAGTTAATGAAAGTAAAAACAGCTTCACGGTTTAACGAGCCTTACAGTTAATTCTGCTTTTTTCACACCAAGTTATATTTTAAGCGTGCAAGCAATTTGATAATTAAAACATAAGCGTTTCAAAAAAATTCCTTGGAACAAGCTATCGCCATACCAGTAAGATAAAAGCAGTTAATACTTGTATCTCTAACGCGCGCAAGGACGGACACAGAAGTAAAAAAAGAACGTTTCCTTTAAAAATCGAAAAAACATTTATTTGCTTCGAGAAAGAAATGGAGAACCAATCAATTTGAAGTCACTAAATTGTAAGCGGAACTAATATGGAATTGTATGAAGATGTTTCCAAATTCGCTCGCATCCGCTTTAGTTAAGAAACAAAACGCCGCAATTAGGAGTTAACTCGTTAGATTTCAAACGTTGGGCATCGAAATGTTTGGAACTTGTTTATCGTTCAAGGAAAGGTACCCACTTCCTCTCCAACGTTGAGTCTCAATCGTCACGCTATCCCTTGCATCAACTGCAAAGATGAGTCGCACTCACCATCTTAATTTACATGAACAATGTACATAAGTTATATCAAATGTGCGGGAATCGTTGACCGAGTTGACGATTATATATCAGCCGACTGTTTTCTGAGTAAATTTCAGCAATTGTGGCCCGGGTTATTTTTCTGAGAATTAGATATAAGCGTTATTAGTCGCTTCATATTGTATAAAGTTGTAAAACAGGAGAGGATTGAGCATCCAGTCATCGTGTTACTATTGATTAATCCATTAAGGAGATTTCCAAGAAAGCCAAGAGGCTTTTACATCCACTCGAAGTTGAAAGATGAAATAGAGAGTCGCTCGTAATATTAATAGGTCGGTCGAGCCAAAGATTGTCGAGTCTGATCTCACAAATCGGGAAAAGACAAGAGACATCAGACAACATACTTTTGTCGCACTTGTCTCGAAAAGTCTGAAGAGTTATTTTTATTTTGACTGTATGTGACCATATTCTATTTTTCTTTAAAACAGATATGAACATTATAGCCGGGCACGGCCGACTATTAAATGTCAATAATACCACCAAAGTTACACATCATTTTCACGCGTAGCCATACTTTTCATGAAAATCCGCACATTGCAAGAATCCTTATATGCGGTGGTATCCAAAAAATAGAGCTACGTCATCGAAATTCGGTACAGTTGAGTTGTTCTACACGAATTTTCTATTATGAATTTTCATCATGAAACACTAAAGGTCACTCCTCACTGACTACCCACTCGTTACCCTGCCTTCTGGCGACTGTATGCGAAATAAAATACGTACACGACTTCATATTGATGGCTATCCTTTCCGCTTACCAACCTATAAATAACAACATGCCCGTCGCTATTACTGGAATTCCCACAACAGTAGCGATTAACAAAATTATGTTCGACCAGAATTGAATCTTTTATACCCATCAGCGTTATGCTATCCACATCCACTCTACCAGTTCTTTTATTTGACAACCAAGCCTAATGTAACGAATATGCACAGAAGAAAAAAGTAATCGCCCACGCCGTCACGTCCGTTATATTTAATTTGAAATTGACGCAGTTAGGCTGTCGCATTCTACTCTCCAAGGCCCTTCATTGGAAACCGCATTGATTAGACTGCCAACAAAAAACGAAATCTTTCCTTTATGGTGTTCATCCCATAAGAAATTAAAATTAACATACATAACCACAAATTAACAGACAATATATCTTCTGTAATAAGTATATAATATAAAATAAGTGAAGAAAATAAAAATTTTGATCATTTATAACTTTGCATGGATATGGCCGATTTGCATAAACTTACATCGCTTGATGTAAAGTTTGCGCGGATCTATGTAACACGCAGAAGCACTTAAAATAGATCCATATTTTATTATGCACTCTCTGATCGTCTGCCCGTCTGAAATCTGACTACAGGTAGCAATTTTTGGCATATTTTGATTAAATTTACTACAAAGGCGCAATTCACCCAAGTACGGACGCTATGGAAAATGTTTCCGATCGGTCCAATTTCCGATCACTCCCCATGTAACGCCCTATTTTGAAAAGTCGTTACATTGAAAAAAAATGTAATTTTCAAAATTTCTCGTAAATTTATTTCGTCATTACAATTTGGTGTGAAAACTTGAGACCAGCTCGGGCAATTTTTGAGCCCCCTCTCATAAAACGAAAACCGAAATTCATATAACAAAAAGGTCTAAGGTTTCATTGCTTCATGGTGAAAATCAGATCATTATAATAGTTTAAGGTAAAAAAATTTTACTGTGCCAAATTTGGAGGGTAGACTCGACGTGTTGTTAGGAGCCTCCCCTACATAAACATTTTCACGAACCCATATATAAACCTAATAGGGATTTTCGCGACTGATGTGCTTAAATCGGTTCAGATGGTGATGTTCATGAAGAATATGTACACTTTTGGAGTCTCTGAAGTTTCCTCGCGAGCATTGCAAACGTTTTGACAAAAAAAATATATCCCTTATCTTTCGGTGATGGGTGAACATTGCTAGCTTTTTAGAAAAAAACATGAGCAAATGTCTACAAAAGCTTCATTAGAGTTGAAGAGCTGCAAGTGATTACCAAAATTAAATATTCCGACATATGCTTGCTTGTAACTAATCAAAAATCTACAACGAATCCAAGGATCCGTACAAGAAATATTATTACTCTACACTCATAGAAATGCCAAAATTCCATGTAGACATTACAGATCGTTGAGATGTACGGTATTTAAAATTCGTGATTCTCTTCCTTTTTGAAAAATAAAATGTCTTCTTATTTAATGTTCGCACTTTTCATAGCAAATAGTAATTAACAGTTTTTTTTGCTTTTGTTATTTTACTGTAAGGTACACAAGTGTCAAACGCAAAGCGAAGCAATGAAATCTTGAATGGACTTATATCAAAGACAGTTAGCTGGTTAAACCAGTTATAATAGAAACTTATTGCTGGTCTTCATTAAAATGAAGCGTGGAAAAGGTACTTGGGAACTAAAATTGCGCCAAACAACATTTGCCGCATTAAGATTGTAATGAGCAAAACAAATGTTGACAACAATTATTATAAGTATATAATTATTGATAATTTCAATATCTCTATAATGCGGTTGACTTTCTTTCTTAACATCCATAATTAATGAGCTATTTTAGGGACATTTTCACCGGATTTTAAAGCTAACAAATAATGATTGTAAAGTAATCTGCAAACAGGGCCAAACAAACACACGTGCTATACTGTCATTTAATTTGAAAATCGTTCATATTTAAGAAGAAAAAAAACCGGCATTTTCACGACAAATGAAATTGAAAAAATCAATGAATTATAACAAATGGATGGAAAAAATGATGTATAAAATATTGTAACTAGCAATCCACACCCTAAAAATGGGGAGCATTTTGAAAACTAAAGAAAACAAAATGCAAGTAAAACAACCCTTAAGATTCAATAAACAAATTTAGGGGAACGAGTGGGATACGTATGACTAAGAGCTTAATATGTGGATATGGTAAACGTAATATAAAAACAAGTTAATTAAATGGATTTCATTTTCTTTCAGAGGAGAAAAGAAATCACTTAATAATTGCACGCACACACATATGTAAATAATATAAATTACTTATTTGTTTCACTAAAAATCAGCATTTATTTACAAAGCACTGTAATATTAAATAACGACGGAGTAGGTTCAATAAAACGATAATAAAATAATTTAAAAGAAAAGTTATGAAATTGTGCAAAAGTATAAAGAGTACAGAGGAAGAAGATATGGAATGAAGCAATGATGATAAAGTGCAAAACATTCGTCATAAGCCGAATATAGGTCACCCTTCACCTCTGCAAGAAGTCATGTAGAAAAATGATTAAAATACCCTGGAAACTGTTCGTCGTAGATTTCTTATTGGACTTTGTAACACGAACCTATGCCACTCAGATGCATGCAGCATGTCGACTTCGTATAGTATGTATATAGTGTTAGTCAAGATAAAATTTTAATTCTATTTAGTCATATCCAGCTCATCGTTGATCTGGCCGTCCCCAAATATTCACAAATTAAGTATAGTAAACTGTATGGTCATATGCCGTGGAGGAAACTTGGAAACTTTAAAACGATTAACTATATGTAGTGGGAATAAAAATTCTTTTAACATCAATTTAAAAACATTTCGCCTTGAAGTAGGGTGCACAAAAAAAGCAATTAGGGGATAAAAACAAAATTAGAGAGAAACCTTTTCACATCTATATACATAATGCAAAAAATATATGTGATTGACATATATGTATATATACAAATACATCTAAATTAAATAATAACGACGTGCAGAGATTTAATATAACACTCCCTAGGTGTCATTATAAAATAATTATACCTTATAAGTATATATACATGTAAAAATATGTATAAAGAAAATTTAACATAACTTACCCGAGAAGCCAATATTTAAGCCAATATTTAAGATAAAACTTTTTTTATCAGACGAAAAGCGTCAGGGGGAAATTTTTAAGTTGATTTCCAATGTGACAGGTTCGCCCCTTACGATTATTTTAAAAAGCTCCAATACATGTAAGCTGCATGCGTGTTGTTTTCTTCCTTCCTTCCTTTCCGTTACTTCACAATTACAAACAAACACGCACTGTACAATGCTATTACTACTTAGATGAAGACTTGCAGCATCTTTTCATTTATACCGTATTATATATAAATAAATAAATACATATATATATATATACATAGATATATGTATATGTGGATATATACATATATATAAATGTAAATATATATACATATGTATATATAAATATATATACAAAAATTTTTGTTGCAGATCTGGTTTATAACAAATTTTTCACTTTTTTCTTCACAAACATTCGCAGACACAATCGGACACCGCAATATATCAGTACCCATATAACAACAACAACATTTTAAACTATTTTTGTATTTTATACATGTTAAAAATTTTCACTTTGACATTTATGGGAATTTATTTATTTCGTATAATCAATGGAAAAAGGGAACGTATTTTTATTTAAACACATTTGTATAAAAACCCTACCGCATTCAATTTAATTATTGATTTTTATTCTTCTTTTTCTAATTTTTTTTCTAATATTTCAAGCGAGAGACACTTTTCACTAACTTTTCACGTCTTACTGTAATGACTGTAATGCAAATTAAGTTATTCATACTACGGAAACGTACTTAAGATGGTAAGAAATTTTATGAATAATGCGAGATTTTACAACGCTTCATATATAACTTATATTTGATGACGAAGTTGAGGCGAGTTACCAAATGTTTTAATTATGCTATTATTTTGGGTATTTTATTCCCTGGATAAAAAAAAAAATTAATATCAAAATTATACATATTTGGGAACTTTTTTTTTACTTGAAAAGACGTTTGAATTTGATCAGAATGCATGTATTTGAGATTACAAATAATTGCCATTTTTTTTTTCCTTTTTTTGAAGCCAGCTTTCACGGAACAAAAGTAGAATGAACTTTTATAAAATAACGATTTTTTAAAGAAAGTGATAAATATGTATGATAATCATGTACTCATTTAGTAACAGCCGGAAATGATCCGCTTGATTTCAATGGTTATCGGATGGAGCTTTTGATTTAAAGGGAAATACTTGCATTGAAGTGGTGATTTGTTTATCGAACTGTATTTACAATAAATGTAGAATGTTTTAGCCGCTGAATTTATAATCTTGCATCAAATTGTTTAAAGATATACAAATTCGTAAAGTATTTAGAGATCTCAATTACAACCGTGAATAATATATTTTATTTTTTTTCAGACGAAGGAACATCTTGTGGAAAAGAACATTTGCAAGCACCACCTAAATCGCTTGTTGGCCCAAACCGAAGATTATATAGAGTATTCGCGTAGCGGCAAAGGAATGGAAAAACCAAAAGCTCGTAGTATGTATGAGGATATTTATCTTAGTAATATCTTAGTAATATATAAACTGGGAAAAATGAAAATCTCATATTAATCTCATGTTAATTCTATATATATATATAATATATATTTTTTATATAAATGTATAAAAAATATGCATTCATCTCCCCTTGTACGTCTCCTCAATAGTTTTATACAATTCTTATAGGCGTGGCATTCGATTTTACCCTATTTTCAAAAATAAAATGATAATTCTTTCCATATATTCATACAAGTGCTTGAAATATAATATATAATCTTTTTTATATAAATGTATAAAAAATATGCATTCATCTCCCCTTGTACGTCTCCTCAATAGTTTTATACAATTTTTATAGGCGTGGCATTCGATTTTACCCCATTTTCAAAAATAAAATGATAATGTAGAAAAATGTATTTACTATATATATACCATATTATCATATATATTGTAACGTAAACCACTTTTTTGATTTTGCGTTTTTCTTCACCTCTGGTTTTGGTTTTTACGATATTGTAGTTTTTATTGACAATTTTTAGGAAATCTATTTACAACTTATTGGTAGGAAATTATATTTACAAGGCTTTAATCCTCGTTGAGTCCTTGTCCGCTCGAACATTGCAATCCAAATTTCTTGCCTTCAATCTATTTGCTTCCGTAAATATTCTGCTTATATGCTCTTTTATAAGCAAATTTCCTTTACCTAAATTCATCGCTACATACTTGTTAATTATTGTTAATCTTTTCGCGAGTCGCCGGCCGCATGACGTGGATAACGTGCATTAAATATGTATTTGCTTCTCCCCTTTCCTTAGAATTTGTTTTCTGAGAAAATCGACCAATTTTCATGAAATATGAGATTTTCATAACAGTACGTGCCCATATGCACTCGCAAACAAAAGATTATAGATAGGGCATACAGCAGGGTATAAAACAGCCCAGGGCATAACGTCGCCTCACCTGGGAAAGTTTTTTCGTACTTCTAGCTTCTCTCCCTTGTCCGCTCTCTCTTCAGACATAAACCTTTTTTATATTCTTATTGTAAAATACATGTTCTTTCTATTATCAACATCTCCTATCAATTATGACTTTTCCAATCCATGACAAATTTTTTGGCATTACAAAATGGATATGCCTCACATTCTTTCGTGATAGACATAATCAATGCAAATAGTAATGAAAAAGAATCCAGCAGAATACACGGTTCGATTTTCGATTCGATTGTTTCAAGTCGTGCTATATCGAAACTATTTATAATAATCGCATTGTTTCTGAAATCGTCATTACATACTTGTAGACCTGATGTACAAAATATGATAGTAAATGAGCATAAACAAAATAAAAACCAACATTAAATAAAATAACTACGGTATCACATACTTTAAGATGGAGAGAAAAAGTGAGAATATTATAGTAGGCCAGGGACCAATATTATATGATGGTATAGGAATTCGAGGTAAAAATAGCTGTAGGATGTATATAGAAATCAAAGAATGGTATAAGAATTCGAAGTAAAAATATCTGCAGAATGTATACAAATCAATGGGTGGTATAGGAATTCGAAATAAAAATATCTGCAGAATGTATACAAATCAATGGGTGGCATAGGAATTCGAAGTAGAAATAGCTGCCGAATGTATACAAATAGCTGCAGGATGTATATACAAATCAATGGGTGGTAGAGGATTTCGAAGTAAAAACAGCTGCAGAATGTATACAAATCAGTGGGTGGTATAGGAATTCGAAATAAAAATATCTGCAGAATGTATACAAATAGCTGCAGGATGTATATACAAATCAATGGGTGGTATAGGAATTCGAAGTAAAAACAGCTGCAGAATGTACACAATACGCCAATTCGTTTAATATAGTTATTCACATAAAGACTTTTCAAAACAAGGATTTATATGAGTAGTGATCGAAAAATAATCCGATCCAAACCATTTTCAAAGGCTTTCGTCTTTGGGCCAATGTACCAAAATTGCGATCTGTAAGTTGAACGCAAGAAAACAAAACAGATAGACGCACAGACCAGCTTAGACTAATACAAAAAGTGATCTACAGACGATCGGTACAATAAAAGACGCGTCAACACCTTCTCTACGTATTACATGTATTCGCTAAGACTTTATATAAAAGTGAAGCTCTTGGGGAAAGCCGTTTGCTTCTTGCATAAGTCGTATAAATCGCATCAAAGCTTGGTAATAAAAGTAAAAACAAAAATCTAAATATTATAAATTAAAAAAAGAAATAGATTTATATACTTCGCTTACACAAACTTTGCTCTTTCCATTCCACAGTTGGCTCTCCTTAGGAAATAGATCAATAAATAGAAGCAAGAAAATAGGAAAATTACTCATATTTATTGTAGGACGTCTGAGCTTTAGCGAGGCAGTAAACATCATTTGAAATAAAAACCTCTAAAAATTCGATAAAAAATATACAATAATTAAAATATTTACTTTAACTTATGCTTACATTTTACGAAAAAGTAGGATAAGGACGGTACTGAAGACGAAAGAACAATTAAATTCTGCCTCACCTATGATTTAGAATATAAGATAGTGGTTGAACAACCAGGTGAACATGCTTTTTCCACGACTGATCCCATTTGTCCAAACAAACATTCATCATCATTCTGCAAACGTCATTCAGATCCTAAAGACTCTCCGCCAATTCCGTTTGCGACTAAATATTCGCGATGCGTTAGCAGCAGAAATTGTCTTCCGATTCTGTCCAAAGCACTGCAGCCAAAGCACTTGTACGAGCTTATGCTCATCTACTCATGCTCATGACCAAACTATAGCCTCCGCCCCAATACTTGCGATGGATAACTAAGAACCACATAATCAATTTTGTTCTCATAGACTTTTTGCCAGTTAACTGAAAAGTAAGGCATCATATTTGGAGACTATTATATGATAACTGCGCTTTAGTATATCCTATACTTTCGCTTTTGAGTAAAATCTGAAATCTGTATAAAATAGCGGTCTGTTTTCAGATACACATCTATAAATGGGTCTTCAATCAATTGACTCTCCCATAAAATTGTTGAAATATTTTTTTGTTTTCTCACATAATGAATTTGTTACAATGCTTGCGCTTGAAAATATGCCCATAAGTGTGTAAAATAAGGCTCGCTCCCAACCCTTCCATTCATCCAATTGTTTATGGATTTGGATTGTTCCGAACAAGGTGTTGAGACATTCCTACCGCCCATATGGAAGACATAAGCATCGAATAAATCGAACATTTCCATATGTATATCTCGAAGTATTATAAATATACCGTTTGCCGTGGCATGTGGCATCTAGTAGCTCGCAATGCGGCTCAACACTGTGATTACTCGTAGAGCTTACCTTAAAGCCGACAATCAAATTTTTACTCTGCCATCCTTCACAAACGTGCGCGGTAGCATCAAATTCAGAAATTTTTCTAATGTCGCGTACACGTGCATATTCCACAATCTCTGCAATATCCTTATGCGTGTATATTTTCCTTAATGAGTAAACTCCATATTTGCAAAGTTCGGATCGTGTTTTTATTTCCATTGAAAAACTCTGACCATCAATCAAATGCCAGTGAAATGTATTCAACTTTAACATGGCCATTGCATCTGCAAGAGAACGCAACAACACCGTAATAATGTTTTTCCGGAAAACAAATCCGTGTATCCAATAAGAAGAGTTGTATTCAAAATCTATGAAATTTAATGTAAAAAATGCAAGAGTTAAAATGAGAAATCCTAAGCTATACATGAATTATTTCGAAATGTCAGTTCGCGGAACAAAATTCATTTGAAATCACGAAGAATTAAATACTTTAAATTGGTTTGGTCATCTTTCAAAACATTAATAATTTCCTCACTAATTTTGTCCAAGTATTCTTGCGAAGATTCCTGTTTAAGGCGTTTTAGATGAAAACATATAAAACAGAGCAGCAAGACACGTTCTTCTGTTATATCTTTGCTTTTTCCAAAGAATTTTCGTTTTGTATCTTTAACCTTTTGCTGAGTCTCACTTTTAACTCCCATGACTTCCAAGTTTGTGCTTTTAAAACATTAAACTGTAGAGATTCTGTTCTCAATATTATTTGAGCAAATAATTCAGAAGCTGCTAAATCCAAGTGTTTTTCAAAGTATTGAACCATCTTTGGCATTGAAAAGATATTAAACTGTACATGATGTGCCGTTTGCAGCAAAAATTCTTCAAAAATCTATCGTTAAGCATTTTTTCATCAAAAGACTTGTGTCCAATTGCGTTATTAACGATGAACTCGACATGAAGATAGAACTTATTAAATGTATTAGCATAAGCATAGTCTCTTCAGCCTCATCATCTGCATTAGCTTTGTCTACCATTCGCAAAATAGTTGGCACTATTACATCCATTTCAGCTAATAATTTTCCTTCACGATATTTAGCGCCTTGCTCAAAAATTTGCACAAGATGTTTTAGCTTTTCAGCTCCCTTGCCAGTATCTGCAACGGCGCGTAGTTTCAGCCAAAACAAGGATATATGTTGAAGATAGACAAATCTTAGGAGATTTTCCGCTGCTTGTTGTACAATGTCCGCTAATAAATCCACCGTTCTTGAATCTTTCAAATGATCATCTATCAAACGTTGAAATAAGATCTCTAAAAAATCTCCCGCAATAGAATGAAGTCTTCATTTAACCCTGCGAATAATTTTAAATTTGTATGTTTGCGATGGCTTTGGGGTTCACTTGCAATTTGATTCTGTTGTAGGTGTTCCTCTGTGCTGTGTGTGTACATGCTTTTTTCTTTTTTCCTTCTTATTTACTTAATATTACTATTATTTAATTATTACTATAATTACATTTAACTTGTCGCCTTTTACAAAAAAAAAAAAAAAAAAAACACAAGGACTCTAAATCGGCAAACATGAATAGATGCAATATGAACATAACGGGTACGAAATTAAACTGACGGAAATAAATGCACTTACCGTCAATGCTCTTATTTTCCAGAGTTTTGTAATGTTTTAAATCTGGATAGAAAGCCTCTTCCAGATTGACCTTAAAAGTGTTGATGTCGACGTAATGTCTTCATAAAATTCGTCGGAGTCACTTATCATGTATTTCTGGCAAACGGTATATTTTTCGTTGTGCTTTTCTGAGGCAGTATGTACTGCCTAGATTTCATATTCATGTGATATTAGCTAACTCCTTTCTAACCTAGGTGGAGGAAAAGTTATATCCAGTACCAGATGATGGGGAGAAAATCATAGATTTGATGTGGACTTTAAATGAAGAAGCTCCAAGTAAATTAGAAGCAGAGTTAGTTAGGAGAAATCGAATACAATTTGAGTTCGCTATTAATGAAAAACTTGTATTTTAGCATTTTGAAGGACCATCCTAATGCAATTACATTTACTAAGCATTTAGCAGCGAGTCTGCATTTGATGGCAATTCTGTTGAATTCAAAGAGCGAGCAGAACATGATGTAACAAACCTAGCTACGGAGCTCCTTTGCGTTTTGCATTAGATGCTTTGATTGCTGCTAATATTAACGGTGTCCATTGCGTTTTGTTAGCCCGTCATGGCCGGATTAATACTTGAAATCCCCAAATGATACTCAGAGAAAAAAAACAAAAGAAACGAATAGAATATACTTTAGATCAAACAGACGAGTCGACTTGTGTTCAGTGTAGTGCGTGTTCTCTATTCGTCTGCGTTTTTTCAATTGTTTCGGTGTTTTCGGTGTTTTTGTGTATTTAACTTCTGTCTTTTCAGTGTTATTGCTAAAACTGGTTAACGCGGATATCGCGTATGTGCTTTTGTTTCGTCTATATATAATAAAAAATAGAAAACAAAAAAACAAAATAAAAAAAATTGAAAACATTTGACATTTTTCTTTAGTAGTTCCCAACCTTCTTGCACAGTTCCCAAACCTTTTCAAGTGAGTGGTTATTTCAAAAATAATAATAAATAGACAACAATAAGGCATAATGGCCCCGGGGCCGCCAGACAAAAACCCGAATAGATTTTATCTATTAAGTGATACATCCCCCCAAAGAAAAAAAAGTAAAAAATCAGATTTTCCGGTGTTGCCGATCAGCGATATAATCCCTATTGATAAAAAATATATTGTTATTTCTTCAACCGATGCTCGAATAACAATTTCCCAAATTAGCCCTTTTGCTATAAAAAAAAGCTCTAGATAGCATTACAACATACATCGACTCCATCTCGATTCTACGCGATGGGAATTTACTGGTCCTCGCTGGGAACCCGCGCGCAACCGAAAAACTCATAAAGGCCAAATCTTTAGCTAATCTATGTGCTATTTCAGCTAAACTACATGAGAAACTTAACTCGGTTCGAGGCGTAATTTATGCCCCTTGCTTAAAGCATGTGCCGGAAGATGAAATTGTTCGCGAAATGGGCATTCAAGGAGTGACTGAAGCATATAAATTAACCAAACTGAATGATGACGGAAAAACACGCTCTCCTACAGGAAGGATTATTTTAACTTTTGATCGCTATCGATTACCACGAACAGTTGATGTGGCGTGGTATAAATGTAAAGTAGAACTATACATCCCAAATCCTATGAGGTGTAAAAATTGCCAACGCCTGGGTCGTACGGCAGAAAGATGCACTAATGCTGCATCTTGTGCTAACTGTGGTCATCCTCCACATACTGAAAGCTGTACCCGTAGTTTCTGCATAAATTGCAATGATCAACACTCAGCGATCAACAGAAAATTACTGTAGCATGGGCGAAGCGCGACGCACATACCGGGAAAGAAATCCATCTGTAGCCCATAGAATTGGCAAAAGTAATACCTATGCTGCTGTTGCCTCGCAAATCGAACCTAGTAAGACTTTAACTGCAACTGCTTCCAATGAAAAACCTGTTCCACCATTAACCAAAAATTATATTGCGAAACCAGTTACATCACTTGCCAAAGATAATATTGAAAAAACCAAAGCAACTGCAAATATTGAAAAAATCCAAACAACAACATATATGCTAAAATCTAATATACCAAATTCTCCAGAATCTCCAGCTCTCAACTTCACTCAACATATCACAAGTGGTAATGAATCCATTCTTTCATCCATTAATCAACCTTCGAAAACCAAAGCAACTGCAAATATTGAAAAAATTAAAACAACAACACATTTGCTAAAATCTAATATACCAAATTCTCCAGAATCTCCAGCTCCCAACTTTACTCAACAAATCACAAGTGTTAATGAATCCATTCTTTCATCCCTCAATCAACCTTCACTTTCAAATTATTCACGTGCGCCAACCCGTTGCGCTTCAAATGTACCAAATCACCTAAATACAGATTATTCTGCTGGTAAGAATAAATCATTCACGAAAAATTCCTATAGTGACCTTCTCGACGGAGACGCTGACATGTCAACTTAACCCTCCCTCCACTCTGCTTACATGTCATTACAATTAAATAAAGTTTTTAAAATTCTACAATGGAACATTAAGGGACTTATTAATAATTTTGATGAACTCCGTACACTCATAAGTGATTTTAATCCAACCTTTTTATCGCTCCAAGAAACCCATTGTAGAAGCTCTTTTAATCCTATTCCACCCAAATCATATACTGGATACTTCACGAATGCTGATCAAAATTCATATTCCAAACAAGGAGTAGGTGTTTTTATAAAATCAAATGTACCTCACAAACGCATAAATTTAAGCTCAAATATACAAGCCGTAGCGATACAAATAATGTTAAATATAAAATTTACAGTGCTTTCGCTCTATATTCCACCTTCGCAATCGTTTTCTCAGCAAGAACTCTACAGTTTATTCTCCGTACTTTCCCCCCCATTAATTATATGCGGCGATTTCAACAGCTGGAATACCATCTGGGGCTCAACAGTGAACAACACTCGCGGTACTGTTTTAGAAAAGGCCTTCTTTCAAAGCAACCTTTGCGTTTTAAATGATGGAAAACCAACGCACTTCTCAACTCATCATACTTTTTCACATATTGATTTAACATGTTGCTCTCCATCACTTCTTCCTTTGGTGTCCTGGTCTATTTCTGATGATCTACATAATAGTGATCACTTTCCAATCATAATCGATCTTAAACTTTCAACGTCCTCTGCTACTCCAGCAAAACAGGCCAAATTCCTCCTAGATAAAGCGGATTGGATCAATTACTCCAAACAGGTGGAGTCATTTTTGAACTCAAAGCCATTTAACGGAAACTGCAACCATGATGCTGCTATTATGTCTAAATCGATTCGCACGGCTGCTCATCTTTCTATTCCTCAATCCAACACCTCTTTTAAACGAGCTAGGGTTCCATGGTGGAACAACACGCTTTCGTTTTTGAGGAAAAATAAAATGGATCTATGGCACCGCTTTAAGAGATGTCCTGATCAGAATCACTTGTTATTATACAAAAAGGCCAATGCTCTATTCAGGAAGGAATTACGGAAATCAAAGGCACTTAGTTTCGAACTTTTCTCGAGACGAATTCACAGAAATACATCCATGAAAGTTGTCTGGAACAAAATCAACAGACTTAATGGGACTTCAAACCTGAACCAAATTTCTGCCATCTGCACTCCTAATGGAACTTTAACTGACGCAGATGAGATTTCTAATTACTTTGGAAAAGTGTGGTGCGAATACTCCTCTGACAGCAACTTCTCCAGTGCTTTCATTGAAAATAAAAGGAATCCAATATCTCCTTCAAATAATATCGACAGATGTGCCATGTTCCTGGAAAATAGCGTATCTACCTCAGAACTTGGAAGTTGTCTCTCCAATTTGAAGGGGAAGACACCTGGTCTAGACCGCATCTCATACCAAATGGTCAGTGCTATGTCTAAGTCTAGTAAAAAGAAATTACTGGACCTATATAATACGGTATTTATGACTGGCCATATACCCTACATGTGGAAACTGGCAACAGTTGTTCCAATTCCAAAGTCAAAAAATGTCTCCATCGCATCTGATTATCGCCCAATTTCTCTTTTATCTTGCCTCTCTAAGGTTTTAGAGAAGATTATGGCATCTAGATTATCTTGGTTTCTTGAATCCAAGAACCTGATAACAAAGCAACAAGTTGGTTTCAAGCGGGGTAGAGGATGCATCGACGCTCTGTTACATATTGATTATTTCACAAGCAAAGCAATTTCCGAACGAAATCACGTAACAATTCTCTCAATTGATTTCGAAAAAGCATTTGACAGAGTTGGTCTTCATGCTATCTTAAGACTCTTGAAATCATGGAATGTTGGACCCAAATTCTTCAACTACATCAAATCATTCATGTCGCATCGGCGGTTCAAAGTTAGAATCAACAATCATCTTTCTGATTCCTTTCCGCTAAAGAATGGCATTCCGCAATTCCTCTCTCTGTCACGCTTTTCCAGATCGCTTTCAACGAAATTAGCGAAATTCTTTGCCGTGTACCAAGAGTGGAACATTGTCTCTACGCGGAAGATGTATACATTTTTACAAAAGAAACAGACAACACGAAAGCAATCAACATCCTCGAATCTATTGCATGTGAGATCTCCACATGGGCAAACTCGTCAGGAGCTATAATTTCTATACAAAAATCAAAAAAAATGCACATTTGTCGAAAACAAATGTGCGATGCAGGAAACCTACTGATGCATATTAACGGTTTACCAGTACTAAATGTGCAGACGCTCCATGTTCTCGGGCTCACGTTTTCAAACAATTATCGTTGGAAAGCACACTGCCTTCGTTTAAAAAACTCCCTTTTAACAAGGGTAAATTTCATACAGTACGTTGCTTGGAGAAGCCATGCGCATATTAACACTATCGCTTATCTTACCAAAATGCTTGTCTTAAGCAAGATTGACTATGCTTTGATAATTTATGGCAATAGCTGCAAATCTAATATCAACATCCTTAAACCGGTCTATCACCAAGCCGTTAGAGCAAGTTGTTATGCTTTTCGGACGACGCCCATAAATAATATTATAATTGAAACTGGTCTCCCAACCTTAGAAAATAGACTGTATGAGTTAAAAGCTAAAATAGTCCCTAAGCTTCTTAATTCAAACAAATCCATTCTCGGTGATGACGTATGAAAGATTATTATCGCGAAGAAAATTCCAAAGTCACCATCTGCAATTGACCATTGTTTGTGCATCGCAAAGGAATTGAACATTCCCTTAAAAATTTCCCGCTCTTTTGGTGT
>NW_023998456.1:3272097-3354323 GCF_014805625.2 Glossina fuscipes
TTCCCGCTCTTTTGGTGTTAAACCTCCCTGGATTTTGAAAGACTGCTCTTTTGACATCTCACTGTCTATGCACAAGAAAGAAGATACTCCAAATTACGTCTTCAGGAATCTAATAGCTGAGAAAACCCAAGTATTGGACAATACTGGTTGGAATCTTTTGTACACAGACGGCTGGTCTGCCTCCTGCTTGTGCGGTGGTAGATGCTACAGGACGGGTTCTTCTCAACCACATATTTCACGAAAGCACTTCAACTTTCATAACCGAAGCCAGAGCTATCCTTCACGCTGCCAACCTTGCCCATAAAAATAAATTCAAAACCGTCATTGTTACTGACAGTTTGTCTGTATTACAAGCTACCCGGAACCCTTCGACTTCGAGATGGAGCACCATCAACAAATTAAGGAATATAATTACTACACCCGACGGAAAAATTAAAATGTTATGGGTACCAAGTCACATCGGTTTACTGGGAAATGAGCAGGCTGATCGAGCGGCAAAGTATGCTCCTTCTGCTCCTCTAATTATGGATGATGTCATGGAAAAGTTGGATCTTCAAAGATACATTGGAAGAAAAGTTAAAGAGAAAATTGCAGAAGGAAATTTACAATACCATCATCAACACTACTCTTGCATTAACCCTCAATTAACTCCACCTCTATATCCAACAAATGTTGAGAAAACCAAGATCCAAACATTTTCGAAAATTCGCCTTGGTCATACAATTGCAACTCACCAATGGATCCTGAAGAAGTCTTCTCCCCCAATCTGCTGTTGTGGACAAACTCTTACTATAAAGCACATTCTCTGCGACTGCCTCAACTTTTCCTTGACTAGAAGTATTGCATTTGGAACGATTAACCCTTTGAACATTCTACAATCAGCTTCAGAACAGAATATCAATTCAATATTTTACTTTATTAACACTACTAAGCTTATTATCTAATATCCATTTATTTAAATTAGAGCCGATAGCCTGTGTTGCTAGTGCTCAATGTCTCTTTTTTTAGTCTAAGAATTCAATTCATTAGTCTAAAATTAAAATAATAATAATAATAATAATAATAATAATACTTTAGATATTTATTAAAATAATATAATGTTTATAATAATATTATGCAATGTTTTTAATATAATATGTCATGTCCTTATCGTTTTTGTATAGCATATTCATCATTACACCCCACCCACATCAGATCTTCTACCCAGCACAGTGCTTTTGGTATATCTTTCAATTCAATACTGAAATCAGGCGAGGCCAAGAGATTTAATTTTCAGTAGAAAAATTGCAAACGTCTTAACAAAAGGCGCACAGACAGAATAGGAAATAGATTAATTTTTAGTAATTTTTTTTAATTGTTAAGACAAATACAATAGATTTGAAATACATTAATTGTATTTTCAGAGCTTAGGTTGCCTGTTATATGCTGTTATGTGCTTTTCTCATTGCCCTTTCGATCCCATTTACGAAAAAGGCGACAGTATAGCTTTGGCTGTATTAAGTGGAAACATTAACATTCCTGATGAAAACATTTACTCTCAAGTAAGTTCGAATTTTCACTCGGGCTCTTCTTCAATTTTGTAATTCATTTTTTCTATTCGCTCGTAATCATGCTTCGATGCTGAATAGTTTTAAAATATCTTCTGATGGCCTGGTTCGTTTCCTTTGCGCCACCGTCATCTTAAAAGAGGAACGTACCAGAAGATACTGGCTTACCCTGTATAAGGCTATCTTGATGCCAGGGTAAGCCTCCACCAGGTCGTTCATTACGCGGATGAAATTTTTGATGGTCAGTAACGCGTCAGTGATTAGGGGGTCCGCCTTTAATGTTGTCTCCAGATATTCTTTGGCGAATGGAAGTTTCCGTTGGAACTGTTCCCAATTGTCTGCCGATATTGCACTTCGATGGAAAACGTTAGCGATGTTAGGAACCTCTGGTAAAAATTAATGTGACCTCGGCACTGTCCTGATGACGCAGTTTACACGATATTCCTCCACTGCCAGAATCCAGATTTGGGCATGTTTCTGCGGGAAAGTTGCGATTGTATGCTGAAGTTAACTGTTAACAATTAACTGTTCGTCATCGTCTGTTTTATCTTATTAATTTCTTCTTTGTAACGGCCGCGAACGAACCTTGGGTAGGGTGTCTATCGGTCTGTGTCAACCGCAAGTATCGCAATAACGGCATGCCGTTAGGCAAAATCGTGTAATTTTGTGGTACCGCTTATAAATCGCGTGATCTTGCGGGATATGATTATTTTATTTTTTCCTTATTTCCTTTTTCATTAAGATAGGCAAAATCGTATGATTTTGCGGTATTCCCTTTTTTGCTCTTGCAAGTATAGACAGAATCGCATGATCTTGCGGTATTCCATTTTTGTTTTTACAAGAATAGACAAAATAGCATGATTTTGCGGGACGTTGTTTGCTTTTACAAGAACAGGCAAAATCGCATGATCTTGCGGGATTTTTGCTTGCTTTTGTGAGAGTAGCGGCAAGCCGCTATAGAGAGCAACAGAAAGAAGAAGAGGAGAATTGAGCAAGGATGAGAAGTCTGTCTGTGTTTTATTTTTATAATAGAAGGGAGAACGACTTGGCCTCTGCTGAGGTACGGACGTGTCCGCGAGCTGTGAAAGAAGGAATTTTTAACTCGAACTTTATAAAAAAAAAAAAAAAAAAAAAATATACAAGTCGAAGTGGTACTATAAGCAACTTAAAGTCAATTGTAGGAGAAGATTTTTGGTAGACAAAAATGAAAATTTCAAGGAAGCAAAAGAAACGTTTAATAACAAAAAAAGTAAATTTTTAATAGTTATTGCTCAATTACCATAATAAGCAAAGAAAACAATTAAGTTGGTTTGTGATGTGAAATGCGAACCAAGTCTGGCATAAGTTGAAAATTATGTATTTGAGAATGTTGCTTAAACTCTATTGACAAGGAAACTACTCAAGATTTTTTTCATGGAAAATTGAAAGGAAGAAAAAAAAATGGCAGAACAAAAGACATAGAAAACCAAATCAAAGCATTTTACAAGTGTGTTTGGTAAAGCAAAAAAAAACTACCAAAAAAGCAAATCAAAGCATTTTACAAGCGTGTTCGGAAAATTTAAAAATTATAAAAATTGTAAAAATTTGTATAAATATTCTTTATGTAGTTTAAAGGAGTGTCAAAACAACAAAGCATTAGTAATTTTTACTGTGTTAAACCAATTTAACATTTAGAAACTAGCTGTATAAGAAACGAACTGTGAAAAACATAAGAAAATTGCAAGAAATTGAACAGCAAAAGAACTATTTTGCTTTTTTTGATAAATTAACAAACGCAAATAGGACTCCCTTGTAAACATGGTGAACTAATTCCAAAGGCGATAAGTTATAGGCCTATTGACAATTTGTTTGTCTCAGTAATTTAAGAAACTAGTTTATTGCGCATTTTGTGATGAAAAGTCAAGAGTGCTCCAAACATTGTAAAAACGAAAAATAACTGCGAAGAGCAAGAAAAAAGCAGAAATTTAATAATAAAAATTTGATAATAATGAAATTGGAATTTATATCTCACCAAATGGAGTTGTTTTTTTTGTTTTGTTCTTAAAGTAAAAGAAGAAAAAAATAGAGAAACAATTAAATGATTAGAACGAAACGAACTCAATTGGCAATCACAACGAAAACAACAACAGCAGCAGTAATGTGGCGTTTATCAGTGATCGTCAATAAAATTCATAACGTAAATTCATTGGACAAACGCCTTAAATCACGCTAAAAGAGGAAGAGGAAAAGGGGGCGAATAAGAGCGAGAGACTGTAAGAAGGAGGAACCGCCGATGCAAGCAGCTACCGCCGCAGACACTACACCGACACAAATTGTATCAGGTATTGTAGTTCATCTAGCTCCTTTTGTTACTTTGTTTGTCCCCGATGTGTGGCTGAGTGAGGTGAAGGGGGTGTGCGCATGATGGCACCGTAGGGAGGACTTCAGACGGTTACCAACGGACTCGGTACTGACCTACGGACGATAGACTGGACCAGGGACGGGGTAATGGGGTAGTGCGATTCTTGCTACATGGAATCGACCTTTTGTACTTTTTATGTTTCCTTTTTTTATTATTGAAACAAGGTGTGGCGGGCGAGAGGACAGAAGAGGAAGGAAAGAGTCTCGCCAAATCGCTCTACCGCAAACACACGCCTTCGTTACATCTTTTTGGTACCAATCAAGCGAACGTTTTGGAATGTTTTTGAATGTTTAGAATGTTTTAAAACATGTCATGGCATAAATAATATGATACGAATGATCCAAAAAAACAAAAAATTTATATGTATTCAAATTTTTTTTATCCACAATCAAATTACTATGCAGTACAACTGCATACATCGTTGGTTAACAAAAAATTAATTCTCCATAAGAAGCTCAACAACGTCATCTTTCCGTTTAGAAGACAAAGGAGAAAGTTAATTTTTCTCCCTTACCCTATTGTCGATGCGTTTAAATGTGATCTTTGAAAATCAGCTAAAATCGTTTCTAATCAGAAATATGAAATTCCCGTTTTTCAAATGCGTCTAAAGTGCTTCAAAATTATTAAGAGAAGATTTTATTTGATAGAAACCAAATAAGAAAGTTATATTTAACTGGGGCCGAATCTCGCATACCCATCACCATTCAAATCTTTAGCACCCTATGCTTTTATTTATAGGAATAAAAATATGAATGGGATAAAACCTATCTTCCACCTTTTAGTTCACGCATGCAAGAACAATAACTGATATATTTGCGCATCCATTACGCATTTTGCATTCTATATCGCACGTACTTGCATTCATACTTTGCTTTATCCAAAAAAAAAAATGCAGAATCAAAAAAAAACGATGGCGGATATAATATCAGTTAATATGGCGTCACACATATTTGTTGCTGTAATGCCGCCAAATATGCATAACGCAGGTGTGCAAGAGATATACGTTATTCAGCAGATATGCATAGAGGCTAAATTTACTGCTAATTTATTTCAAAGGAGTTGTAGATCTCTAATCAACTTTTGTAAAATTTTCGTGTATAACACATTTAACTTGTCGCCTTTTACAAGTTCCCTTATTTGATAACCATCTAGCTGGTATTATCTCGAAAAAATTAGGAATGTGCACAATAATTTTCAGCATTTGTTCTTGTCTAATTTATGAATAATACGCCGAAAATGTCAAAAAAATGATATTATATATATCACAACTTTGTCCAGGCGGGGCCTATTATTTACATTTTTGTAACGGAGCTGCAGGAGCACCCACAGAATACACATACAGACTTCTATCATTGCATGGATGATTTTAGAAAAAACCTAAGACAAAAAAAAACTTACCCCAAAAAAATCTACACCAAAAAAACTTACACCAAAAAAACCTGCATCAAAAAAGCTTACACCAAAAAAATTTACAACAAAAAAACCTGCATCAAAAAATCTTACACCAAAAAAATGTACACCAAAAAAATACACCCAAAAAAAACTTACCAGAAAAAAAAATACACCAAAAATTTCGAAGAAAAATTCTTCTGATTTTTTGTTATTAAAGTGCGAGTAAAATGCTGTTCTATATTATTAATATCGGTGGGCAAGTCAAAATTTGGCTATTAAATCAAACAACAATTTGTTGAGTGCATTACTGCAACCGACAAGGATTGGTCCGCACATTGGTGCGAGGCCAAGCTTTTAATTATCCACAAGCTAAAGTTTTAGGTATAGCTGGTCGTGGTAATAGGTAGAAGGTAATAAAACGAGTTCAGTTTCTTGTTTTAATCGATCAAAATATTAGCCAGAGTTGCTAACGCATTGAAGTGAGAACGTAAAGCATGTGGTTGTCTTTCCAGCCGTCCACTAAAAAGAAAAAATGATACTTTATCACACATTGCAATAGATGCCCCTTACTAGATTACCTTTTAAGATGCCTTCGTCATAAGCACCCTTAGCTAAAACAAAACAACCTTCGCAAAAAAAGCCAGCGTGAAACGAGCTGCGCTCAAGTCTAATTCCATATAGCCGGTAGGATCCTCTTTCAGCTGAGTCAATAATCCCAAGACCACAACTTCTTCAACTACTGAGACTGAAATTTTCACAATGTAATAATTTGAACTTTTTTATTCTGGATTCTGCCGACAGACCAATGTTGTAGTGCGGCCGTGTTCTTTGACCGATGTGTTCCATTTCCCCCATCAACCTGCATGCAAGAACAATATTTGATATATTGGCGCATCTATTAAACATTCTCTATTTTATATCAAACATTCATGCATTCATACTAGTAACTGAGGAAACACCAACCATAAATGTTGCTCTATGATGTTACATATTTCTAGATTCACGCCATCTTCGTCGATTATATTCAACGTTGGAAGCTTTGGGGTTTTAATTAAACATACACAACAATTTATGCCGCTGTGTGTGCAAAGTAACTTCGACTAAAACAATTGCACTGAGAGAAATATGTACTTCCAAATTACTCAACAAAAGATTTGAGTGCCTCTAAATTCAAAATTTATAACATCAGCTTATGTTCTTTATTTAAGTTGTACTTAATAAACAAATTCTTATCGCGACGCTTTATTACGTTGACATAATGATTCCCATTCAATCGGATGCTTTTTCTTTTTATGCGAATACATATTAGCACTAGAATTAAAGCTTCGTAAACAAAACTGACAATTATACAAGGACTCGCCAGTGTGTGATGCGCGGTGTTCTTGAAATAAAAAATACATACGAGCATTAGAAAATCTATTTTCATTTTGATTTAGATCAAGGGCTACTTTTAACGATTTGGCACTTTTAAACGCTTTTTGACATTCTTCACATGTAAACACTTCCGTGGAATGAGTTTTTTTCAAGTGATTACTCAAACAGTGTTTGCTTTTACAAAAACGTCCACATTTGGGACATTCAAGACTTTGAAACGCCTTAAATGCTGTTTTAAATTTTCATCATCTTTAAGCGAACTATCGCAATCTTCTCGCGGACATTTTATGCGAGGGCCGCTATCTTCGAAATGGGAACGTACATGTTTTTCAAAAGATTGATTGCTACGTATTGCTTTAGCGCATACGTGGCATACATTTGGGGCTTTACGATGGCATGAGTTGATATGAATTTGTAGAATATATATTGTATATATGGCGAAGCTAAAGGAAAACAATGCCCTGAGTCAAAAAATGCAATAATAACAATATGGGAGCAATAGTTACGCTTTGGGCGGTTCACATGTATTGCAGAAAAAGAATCGTTGAAAATTAGGAACATGTTTAGATTTGTGATGCTGTAATAAATTATGTCTAGCAAATTTTCGTGGGCAGATATCATAAGCAAAATTTAAGTTCTTCTCGGGTTCATGGTATTGTAAATGGTGATCTTTAAGGCCAGACTTATTAGAAAATGTCCGACCGCATTTTTCACACCTGTAAATGTATTCAGTTTTAGTTGCCATCGATAAAACTTCAAAAAGGCAATAATAAGTACATAAAACAATTCGGGTCCTCATGCTGTTGGACATGTTGTATTATATCTGAAGGACAATTAAGTTTCCGCGTACAACATTTAATGTACGACTCCATGCCAGGATGTTGTGCTTTAAAATGCTGAGTTAAATCAGTGAAATCAGTTCCTGTGTAAGGATAGAGGTCACATAACATTTTTAAGTGCTTTTTTATAAGATTTTCATTTTCCAGCAATGAAAATTTAGCTTTAGCACGCTGTTTTTTTGGTCGTTTTTTTACTCCGTCTCTCTATGAACTAATTTTTGCAGCTGCTCCAGAATTTTTATCCTGCTCTTCTAAATTGTTCATTCGATTTTCCGCGAAAATTGATTTACTTCTGAGTCGTCTTAGGCCTTGTCTTTTCGGTTCAGTTGTGTTTGTTGTTTCCTTAGTCATTTCACATTTGGAAAATTATTAATGCATATACCTTATCCCATTTCTAATGTAATGTAATGTAATGTATTTTAAAAACATAGGCTTTTGTATGATTGGCGAGTATTTGAATTAAAATGTTCAATTTTAGAGTTAGAAAAACCAGTGCTCAAATATGGGCCTTGTACGTAACAGGCGTTCGATTTATTGATTCTTTGCACTTTTTCGCGACAAACAAGTTGAGGTTTTTCAGTGAGAAAATTTCTAAAAAATATAATAAAAATAAATATATTACTGAGACATCAACCAGTTGTCGTTTGTGCAGATCACACAAATCATAGTAACTAACGGACGAACATTCTCTAGTAAAGCAAGAAGAATAGTGCGAGACAATTCAATCTGATGATCGAGCTTCCAAACTTGGAACAATATAAGATTTTCTAGAGAAGCATCATCACCCAAAATAAAAATCACCCAAATTGGAGCATAAGAAAACCATCCATTCTCTAAGAATCTGATTTTTGAGGTTATAATTTTTAATAATTTTTAATCACAACCTATAAGCAGATAACGAAATGATTAATTTTTTATTTTACTTTTGCAGATATTGATGATACACGTGATGGTATAAAAAAGAAATTATCTCTGTTGTCGGTTTTGCCAAAGTAACGGCAACGGCAACGTCAGTATTTGCTTAAAAGTTGGCATCATCCTGAAAGTTTAATGAAACATGGTCGTGAACATGCCGCCAACGTCTTGTCTTGTACGGCAATACAATCACAACGCAAGGACAAACTATGCAATATGAACACACAAGCCCGTTCTGCCATAAAAACTGGTCAGTGCCTAATTATGTTGCCTTTTAATTATTTAGATAGTTTATACAGAAACACTTTACCATTTTGATTTTAAATGGGATATTTTTATGCAAGTTGCGTTTTTTATAGCGGTACTAATAAGTTCAATGGCGTTTTTAGGGATAATAGGGCTTCTTGTTGTTCTAAAAATAATGCAGAGCTCTTTATAGTATTTACATTTAAAGAAAACATATTTCCTTTAATTGCGATTTTTTAAGAAGAGTACTGAACAGTACTTTAATAAATAAAATTGTGAGGTGCCCTTTTAAATATACTATCAGCTTTACGTAATACAAGAAAGCGGTTTTCCACGCCACCATTGCTTTAATATAAACAGCGAATCGAGATCCAACGTCATTTCGTTTTTTTACGTATATATACACTTATGTACATGCCATGCATAGCTCATATGCACTTAGAGTTCGAAATTGTACATGCTTTGGCTTTGTAAACGCTTGTTACAGTGTGAGATCCGATTCTTCTTACTTGGTTTGGTCGCTTTTGCTCTTCTATCATCTCCTCTAGATGTATGTATAGTGTTGTGGAAAATACGCCAACTAAACTTATTTAATTTTACAAGTTATCCGCCCGAGTGGCTTCAAATCTCAAGTGCGCTTTAAAAGAAAAGAATTTATTCTCTGGTTAAATTTATTGCATGTGTATGTGTAAGATATAATCTAAAGGAAATTATTTTGTTCGGCTTACCAGCACCTAAGTAAAAGAAGCAACACGAGCATTCAGGTAAATCACTTCTCTAAGCACTTTCAATATTTTCGACAAAATAAAATCCACGTTACAAAATTTCGTATTCCTTTAGATACAAGCTAGTAAGCAAAATATTAAGATTCTAACGTAAACTGCCTTTCGATTCTACAAAGTCTTTTTCAGATTAACCGCTGAATTAAGTTCGTACCAGTTGAATTTGAAAATTCTTTAGGCACACTTCTATGTTTGAAAATAAATTCGCGATTATAAAATTTCTTAATTTCTTTTATTTTACAAGTTAGCTTAGAATTAAACCGTCATAATTTTTAAACAAAGTCCTCGCTAAATTCCCTGTTGAAAGGCAAAGCACAGAGTCGCTTATAATATATATAAATGGTTAAAGCCCAACTTAATAACTTAAATGTTAACGCTAATCAGCTATGTTAAACGCGCAACTTAACACACCAGAGGGATTCAACTCTGTGAAATAACAGACCAGAAGGGTTCAACTCTGTGAAATAACAGACCAAAAAAGCACAAAGCCATCGGCGAAACACAAATTTTAAAATGAAAAGCCGTCGGCAAATCTTTCTTGCGTTTGTAACCAATTTCTAGTTCTATAGAACAATAACAAAAGGACTCTGTGTTGCAATCTATTTTTTCTATCTTTTATGCAGGGCGTAACTGCAAGCCAGATTTTACTTTTGCATTGAAAACGAAAACGTGAATTTCATACGTGATTACCTGCCTGTGTGTTTCACATAATGCGTTATTCCTATTTTCGAGATGGCACTTCTCGACTTTCTACTTTGCCGAATATTTAGAAAACTGTTTGGCAATTCGCAAATCATATGGTTACAGTGTACACAAACAAACAAAACAAGAATAAAGAGAGCTACTTTGTTTTAAACGTCGAAATTATTTATTTAATTCATGCGTATTTTGTATTAATTGATTGTGTTTAAATAATCATTTTGTTTTGTTTAATCGTGTCAGTGAAGTTCACATCCACGCTGCTTCTTTTAAACTCCCTTTCTTCATCTTTTATTTCAATAATTAATCAAAAATTTGATTTGAGTTCACATTCCTTTTTTGCTTTATTGTTTACATTTATGTTTTCGTTTTGCAAGTCAGTCAATCAAGTACATATGATTTACTGGGCTGAATAAAAAAGTCTTACATTTAAGTTGTTTTCTTAATTTGACTTTCCAAACTATGTGTTTTTGTTTCCATATTTCAATTTCCATATTTTTCTTATCAAGTAATATGGTAACAAGACTCTGCTGTGCTTACCACTTGGGTTTTTTTGGCACCAAAAGCTAAATAATGCATCATTGTGTTTAAGATCTTAGGATTACTTGTTAATGAAAAAAGTCGGAGAAGCTGAGTAAAGGCAGTGTTTATTTTTAAAACTGCAAATCATATGATGAATAAATATTTCTATAAAGTAAAAGTTTTTTCTATTTTTTGAAGACAATGAAGTTGTGTGCTTTCTTTTAATTTGTTTTCAACCACAGCCGGAAACATTACAGCTAATTGTTTGCAATAGTTTATTTTCAAACGTGGCCATCAATATAAATTTAAATGCCAACCATAACATTCCAATAACTATTGAAATACAGTAAGATCTGATTACAATTTTTCTTTAAAATTTCTGAATTTGGTAGAACTTAATTTGTACTACAATTGAAGAATCAACATTTTAAGAAATTAAGACCTGTAAAGACGATTTAATGTTTTATTCAATCTGGATTTGAAAAATTATGTGATATTCGGAAAATTTGATCGAGATATTTTCATGAAAACTTTAGTTCCGTCCCGAGCTCAATAAAGCAAAAACGAAGCTTCATTTATTAAATTAAGTAAAAAAAAGTTGGTAAGCCATACGAAAGGCTTTGCTACTTTATATCGTCAAAAAGGTATTGACGAGTATTAAAATTCGTTAATAAGCTATAATGTTCTTTTAGTTAAATCTATCAATCTAATAGAAATGATTAACGACTTTTTTATGAATTTTCACGTTCTGTGCTTTAACTTCGAATTATTTGTTGGATTCTTGTTTTTCATGCATATGGCTTCGACTTACTTAAAATGTTCTACGGTTAGTTATCTTCAAGCATTTCATATTAAAAATTAATAATAACTAATAATTAATTAATAACTAATTGATCAATCTAGATAAGAGAAAGAAAATCTCGTTACGAAATGCTTGTGTTCCGCAAATTGCAACTGAAGCCAATTTTTCTGGGAACTTAGACGCGATAGAAACAAATCAGACTTGTTTTTTCAGTGAAGCAATGTTTTATCAAATGCAAGTTAGATTCAAAAGAGATATAATCGTCAGCAGTAAAAGGCTAATAGAGTTGTATTTATAAGAAAAATCATTGCCTTTTCTGATTGTTATTTTTGCGCAAACATATGTTAAAAGTGTTGAATTTGCCTTTGTAATATTCCACTTATTTAATTAAACTTGCCTGCACTTTTTTTACATGGGCCACAAATGTCATTGAAAATAGAATTTGCAAAACATTGCCCGCAGCCAAAACGGAGAGTCAAAGGCAGCAGTAAATCAGTAGAATTTATTTAAAAAACGTCCAAAAGATTGTAGAATTGGTAAAATCTCTTAAATATTATGCAAAAAAATTTTTTGTAAAATATAAAAGTTAAATTGTAACTTGTCCCTAGAAGTGTTTCACGCGCAACGACATTATTATTTTAATACCAGCGGAAATTTTGGGTGAACAGAAAGCAAAAGACACTGGCAATTTCTTCTTTTTTTATACAATTGCTTACTAATTTCTGTAGTGTACAAGTACGGGAGATATACTGTATTTTTATTTCAATAATCGTGATAAGAAGATTTTACGTTAATTGTATCTAAACAGGAGCAGGTGATTATCGCTAAAACGAATTTGTATAAAAAATCTGTTTTGTTAACGTTTATCACAATATTTGATTCTTGATTTGGCTGTTGGTTTTGTTTCTTGTAACTTAATGTGAATGGTTGTTGGTGTTCATGTGTGTTTTTGTGTGTTTCGCGGAGGATAGAAAACGGCAAAAGCGTTGTCAGCGCTGCTCACGGAAAGCGGCTTCGAACTATGAGCTCCTCGAAAAAATATAAATACGAAACAGCTACGGAAATCCAGCAAACGGATACTGAAAATTTTAACAATCGTTTTAGGAAAAACGCTGATTATTTTAGTACCGGGCCTTCCACCTCAGCTGCTGCAACGAAAGGACGCACTGCTTTAGGTCAACAAAACACCAACAATAAAAATAACAATAATACGATGCAACGGTCCAGTAGTAACAGTAGTATTACCACTAATAATACCAGCAACAGTAACAATCAGTTTACGCAAAGTGGTGGTGGTGCCGGCAATGGTAGCGATGCTAATGGTGAGCGTCGTTCAAATTTCTCCATGTTGGAAGCTTCAAATGTGAATGAACATCGTTCGTCTATAACTACCTCATCACATTTTAATAAGATGGGCACTCAAAATGCCACTAAGCCGGGCGATGTTAAAAAAATCGTGATTAAAAATTTTAAGGGTAACTAATATAAATTTTATAAAAAAAATATTAACATCTATTGAATTCGTTCTTATAGTCAAACCAACACTGCCGGAAAACTATTCGGAAAGCACCTGTCAAAAATTAGAAGAAGCTGTTGTGGCCATACAACTATCAAAACCTATTAAATACATACTAGAGGAACTGTATCAGGCTGTGGAGAATATGTGCAGTCATAAAATGGATGCTCAATTATACACGAAACTAAAAGATCTTACGGAGGCCCATGTTAAACGCAATGTAGAAACATTTACTGGTGGAAGTATGGATAAATTGGTAAGTTCTACGTTATTTTTATGCTTCTAAGGTAACACTTTAAATAATTCGTTTTTCTATTGCGCGTAGGTTTTTTTAAAGAAAATTAATAATTGGTGGTTATCGTATTGCCAGCAAATGATAATGATGCGTAGCATATTTCTATATCTAGATCGCACATATGTTTTGCAAAATCCCACAGTTCACTCAATATGGTAAGTTTGCCATATTAAGATCCTTCAGAACAGAAAAACATTCAGCTTTGTTTGTTAAAGGGACATGGGTCTGGATTTGTTTCGTACCCATATAGCTTTGAATAGTTTAGTGCAAAAACGTACTGTCGAAGGTCTTCTAATGTTAATTGAGAAGGAGCGCAATGGTGATGCTGTTGATCGCGCTTTGTTGAAAAGTCTTATACGGATGCTATGTGATTTACAGATTTACGTGAGTGCTTTCGAGGATAAATTCCTTGTAGCGACAAGGCAATTGTATCAAGCTGAAGGCCAACGTAAAATGCAGGAACTCGATGTACCCGAATATTTACAACATGTTGAGAAGCGTTTAAACGAAGAGAATCAACGTCTGCTACACTATTTGGATTCAAGCACTAAGTATGTTCTTTCATTTACTTACTTGTTATAAAAGCTATATCTATAACTTCCTTTTTATTCTTTTCTTTTAAAGATATCCCCTCATCTATACAGTAGAAAAGGAACTAATAGCCGAGCATTTAACGCAAATTCTTCAAAAAGGTTTGGACACACTTTTAGAAGAGAATAGACTGAGTGATTTGACTTTGCTATATAGTCTGTTAAATCGTGTTAAAAATGGCACAGCAGAATTATGTGGCAATTTTAATGGCTATATTAAAAAGAAGGGGCGCACCATTGTTATCGATCCTGAAAAAGATAAAAATATGGTGCAAGATCTTTTAGATTTTAAAGATAAAATGGATGTTATTGTACGCACCTGCTTTGAGCACAATGAAAAATTTACTAATTCATTACGAGAAGCTTTCGAATTTTTCATTAACCAACGAGCCAATAAACCAGCCGAACTGATTGGTAAGTTCAAATGTTTTTTTTTCTTTCTATACCGTCGTCAATTATCTGATCAAATTCCACTTTTTAGCCAAATATGTTGATATGAAATTAAGGGCTGGGAATAAGGAGGCAACTGAAGAGGAATTGGAACAGATTTTAGATAAAATTATGGTACTGTTTCGCTTCATACATGGTAAAGATGTGTTCGAAGCATTCTACAAAAAGGTTCGTTCAACAATATATGCGTGTGCTAAATTTATTCTTTCTTTTCAAAAATTCGAAAGCTGCGTAGGAAACATCCAGAAAAGCATATGTTCCTAGCCTAGCCGATCCATCCGTTTATCGTATTCTTGCTATGTTCGCTTTGCTCATAGGCAACAAAGTATAACTTATACTAAATTTTGACCTACATTTACGAGTTCTATGCTAAACTACGTCATTTTGTTGGCAAGAAATTTTATAATTTTCATAAATTTGTCGGTTATGGTGTCCAAAATGTGCCAAAGAGCATATACAACCATTTTATTTGCTTATTAATTTGCATTTTTGTTATAACCACTAGTGTATAGTGGAGTAATTTTATCATTCCGTTTGAACGCATCAGGTTTACGTTAGTCATCTTAACTGAAGTCGAGTGTGCAGTGGTCTGCACACATTCGTCGGTCGAGTTAAATCAATAATTGTAATTTCATTCCTTAATGCTTAACGGACGTATATCAAAGACGTGATTCAATGTCTTTTTCTTCGTAGGATTTGGCTAAACGTTTATTAGTTGGTAAATCCGCTTCTGTAGACGCCGAGAAGAGCATGTTATCGAAACTAAAGCAAGAATGTGGGGGTGGTTTTACTTCAAAATTAGAAGGAATGTTTAAAGATATGGAACTAAGTCGTGACATTAATATAGCCTTTAAACAATACGTTGTGAATATGGACGGCGAAGTGACTAGCATCGATTTAACGGTTAATATATTAACAATGGGCTATTGGCCAACATATCCCTTAACGGAAGTGAATATGCCAACTCAACTAGTGAAACCACAACAAGTTTTCAATAAATTCTATTTGGCCAAACATAGCGGTCGCAAACTGCAATGGCAACCAACGTTGGGTAATTGTGTGCTTAAAGCTCGTTTCGATGGGGTAAGTTCCCTCTTCCATTTAATAGCATTTTTCTAATATTTCACAAGAAAAATTTGCTTGCAGGGACCAAAAGAATTGCTGGTTTCTTTATTTCAAGCTTTAGTCCTTTTATTATTTAATGAAAAAGATAACTTGGCGTTTGAAGAAATACTTGCAGCAACAAATATTGAGGTAATGTATACGAAAGAAAGTAAAATTTAAAAAAATATATAAAATTCTAACAACACGGGAGAATTTTTTTATTTTCAAAGGATGGCGAATTGCGTCGTACACTGCAGTCACTAGCTTGTGGGCGTGCCCGCGTTATATCGAAGGAACCGAAAGGAAGAGAGGTGGAAGACGGTGATCAATTCCATTATAATAATGAATTCACCAACAAACTATTTCGCATTAAAATCAATCAAATACAAATGAAAGAGACTGTAAGTATAGCAACACAAAACAGCAATCGGTATTCTTATAACGAAATTTGGATGCATACCACTTACAAAATGGCAACGAGGCGTCAATGTTACGCAAAAAGTTTTCGTGAATTTGACAAATACTTGGCTTCGATTTCATACCAATATGCTTATGATGCATTAAATATTTATTAAAAATTTGACTAAAGTGACAAACGAAACGATGAACAAGCAAACAGGCTTCAGAGCATAAAGCAAGTAACAAGGTCTGGGCAGCCTTTGTTTACATCCGCAAGCATTTGTGGTTTGTGAGCGAAACAGTTTTCATGTTCGCCCTTAAAGCAGGAGCAAAGGATATATAAATTAAATATCAGTTTTCTGCATCATTAATTATGATTTTACGAACTTCACAAATAGACTGAGACATTATTAACATGTCTTAAAAGTAATTTAAAACTGGCCAAATGTACATTTGTATGCTTTCAACTTAAGACAGCGGATACCAAAATATAACGAAAAATAAATTGAAAATTTTTCTTTATTATTTCAATAGACGGAAGAGCAGAAAGCTACCGAGGAGCGTGTTTTCCAAGATCGACAGTATCAAATAGATGCTGCTATTGTACGAATTATGAAAATGCGTAAAACATTGAGTCACAATTTACTCATAACTGAACTGTTTAATCAGCTAACATTTCCTGTTAAGGTAAAATTAACATTAAAGTCTTATGTATTAAGAAAATATTATTCGATACTTTTTCCTCTTAGCCCGCTGATCTTAAAAAACGCATTGAATCTCTTATCGATCGTGACTACATGGAACGTGATAAGGATAATCAAAATCAATATAACTATGTGGCTTAAGCAGAGGACACATACTATTACAACCCTATCTATCTCTATCCCTTTCCTTCTCTCTCATTTAGCTAAGAATCGAGGCTTATATTTGTTCAGATTATGTTCCCCCAAAAAAAAAAAAAATACAAAACACGGTTAACAAAAATCTTACAAATATATGGAAAGAAAGCAAACAGACCCCTAAATAAAATCTCTATTTGTACATGTAAAATTTCTTAAAGAAATTCCTATATAATTAAATTTAATTGTAAAAGAAAAGGAAAAAAATAATGGAAAATTTTAAATCATAAGTTTTTTCGTTTCTCCTCAAAAAAACATAAACAAAAGTACCAGGCACTCGTATCCAGCTACTCCCATCTCAGTAGTGTTTTACATAAATTTACTTCTACAATTTTTGTTTTACTTTTAATGCACTAACGCGTGGTTTGTAAAAAATAAACCTTTTGAGTACCGAATAGAAACGTTTTGGTTATTTGTTTTTTTTTTTTTTCATTTATTCAGTTTAATAAAAATTTAAATGAAATTTTTAAAAATTTGCAATATTTTCTTAATCTTTGCAAAGAATAATAAGAATAAATTTACCCTTAAAGTCTTTTTTCTTAATTAAAGTATATTTTAAATAAATGAAAAAAAAATATTAAATTCACATACAGAATGCTTCGTAACCGCAACAGTTTTTTCTTTGATGAACTGCTAGACAACGACATGTCTCGGATAGCAGCTAACGAACAGCAGCGCAAGTAGTAGAAATGTCTAAGACTGTCCTTAGCAAATGTTTACGTCTTCTCTAGGTTATAAATTAGGGTTTCTATTTCCTCCTTCTTCCCGAAGTTGTTCTGTAATCTTGAATGCCTTTCAGCTTTCCGTCGGCCACTATAAAATTTTGATCAACTTTTTGTGAAGTGTCGTCGGGTTCAGCGAAGTGGCTTGGGGGAAGAGGTGGCTTTCCATGTAAATAAACTAATAAAACAAAAAGGAATAAAACTGATTTATGTGAAATTTAAGTCACTTGTGAGAAAAAGTATACGTCTAGCCGCAATGAACGATCACTCTGAAATTTTGTGGATTTGTTTTTCAACAAGTTTATATAATAAATAAAAAATTCATGGACTTCATATTTGCCCTTTTGTACCTACCGCTTATTTTGAAAGTGCCCTAAGTCCACTTTTCAAAAAAATTAAGACAACCATTGAAATATTTACATTTCTACGTTGTCTTTTCATTTTAAAGCAAATCGCAACTAATATATTTAAAATCCCTAAGATTTTTTTTGTATGAGGAAGTTCAAATGGTTGATGAAATGGTAAAATGTTTGTTACGAAAGTGGTTCAAGTGATAGTAGATAAGAATTTTGCAAAATTACAGCTTTATGTTTTATTATCAATAAATATATAATTAATAATATAATATATAATATAATAATACAACTTTCGCTATAATCTTGGTTCAATCAGGATTGAAATTGCTAGCAACTAGATACACCAAAGAGATTCCCAGGGAAACTATGTGAATCTCAGATCGGTCTCCTTGTCAATACATGAAATATATAAAATTGTAAATAAACGAAATACATGCGCTTACCGTCAATAAACTGTTCAAACTAGAACTTAACTTTGTTAAAATTAAGGAAGATTTTAACACACTAAATAATGCTCTTATTTTCCTTGAAGTTACTCTCTTCTTGTTTAACTTATAAAACTTTTATTATCAAATAAAATAAAATGTATAATTTTATAATTTTTTTGATTTTTCCTTATTTCGGTTTTATGTAAATGTTTCAAAAATTTCTTCTAATTTTTAACCTTCTTAATTGCTTTTTTTTAATTTGTTTTAGAATTATTCATTTCTTACAACTTCTTGGTGTACTTGTGAAATAGCCATGTTGAAACTAATAGAACTGCATTGAGTTGAATTTTCATTAAAACGGCTGAAAGCCGTTATCTGGTTTTTCCCTTTACAAGATTTATAAAAATATACTCTTTTGTTGAGAATGGAGAGAGCACAGAGTTGTTTTAAATAATTGTAAATGTCCTCGACTATGTTTAAAAATTTTCCCGCGACCACGATGACAAATTCCCTCGACCATAAAAATATCCCCTGATTATTCTTTTAATTTTTCGTTCGACTTACAAAAAGCACTGCCTCAGCCGTAGTCAGCTATTTCAATTGCACACTGGAAGCGTAATTTGTACATTTTAACTATGGGTTTCCACAATGACAAGGTTTTGCCACAATTTAAGAGCAGTACTTTTGCTCATACCATGATCTATATACCAAATTATTTCGACTATGTCCGATTGCGAAAATATTTTAACACTGAAAATTTTAGCTTTTAATAGAAAACTATAATTAATTGAATAATTTTGTTCTTCTTCTTCTTCATTTGGCTTTACGCGCCGCCGTGGTGATATATTTTGAAGGCAACTCTTCTCTGAATACACGCCATTTTTCACTTTTAAAGAATAGAAAACCAGCTAATGGTTTTTAAATAAAAGAATGAAAAAGTGCAACTGAATTTCACTCAAAAACAATATTTAAAAGAAAAGAAAAAAATAAAAATAAAAAGCCGTAAAAAGGCTACACTTCTCTGGGAAAAACGGTTAAAAATTGCATACCAATAAACAATTGTAAAACAACGTGAGTGCATATGTATCGTTCGTTTGTTACAACATTGAGAAGAAAGTTCAAAAAGTCTCATAAGTGTATACATTTTCAATCACTTTCAAATTCTGAATTGACCTAGGCCTAGCCGACGGTCTGCCTGATCACTGCTAACAATCACGGTAATGGAATAATTAGAATGGATAAAAATTTCCACGTACATTTTATAGACGAACATACGGTACTTGTACGCAGTAGCATCCACATTGTGGTGTTGAAATTTTTTCCTTTTTGTTATTGTTTTCAAGATAGATATGATTCGGCCATAGTTGAATATAGTTAGTTGTCTTATTTGCTTTACGTATAGGATGGTATTTTGATAATTTCTAATATAGAAGTGCTTTTGCTAATACTAGGAAGAGATTATGATACGTTAAATATGGTCAGTGAAGCGTTGCAATTGTAGTAGGATTACTTTGCAGACTAACAAAATCAATAAATTAATTTCTTGTCCAAACCTCTTACACAAAGTCATTAATTTATCATTATTCATGAGAAAAAGTTTACGTATACGTCTGGGATGACACCACCGCATCCAAAGCTTCGCAGGAAGTAGCATCATATATCCTGAAACATCTGGAAACTCTTAGAAACGAAAAGTATGGAAAACCAGAAATATAAAAGTAGACTTCTTATGCTTGAAAATTCTCCAATCTACCAAAATGCAAATGTCCACATGAGTAATCGTGGCTGGCAACTGAATAGTTGCAGGTCCAATATTTAATATCTTCGTCATCCGGCAGCCATTATATCCGGTATGTAGACAATAAACAAACAAGTAATATAACTGAGCCATGAAAACTGTTCTGTAAAGCAACAATGATTAAGGAAGCGACATTCAAAACTCTGGATTTACTACCACGTCGAGGAAGGTTAAGAAACTAGTAGCATAGCACTTCCGCTTATGTAAACAGGAGGAGAATAAATAAAATTAATTGTAACACTTTATTATTACTAATGTAACAATTCTTTAAGAGAAAATAAGCGTTGAATAGTTTTAAATTTTATCAATTTTATTTCAAGCGAAATTCATTTTTTCTACGGGCTTGTGCTTTTTTAAGAACTAGGAAAAGTTATTTCATTAATTTTAGAAGTGTTTTAACTCGATTTAGAGCCACCAAAAACGTATTATTCTTTCAATAGAGTTAATTGTGCGGATACTTAGTTGTACTGATAAATTATATACCCTGAGGAATCCGAAAACATTCTCCTACTATGCTATCAGTTATTTCAATATATATTCTATCAGTTAGTTTTGAAATTTATTAAAACGCAAAATTTAAATGGACTCAGATATTCAAAAATTGCAGGCACCCCACAAGAATGACACATAATTACTAACAGCCGCTGCAGCATCCAAACTCGATATAGCTTGAACTTACAAACCGAATTGCTAATGTGGCTATCAAGGTGCGAGTGGGCAACCGTTCTGAATTCTTTGAATTTATTTAAATTATTTTTAGCCATCTCCATTAACTCTATATGCAACCAATAGATATCATGATAAATACGACATTCTTCATTTTCGTGATGCGGGAATTCTCAAATCAATACCTGAGTATGTGGACGTTATCTCCAAAGATCATATCAGCTAAAATGCTGCACCCAATACGCCAAGCAGGCCGAGCTTTGCCCTTGGGAGAACGAAAAGTTGGTCCGACTTTGCGCGCCTTCTACACCCCTGTTCTAACTGCCCCCTCGCAGCTTGTTCATCTAAACTGATATTTTGCAATTTTCCATACTTCGTTACACTTTCGTATAAATTATCATCGCCTATATAAGCCAGCCCTTTTTTTTTTAATGCGCTCAATATAGTTTATTATCTTTGGAATATAGTGGGTTACACGAGCCTTGACAACAAAATCGTAGCTTGACTGTCTTAACGTTTACAGGCCCTTACCGAGCTAGAAACTTTACATTGGTTATTAGCAGAAGCCCTAACATACTTACTTACTTACCTTACGGTCTTTTTGTTCCCGTTGATAAGCAATCGCATCAGTGCGGTCTTATAAATTTCCTCTTCAATAGCAGTGCTTTGTAATAAATTGTCTGCAAAATCCAAGTAACTAAAGAAGAAAGAAGAATAAGCGCAAAAGTATTCTTTGAAATCATATCGCAATTGATGGTGATAACTATGTTAAAAACAGGTCAAACTATGTTAAAAAACTGCACTGTCAATAAAATTTTTATCTTTATTGAAGCAAAGAGGAAGGGCCAATAAGCCTTGGCATACCCATGACTTTATTGGCTCACTTGTTAAAAATGCGAGCTAACGATTGTAAAGTTGCTTTGTCAAAAATGAGGATTCCTTTATTGTTTTCTTTATTTTCCTACTATTTAATAAATAAAGATTATCCTGTCAGTACAATTTTTCATTGTAGTATATCTAGGAAACCTCTGATAAATTGGATATACCGTGCAACTTACGTAAGAGTTTTACGTCATAGATGATTTTGTTTCCGAAACAAAATACCATGAACTAAGCGGTGAATATATCCGCCTGAGTGGCCGAGTAGGGAAGAGTCTCGACTAGCAAATTCAATGGTCGTGGGTTTCAAATCTCAAGTGCGGTAGACTTTTTAATAAAGCCGAAAACCTTAAATGCTAGTACTTTAAGACCTTAGTCTTGGAATTTATTCTCTGGCTAAGTTTATAATAATAATAATAAGCGGTGAATACGCTTAGGTACGAAGTTATCTTTTGCAGCGCTAGTTATTTTGATAATCTTCTCCGTTTACAACTGCAGCTCAGAGCTCAGACAGCCCTTGTCCAATATCTTTTCTTTTTATCCGTTAGGGTCAAGTAATTCTTTTGCTTGCTGTGATATATCGTTTTAATTCATTTTTTAATTCCTTGCTCTTTAGTTTGCTTACTGTTATTTTTCATATACTGGTTTTGTTTACATTTTTCTTGCCTTCCATATTTTTATTTGTCAAAGGGTGATTGTGTTAGCTATTTGTAGCCTGAAATGCCCAATAAGTCCTCGTTTCGCCCTTTTTTGTTATTGCCGGTTAAACGATACGATATGGTAACACTATATTTGTAAGTGGTTTCGGCTTTGCCTTCAATGTAACTAGAAAATGGAAATTATTACGGAGGATTTTTGTCGGTTCGAGTCTTTACATACCCCGCAGTTGCAGTCGTCAGGGGTTCCGAAGCATCTGTGGAGAGCCCTCTACGTTAAGTTAATTACTAACAATTTCGATGCCGGCGAGGTGTTTGAATTGAATCGAATCGAGTATGATGACAGTGACAGTGACATCACGGATGATGATGATAGCAATACTCGACCGGAGTATGCATTATTGGTCACAAAAGAAAATGGTCTTAAGGCTGAAGATAGCGATGCTATATTTTTAATTGATCACACTTGGACATTCCGTTTGCCTAACGTTCGTGAACAATTGCTACAACATAAAAATTTACTCAATCATATGTGTGAAATTTCCGGTGTTAATTTGAACGAGGACGATGACTGTCGGGTGAATAAGGTTATGAGGCGCTTATGGAAATATTGCAATTTTTATACGATAAGCAACGTAAGGCAACCTATTTGGTATGTAATGGATAAAGTAGGTTCAGCCGTTTGTCATGCTGAGAGTCCAAATTTTCGTTTAGTGCCTTTTTTGTACTTAGATTCTCAAGAAACATACAGTCTATTATTTCCAATTAAGGATTGTGAATATGGAGAATTAATTACCAGAGATTATGTAGAACATGTAAGCAAAGATGCCCTTGAAAGAAGACAAGCCTTACTATTTCCCTGGCATTATACGGATATGAAAGGCATTAGTTTCGTGCAGACAGAACCTAATGCCGAATACTTCTCTTCAGGTCATATTCCGGAAACACATCCATCCGAAGATAATCTCATAGATCCGTTAATTAGTCGCGACGAACCTTTAAAAGTTTACGCGGAATACAGCGTAGTTAAGCAATATTTGACATCTTCCTACTTTGCTTTAGTTGACGGCGCAGAACAAGCAGATATTTTATGGTTAACTGAACATTTTAAAGATTTCGCTGCTTTAGCCTGTAATACGCCCAATAAATTTATCAATCAATTCCCGTTCGAGTATGTGATAAGCATTAAAGACTTGTTAAGCATTATATCCCGACGAGCGGCTGTCGAACATCATAATGCGGAAACTTTAACTACTTATCCTATTTGGCTGCCAACTACTTACAATTTGAAAACGGAACTTTCGGAATTCGTTTCCTATTTTCAAAATCGAACTGCTCGTGGACTGGACAATCATTGGATTGTGAAGCCCTGGAATTTGGCTCGAGGTCTCGATATGCATGTAACCAATAACTTGGCGCAAATTGTACGCTTGTCTGAAACGGGACCTAAAATCGCTCAAAAATACATCGAACGGCCTGTTCTATTCTATCGCTCCGATATCCAAGCTTTCGTTAAATTCGATGTACGTTATGTGATATTGTTGAAGTCCGTTAAACCATTAGAGGCTTACATTCATCGCAATTTCTATTTACGGTTTGCTAATAAAACGTTTTCTTTAGATCACTTGGATGACTATGAGACACACTTTACAGTAATGAACTATCAGACTGAGGCTGAATTGCATCATCTAAGATGTGAGGATTTCTTACCCTTATGGCAAAAACAAAATCCTGAAAATCCTTGGTATAAACAAGAAGATAAAATCTGTCAAATGTTGTATGAAATATTAGAATGCGCTACGAAATCTCCACCGCCGTGCGGTATAGCATCTTGCTTACAATCTAGAGCTTTGTATGCTGCAGATATTATGCTTGAGGACTACAGCACTGATGACGGGGGAGAGCGTAAAATGCGGCCGAAGATTTTAGAAATTAATTGGACCCCGGATTGTAAACGTGCCTGTGATTATTATCCAGAATTTTTTAACGATATTTTTAAACTCCTCTTTTTAAACGAAACAAATTGTGAGGTTTTTCGTCCTTTGAAAAAAAACTGAGAAGCTTTTTACATGAAAAATTTTACTTATGCTTATAAGGAAGCAAAATAAAATTGGGATACTTAGCTTAATCTTTACGTTTACCTCTTTTAAATGCTGGCAATATTGGCAACATTCCACAAAGGATCTCGCGACGAATAAAATTTTATCTCATCTCTCGGAAGTCGCTCATATTTATTAATAAACATAAAGTATATGAATTTGTTACTTAAAAGCCTATCGGATTGTGCACAATGCTGACGCTGACTTATATTGTAAATAGTTACACAGTTGTAGCAAATATGATTTTATAGTCGGGCAATGTGTACAGTTTAAGGTCTAACTTACATTTATTTTCGCAAAGATGGTGTTGTCCGTTTCATGGAAATATCAACCTCGAATACATGAAGTACTCCTCCGCAAAGACAATAATCATTCCTTGTCCATTGGACGATACGGAGAAAATCTGAACGGCATTTTTGGTTTTTCGCCGTCATCTTTATCTCTATCGCTATCGTTATTTCACCAGCATGAGTCAATAAATCTTTTGTAATATTTATCTAGTGAATGAAGCTAATCAAGCAACACCTTCGTAGTCCAAATTTGTCCAATTGACACTCAAGCATGGGCATAAGATACTGCCCAAAATATGCCTTTATATATGTGCTTCTAGAATTTAAAAGCGATTTCTTAATCTACCAAACAAAAACATAACGAATTTAGCTACAATTTTAAGGATTAAGATTAATTAACCCTAAGATAAACGAAATATTGATTAGAGATGCACACACAATATGCACAATATAATTGAATTCTGATCAACAAATGTCCGCGCGGAATGTCACATTACTATCTGGTCTCCGTTTAAGATGCTTCATGAAGAAATTGGGTTTGTTAGTGCTCTCGCCAATTTTCAATTCAAGCTCAATTCTCGCATGAGTGCGGAGCACCATGTTAATTTTACCATAATGCGTATCCAGGACATTTTGAAAAAGCTTTGAGATTGACCAACAGTGTTTCATTGTGCCGGTTTTATTTTAAGATGCGAACGAACGATTTGGTTATACACCGCCGTTGTGATACCGGGAAAAGGCCTCACTTATGCGATATACGTGTGGAGGGTTTCATACAAGCATTCGTGAACGTGTATTGTAGCTCAGATCGAGTTTTTAGCAATATGTTATAAGATTGCTGAATATGCTTTCAATAAAGGTAAATATGAAAGAATATCGCAATTTTCGGTCAAGACCCTTCAACGTTGCTTAACATCAGCAATCTAGTCGCTCTTCATAAGCTCGTTCCCATTCGGACGCCATGGGGGGATATATGGGCAGATGTTGTTTGCAAAATCTGAGTGGACCTGTCTGAGTTGTCATACCCATTACCACTTTGTATTAAAGTTGGCATTAAAACCTTCTATAATTTATAATTACGTCTGTATCTGCGCCTTGTTGCAAAATAGTACAACATATTATTATCTATATCTATTTAATAGCATTCTTCAAAACCGTACCGCAAAAGACTTATTTTATAATATTATAATACGTATGTTGTCATTATAAATTATTATTATTAAGTAGTAAACTAAAGTGAGGCGAAACAAGCGAGAACATTATAGTCGGCCGCGCTCGATCATTGATGCGCTACACCGCTTTGCATGGCAGAGTTATTCATTTGTTTTAACAATAATATATCAAAGATTACAGATTGGCCTCGTGGAAATGTATACCTTTCCTGAAAGCCTTCGTATTGGAGGATGCGTCAAATGGCGCAATTCAAATTTTGCAAACGTCAAGTTTCTTTGTAAAAATTTTTATTTTATAATGTTTCAGTTTTCCTCATGAAACCGTAGACATTACACTTTCTCTCCCTACAAAGGGTTGCTTTTCATGATGACGTTATATGGTAGGGTCTAAAAAATAGATCTATATGATCTTAATTCCTTACTTTTAATTTTTTGCTATGGACTACTAAAAGTTAAATCTTTCTCTGAAGGAATTACCATTAGTGAGAAATTTTATATGGAGCGCGATCCAAGAAGCAGATTCATGTGATTCAAACTTGCACCACTTAACATTTTAAGTTCAATTACCATCATGAACAAATTTCTATGGTAAAACATTAGCAATTAGGTCTTTTTTGGCACGTAAGGGTTTCTATTTCCGGAGGATCCTTATATGAGTTGGCATTCAAAAAATAGTCTAACCTGGCCCATACTCTCTCTTTTCAAGTTTCTTTGTAAAGTTACTATTGCGAACTAATTTTCTCCATGCAATACTAAAATTATATACTTTTCCGATAGAAGTGAGCAGTTTTCGTAGGTAAGTTTATGTAAGGGGAATTTGACTAAATGATCCCAGCCGAACCAAATTTTTCATACCAAATTATAATTTCGAAACACTATTACTCAGCGAGCTTTGCTGAAAAATATTGGAAAAATTGTGCATTTCTTGCACATCACTCGTCTCAAAAGTAATGCGTTGTATGGGGAGGGGCCGAAGAAGCGGACAGATTCGAAGCATTCTAAATAGCTACCGTTCTCGTTATATATGGACAGACAGATGGATAAGCTGGGCATAATAAATGGTGGGTAGGCCTTAAGTCTTTCTGGGCGTTATGTATGTCCGCATAAAGATAATATACTCGGTCCCATAAGTGATGTAGGATAAAATGCCAAACACATTCACTGTTACCTCTAAGACACCTTCGAATCGTCATGAATGTGTATTCCCGAACCTTTGCTAAAACAGACGGCACTTCAAATGCTTTCATATCTTTGTCTCTGTTCAAGCAAATATCGATCAAACAATTACTATGCGCAGGCTTGGTATAAAAAAAGTCTAAATTCTGTTTGTTTATTATACAATTTAGACGACAGTCTCTTCATGATAGATACGATAACCGGGAAATGATAAGATATAGAAAAGCTTAATATCAAAAATTTCATACGCGGCCGTATTTTAAGAGCACTTCCAAAGCAGTATGGCTAGATTGCCAGCAAAAAATAAATATAAAATATTTTTCGTTTCATAAGTCACTTCGAAACCGAAGCCTTCGCCTACCACCACATGCCAGTAAATTCCAAATTTCTTATCCATGGTCTCTTTAATAACGCGCGCTGCTTGCTGATTGATAAAATTGATGAAAATAATATTAAATTGGATTAAAAATATTTCGCATAAATAAATAAATGGATAAAAAATATTTATAGGCTTACCTCGTAGTTGGTCGAATATTTCTCGCAAGCCGTCATACTTAATTCGATGGCCTCAATTCGCATTTCTTCGTTCATATCGGAATGCTAATAATTATTTTTGAAATTGAATAAAGAGATTTTTAAAAGTGATGAAGAAATTATGTTTTTTTATTTGTTTTCATCGTTACCTTGACAAGCGGATAGACATGTACAATCTTCTTGTCGGCTTCTTTTTCTTGACCTTGGCCCTCATCAGCCATGTTTTTGGAAGAAGAGAGGTCTTCTCTTCTTTTCTTTTACTCTTAAAAATTTAAAGCACAACACTATTATATTTCGCCTGGTTTTTTTTTTTTTTATTTCTTTCAAATAACAACACTTTTTGCGAAAAATTTTTCAAAACAACATTAAAAGAATTATTTGCGAAAATTTTTATTATTGCTCATTTATTTTTTCCAAATGTCATGAAGAAAGGAATTTTCAATAAAACCGACAATCAAGCTGCCTTTATTGGAAATAGAGAAAACCAAAACAAAATTTTCTTGAAAAGTTTCTACTTTGAAAATCGTTAATACAACTGAAATGCAACTCAAATGTGCGGCAATCGTTAACTTTTGTTGCTTTCACAGCAACAACTTGGGGAGTCTATGCAATTGACGGACAGTGTTATTACTTTCTTAAATGTTTTGTAACATAACTTCATAACGGAAACGATACGAAACGAAAATGAGTTCAATTTTCAATCCATTATGCTGTCATTGTCGCAAATAAGTTTCACCCAACTAAGATTGTTATTGTTATTCTCTTATATGTCGTGATGTCATCTAACGAAACAGTGGGCGACATAGACGGGGGCTTCCCTCTTGCATTGTTGCTCCAATATTTTCCAAGAATTGAAGTAACATATCTCTAAAAGTGTTTGCCAATTTCAACCAATCAGTGTTCATGGAAGAAATCAATTCCATTCTCATTTTTGGTGATCTCTTCTCAAAAAGATCTCTCAAAGAATCTCTAAAGCTAACAAACTTAAGAATCGAATATTTATCAATTATCAATCGCATTAAGAGTCCAGCCACCAGCCTCTGAATATCTTCTGCTGACGCCTATTACCAAAGCCATTTACAATTCTATGGAGAACGAAATTTCCTGAAATGTTGGAAAAGTAATAAGAGCAAGTTTCAGATTGTTGATGATTTCCCTATAGATGTCATAGTGTGAAGCCAACTTATGCAGCTGACAAAGAGATTAACAAAAATTCTGCAGGTACCAGAAACATCAGAGCGAAGAGTGATATTCTATATCGCAATATGATAGACAAAGTGATTTGTTTTCATAAACTTTTAATGAAATGCATGCTGACGAACTATATTATTATTAATTATATTATTATTATTTTTCATATCCTATAACATATTCGTGTCATTTACTAAAGATAAGAAGTCAAAGAGTTATTAAGTGTTGTTAATTAAAATGTACAAATAAATATAATTTAAAAATTTAAAAATATTTGTTGAAAGAGAAGCTCGTGTACCTAAATCCGAATTGATCTCAAAATACTTGAAATTATTAATAAGCCATCGGTAGGCAAAACGTGAAAAGTGTTCAATATTCAACTTAAGCTAAAGTCAAGAAAAGAACGCATGCGTCTTCTTTCACCCACAATGGTAAATACCCGTTATATGGGACGTTCCATCCCATAGTAAATAGTCAGAAACGAAAATGAATTTAAGGCGTTTTTAAAACTATATTTTGTATTTTCATTTTCCATTAAACACGTTCTAATAGGTGCTTGCATGTATTTTGACCAGCGGCGTATATTGAAACGGCGAAAATGATAAAGCCATGCAAAGATCAGTGTACACAATTGTTAAATTCGATTATTTTGACTTTTTTCTCGCCACATAAGATAACAATTTTCCATTTAATATTTTTTTGATTATTTATCGAATTTTTGACATTCATTACCTTTGCTCTTTGAAAGAGGAAGGAAACTGTTACCGAAGACCTTGAAATACTTTTAGAAGCTTGTGGTGAAGCTGCTCCATCATATGTCAATTGTCGTGTTTTCTTTTCAACGATTTTCATATCAATGACACAGAATAGCCTGGAGAATCAAAAAGTGTTCGAAGACAATGAATTGCACGACATATTGGACGAAAACTCAGCTCAAACTCTCAAACAAGTTTGGAACAGCTTCACGCATGGTGAATTGACCTGCAAAGTTCCGAAAGGAGGGAAAATGGCTACCATACGAATTGACTGAAAATGCCATTTCGAACTCTTTGAACTTCGCCGTTTTATTACTTTGCAGGCAAAGGAAGAAGAATCTGTTGTGGTGCGGCCTAATGTGACAGGTGATTAAAAACGGATCCACAACCCAGTCACAAAAAGTCATGTGTTAGTCCAGGAGAGCTCTCCAAATCGGCACCGAAGCGGAATATTCATGGCCATAAAGTGTTACTATCAACGAGGTGAAATATATAACAAGCTGCTAAAACGGATGTCAATTGAAAGAATGGAACCATATATTGTTCCAAAAAGGGGAAAAAAATGATTAACAGGCATAAAATCATCCGCCCTGTATGATAACGACATGTTGCAATAGTTGTCAAGGATACACTGTTCCAGCTCGAATGGGAAGTTCTGCCACGCCTAGCATACTCACAAAATAGAGACACTTCTGATTACCACTTGTCGATTGTGACGCAAATTGGTTTGGCTGCTACGCAATTTCAAAATTCTGGAGAAGTGTGAAAATGAAGCGAAGATTCAGAAAGACGGGAAAATGTTGAAGAAAATGATGAAAAATATTTTGATTAACGAATTTTTCCTCAGTAAATGCCTCTTTCAAGTGAAAAAATGATTAATATACATGCAAACGCCTAATATTTTTTTCTGCTGGGGTAGGTCATAAAGCGCTATTTAAACTTTATACTGTCGCTCTATGGAAACGACGATAATAAAAATAACCTTTTTTTTTTTTTTTTGTTTGATGCTTGGCTTAAAGGTATTTTGCCATAGCATCCCCTTTTTAACAAGTCATTTACAAGAAGCACTACCCCAACACGTCATATGATAAAGTTGACTCTTGTTATATAAATGGTGCAAATAGTATCGTTTCCTGTTTTCGACAAAACAATAATAACAACCCTTCTTTACAATGATATCTGACATGTGGAATAAATCTCAAAAAACTTTCCGGTGTGGGTGCAGGATTGTTGCTAGTCCTTCACTAATTCGAAGATTCGATAAATTCCCACTAATTTCTGCTTATTGTTTAACGTAATTAATTTTATTCTTACGTCGCCTAACTTCCCGAATCCTTAGGAAAGCTTCCTGCTCTTTCCTATTCCTAAATCCAACTTTATGCTGTCGTTCTATGGAAGCGACGATAATAAAAATAAACTTCACTTTTTGGTCTTCCGAAACGATTTGGTGAACTTTTGTTATTTTTTCTGGAACAACTGCCAAGTTCGAGCGAGCACAGCGTTCAACGTTCATCGTGTGTCCTTGTACGGCTGCGTTTGAATTCGGCAATTCACTTCTTTACCCTTTGTCTCTATGGAGTAGATTCCAAATAGCACTTGTGAAGCCATTGCTTCGCTTCGACTTTTTTTTTCCCCCATTAAAAAGCAATGTTTTATCAATACACGAAAATTATTCCGTTAAGTGTGAGAAATCGAGGTCATTACTCTCTTAAAGCGATAGAAGTTAGTGCGAACTGATGATAGTCGGCTGGTTTCTATTGGACACACAAACAGATGTAATAGATAAAATAATTTATTACCCTATTTTTCTGATTATTATTATTATTATTATTTTAATTTTAGACTAATGAATTGAATTCTTAGACTAAAAAAAGAGACATTGAGCACTAGCAACACAGGCTATCGGCTCTAATTTAAATAAATGGATATTAGATAATAAGCTTAGTAGTATTAATAAAGTAAAATATTGAATTGATATTCTGTTCTGAAGCTGATTGTAGAATGTTCAAAGGGTTAATCGTTCCAAATGCAATACTTCTAGTCAAGGAAAAGTTGAGGCAGTCGCAGAGAATGTGCTTTATAGTAAGAGTTTGTCCACAACAGCAGATTGGGGGAGAAGACTTCTTCAGGATCCATTGGTGAGTTGAAATTGTATGACCAAGGCGAATTCTCGAAAATGTTTGGATCTTGGTTTTCTCAACATTTGTTGGATATAGAGGTGGAGTTAATTGCGGGTTAATGCAAGAGTAGTGTTGATGATGGTATTGTAAATTTCCTTCTGCAATTTTCTCTTTAACTTTTTTTTCTTACTTTCAGAATTTGTTAAGAAATAACATTTCAAAAATAGAATTCCTAGAATCTCAAAGTAAGAAATAAGTATAAATTGTTTAGCGGTACCTTGGACTTGTGCTTCGAATTTCGTCGAGGTATTTTACAAAGGCTCTATGCGGGAGAGTACAATATTTCTGATTGCCAAAGTGCTTAAGGACCCCGCCGATTTTGGATCAATTTCTATTCCGCCAGTCTTCCAAGCGACCAGTATGTGTGTTGCATCTCTGTCATTGTATCTCACCGAGCCTGTTAGAACCATCCCCAGTGCGTGTAAACGATCTGCATTATTTTCTCTTCTCACCTCCAAGGCGTTTAATTCACAAAACCATGGTACTTTGAATAAAAAACATGAAGATCAGATTAATTTTTCTTATGCGGTTTCCAAACTTGTATCCTCTACCTATCCTCTATAACAGGCTGCAATTTGTTGATTTTACGAGAGCTAAATCGAATTATCTTCCTCTTTATTTTTTTTATTATTTTTCAACAACGGTTGGCCCTGGAATCACTCCTATTCAAACGAGCGATCCACACCTGCAGGAAACTGGCCTTTACTGTTGCTCTATATTAATTTATATAATTTATATTTAAATATAAATAGCTTTATTTATATAGTAGCTTTATTGATTAATTAAAAATGGTTTAATTAATATATATATAAAAATATATATGAAAGAAATTGCTATTCTTTTTAATGTTTCCCTTATTGTTTCCGATTCTTCTTCTTTGGCTTGGTCGCTTTGGTTCTATTTTCCGTTCAGTTTTTCAAACGAAGAGGATTCTGCAGAAGCGGCAGTATCCACCGTGGAAATTTATTTGGGTACGCGCTCTTCTTGCGGTGGTCCAAGAGGTCAAAGTCAAATCCTCCGCACATGAACTCATTCGTGCGTCAGAGTCAAATCTTCCGCACATAACATACATCGTCGAACATCCTGATTGGGACACTGAACGCAGTAATTATATAACTTAATGCAATGCCCATTAAAAAAATTTACTAATACACGTTAACGATATATCAGCGCATATTAGAGCTAAAGCTTTACGAATATGGCAACATAGACTATGGCAATTTAGACTTTCTTCATTTCTATAATTGGTTATCTGACATTAAAACAAATTATATTTCTTGACACCGTTTATCAGCAATAACATGAAATACAGTCAAGAATTATCATAACGTAAATAGAAGGAAAGGAAGAGCCCTTTTACGAATTGAGACTTTGAAGCGACGGTCAAAAGCAGAAGAAGGTTTGTTTCCAAAAACAGTGAAATGAAAACGAAGAATACTTATAACAGGCATCTTTTTTTACAGCCCGACGAAGACTTTCAGTTACTGGAAATATCGTGGTATAGTACATGCGAAGCAAAACTGTAGCTCGTAATCATCTTCCAAAATTTCGTCGTCGTTTTGCTTTTCTAACTAAAATAGTTTCCACGAAGTTCTATCAAAACATAGGGGAATAGACTTCGTCATAACTATTTGGTCTTGTCTTGTCCAAGTTGCGATCTTGAGCGTGCAACACTCTCTGTCAAAGCTTTCTAAATTGAAGAATATGTACCACCAAAGTACCAAAGTATGAAGGCACTTTGGTTTTGTGTTAATTCATAATTTACGATCGAGTACGCTTTGGTACTAAAAAATTTTGCGAAGTTTACTTTACTCAATCAAATAAACAAGAAAAAATTGAATTGAAATTTTCCAAATTTTTCAGATATTTGATGTGATCGTACTGTCCATCGTGAATACGTCTTCTTTTACAGTTACCTTAGGTAAATTACAAAAAAAGTACAAGGAGGAAGTGTCTAAGGCGCACAATAGCTTGGCACGTTTGGATTTCATTTAGTTACATCAGTCCCTACCTAAACCCAAAATTATCATCAACGGCTCTAATAACGATTACGGATCTAATTTTAATGTAACCGGTCCAATCCATTTTCAAACAAACCAAATAATAATAATAATAATAATAATAATAATAATAATGAAAATAGTATTACGTTTTAGACCTCCTTTCAGATCATAAACAAGTACAAAGATAAATAATACATAATTTTCATCGTGGAAAGAGTACCTAATCTTGTACATGTTTGAGGCATAGCTTTCCGCACACATAAATATTTCTTTTTAACACACCAGCTACTCCAAAAACTATTTTGGAAAAATCTTGAGCAAATCATTTATCTGCAGTTGTGGCGGCCGAGTCTATGAAAAACGCAAGAAATGCTATTTTTGAAAACCTCAGAGGCCACGCCCGTTCCCATTGGACAACGGATCTCTAGACAACGTAGTGCAACCGCAGACAGCTAACGTAAATCCATTTATACCAGAAAGTAAGTTCATCGCAGAACTTTAATGTATAAAGTGGTAACGCACATTGTTTCATAGGTTTGATGGCTCACTAATGGTTCGCTACTATCGTCGTTGGTAGCCAACTCTACATCATATTGAAAGCCTGTTTCCGTTACATCGATTAACTTCTTTGATTCAGAGCATCTCAAACAAATTCCCTTCTGTTTAGCATTTACTGCGGCAAGAATAATTTACGCAATTAATTAAAGTATTGGATCGTTCGAGTAAGTATGAGCAATAAAGGAAAAAATATCCGTTTTAACACGGTGTCCTTGTTTCTTTTCAGAAAACGGGCTTTGAATAAAGTATGGGCTCACGCTATTATTCAATGGCGATAGCTTGCAATCTCTTGCAGGAACGTTCGCTGGTCGAATCTGAACTGAAACTATTACTATTACTAGCAGCCCAAAGACTACGTTCCAATGATTTAGTTCACATGGATTTAAAATCAGAAAATATCGTCTTCCCAAAAATACCTGCAGCGCGTAAATCGCCAATGCCCCCGAATATGGGTTCGATACCCCATTCGAACCCATATTCGATGGGCGATTCTAAATTGCTTTTATATATATATATATATATAGCTATTGGAGCATTTATTCCGTTATCGTTTTGTTTGTGTAAACTTTAATTTAACGAAACGTTAAATTCCTAGTAACAAATCGCCGCGTTCTCCACATTTGTTCTGTACTATCTCTTATTTATTTTCATATATCGAAATTGTTTTCCCTTTTTATTCTTTTCTTGCTAGATTAACTGTACATTAATTATAATATTAAACTTGCATAAGAGTAGTGTTAAGTTTTGAGCCTTTTTTTGATTTTTTTCTTTTTCTTTTCCTTTTTTGAACTTTGTTTTCAGGTACTTAGTACAGCGCAGAGTAGGAAAACATAGAAAATAATAATTGTAACACTTTTCTATTCATATGAATTTGAATTTAGAAACCATAGACCGATGAATTGGTTTTAGTTTTGCCATTTAGCCTACTTTATGAAGTAACTTTTTTACAATCAAATGCGAAGTATATCGAAATGTTCACAGTATTTTTTTTTATTCTTTTTTTTTTTTGCGTTAAGTATTTATGAATTAATGACAAATGACGGTTACGGTGACTATTAATTTAGTTTATAAATAAACACTGTTCTTTGGCAATTAAGAAATTTAATTTCCTAGCTTTTCTTCTATCAAGACCATGTAAGAGTTTTTATTATTAAATTGTAAATATTTATGTACTATGCCGTTATTATTTTTTAAATAAATATTTATAATATTAAAACAGAGAAAAAGAAATAGAAAAAAACCTTAAATTCGAAATCGTCATGAAATTAAAGCAAACGCAATGATAATGAAGGGGCAAAAAAACTGGAATGCGCCATAAACATTATATACATATATATTACAAATCATTTTGCTAACAAAATTTGTGCCATAAAATAGTCATGCTCTACTTGAATATGAATATGCCGCGGCAGAAGCTTTAATGGGTCCGGAAAATGAAGCTACCCATTCATCGCCGGCAACTGCAGTCTGTGGCCTCAGTGGCATTTTCTTGCATGGCCCTCCCCATGTTTGCTTAAAGGGCTATCTGTTTGTTGTCACTGCATTTTTTTTAATTTGTATTTTTATGTCGCCCACTCCTGAAAATGATAGTATAAATGTAAGCAATAAAGCACTAATAAAACTTTTTGATAACTTACTTCCCGCACTTCTTCGAATCAATGAATTTAGTTTCGTTGCTGGAGCATCCCATAATCAACATGGATAAAAGTAATATTTCTTTGCAGACTGCACTTAGACTCTTCAAGACTTCTCCCATTCATGATTTCGTTTCTTTAAATATTTTACATGAATACCAACCGTCAGGCCGTCAGGCGGATAATAAAATGATCAATTTAATTTTCTAGATTTTGTGAAGCATAAAAAATTTGTAAAGATATTTTGAAAACTCTCGACTTTACAATGAGACGAACATTTCGGTTTCCCTCTGTCCTTTTCGCCAACGCATACATTTTGCAGTGATTTTCCGAAAGACTAACTATGCAGTATGATGCAGTTATCGCTTGTAGTGGAGACGTTCGCCAGTTGGAAAGACATTTAAGCATAAGAGGCTACTGATGGAATTTTTGAGGCACATGTTTTTGCATGTTTTTGCTGTGATGGTCGACTATGCGCATAAATAGCCGTGAGCGGCTGAGTCTACATATTTTCTTTGTACACACGAATGATCAAATGTCTTATTGATATTTGAATAATCGCTTACCAAAACTTAAATAAGAAGAACCGCAAACGAAGAAATCTTATCGCGAGCGTGAATTTTAATGAAAAATCTGAATAGTTCGTAGATTATTGAAGCGTGTACGATTCATCGTTACTCTCACTCTAAATTTTATTTGAAACAGTTAGGAAGAGTTAATTTTAAATAAAAATTTCGAAACAGAAATAAAAGTAAAATACTAATGTGCGCAAGTTATACTCTATTTATAAGAAAAAGTTTATATTAAAAAAAACCTTTTCTTTGCATTCCAAATAGAAATTTACCTTTTTGTTAAAATAAAACGATTTTCCGTGAGCCTAGTTTGATAGACACTATTGATATGTTGTCTATTTTTATTGATTTCCGGATATAGCTTACAAACATTTGTACAAAATTTACCCTTTCTCTCTCAATTGTTTAAATTGCGAGAAGTTTGGACTTGTTTTTGGAAACAAATATGCAAATCAACAGATTAATTTCTAAATTGCAACTTTTTTCGAATTTAGTCTGGGAACCTGAACGAATCACGTAATTACAATTTAATTTTTGGGAGAGAGTTTCAAATCTAATCCTAACACATGATTTTTTGCGAAACCTACGCGTAGTGGAGTTTCGATCGGAGTGCATTTAGCAAATTCGGCGGCAAAACGAAAGGCATCGCAACGACGACCCGTCTCATCCATCACGAAAATACGTGGCACTCGACTATCTGCACAACACTCTATCACATAAAAAGAGATAATATATTTTTCTCTTGGAAAAAGCTGGACAAAGGAAAATAATTAATACATAATTATAAAGAGTGAAATATTAAGCGCTGCTTACTCGAAAACCGACCTGTCATGTTGATCACCCCATATTAAAACTTCCGCTATACTTCTTAACGATTACTCTCGGATGCCGTTGTATTTTTTTCTAAAATACTATATAAATATAACGGTTTTTTGGTTTATTCCAAGCGCCACTAAACCAACCCCACTACGAAGCATTTTTCTTCCCGAGTTTTTGGGCAACATTCACTAGTTTTTATTTCTATTAATATCGTTTCAATTTTCCCATCTTTCCAAATGCAATTTTATACTTTTAATCCGAAAATGTTCTTCAAATTAAAGCTGATTATATGCGTATAAATAGAAAATAATTTGGGTTGCGACTAAATTGTTGTTTAGTGCTTTGGAAAATACGTGAACTAAACTTATTTAACTTTACAAGTTAGCCTAAAAGTAGACCGCCATTATTTATTTTTTTTTATTATCAAATTAAACAAAACGGTAGCTAAATTTTCTGCTATTTGCAGAACGAACGTAATACTCTATGCTAAATTGTAAAGCCGTCGACAAATTCTCTGCTAATCATTAAAAAACATCTACAGAAATTCTATACAAACAAACAATTTGGCAATTTGACAACAAAAAGTTGCAACAGTAGTAGAGAATAATGCATATAAATAAATAAAGCATATTGTGAGCATTTCTTCCCTTTTTTAACTTTATTGAAAATGTTTGGTTATCTTCGTTGTGGCTTGAGGTGCGTTTCTAAAATCCATTATTTCGGACAGTATATAAGAAACGAAGAAAAATGGAAAGATTATTCTCTGATTAGACTTAATAACTTGATAAGCCTTCTCTCTCTCCCTGACATACATCTACTATAAATATATAGAAACATATATCATCATCAAAAAGAAGATAAAACTAAAAAGAAATTCTAACAGGACGTATAAGCAATCTCAATTATTAGGCACAATTAATTAATTACAATTAATGAATACACCTAAAGGTAGGCAAGCAAAATTAAATTAAATTCTCTGCTATTGGAGAACGAACGTAATACTCTATGCTAATTTGCAAAGCCGTCGGCGTATGTTCCGCACAGAGTTATTTTTAACATGACATTAATACTGGGATGTTAATACTCATCAGCAACAAATTTGTCTTTGCATCTAAGCAAAATCAAGGAGTATGTGTCTGAAAACGACTAAAATCCAAAAAATTTTTAATTTAAAGTAAATAAAAGCTAAGAAAAACTCTCCCGGCAACATTTTTATTTTGTTTATTTTTCTATGGCATATGTTTCACCCTGCTGCATGAAATTTTTTACTGGAAACACCTGTAGCATATCAGATTCTCTGGTTAGATAAATTTTCTTTGATGTATACAAAAACTAAATAAAACGAAAATTTGAAAATTTGGCAAATATCAATTTATTTATTTATTTTACTTTGGCATTTTTAAAAGTTTACAATATAGATGTATTTTTTTATACTTTATGGTACGGGATAATATTGTTTAACACTTTTATTAACCTTATATTTAGTGACTAACCTTAGTGCCACTGATAAAAATTGACAAGAGCTTTTCTTTTTATCAAATATCTTGTACTTTATTCACTAATTGAGAAAAACCTCGATTATTTACATTGCCTTTTGTTTTTAGGTATTAATAGGAGCATGCAAGCTTCAGGCCCACTATGACAAGTTGACATTAGTATTGGATCCCGATTACCTTATCAATGGCTTAATTCTAAGTATGTAATGTTAAGAAATGCGAAATCACAGATTCTTAAAAGTGTAACGCTACTTTAATGATTTATGGTAATATTTAATCCCAACATTCTTCGCTATCATCTTTAGCATTTTCGATATTAAAAGCTGTACTGGCGGCGTCTCCATTGCCGCATTGATTGTTATATTCATTATTCAATTCCAGATTGAGATCATTCAGCTCATAACACAGTCCATGATCATCATCATCATCATCATCATATTCGGGCATTATTATAAAATTACCTTCCACTTGTATATTATGATTGCGCAAAATATCCAACAATTCTTCTTGACTAACGTTCTCTTTCCTTGCAAAATCCATCAATTGCAGCCATGGCAACTGATAAATGTGACGATCCACATTGAAATATATTGTTGCATACCTATATCGGTTTATAAAATATTGTACTTCACACCAAATCTTTTCATCTTGCGTACGCTCGTCTTTATAGTACGGAAAATCTACAGTGTAAATTTCTTTGTATTTGACACCAGAAAGCGGTAAGCTTTGCCCGTTTAAGTCCGTGGCTAAAGGCTTTTTAATTAAATCGTTGCGTGCAAATAACGCCATTTGAGTAGCGAACCCTACATCTTCTACATCCCTCTTCTCGTCTGGAGGGTTGCCCAAACCTAGAAATGCCACGCTATAGTTAGGATAACGATGACAAATATTATCAGTCCAAGCCCTAAACTCTGCACGAGACCATTCAAATTTGTGATCGAAATGACGAAAACCGTTACCCAATAGCGAATCGAAAAAGACATTGAATTCGGAATTTGGTGTTGAAAATATAGCCAATTTGGGTTGCACAAATCCGAATATGTTCTCTGGAACCTTTTCCAAAACATCGGCATGCAAATGTTCAATGCTAAAATTATTATATAAGAATAGAATTAAACTATTGTTCTGTAAATTATAAAATAGGAACAGATTAATTATATGAAGACCTACATTTCTAGACCGATTACTACGTCCACATTACGCAATTGTTCAACTGAATCTGTGATACTGCCTTTCAGTACTTCTATACGCAGAGGCTCTTCTCGTTTATGCAAATAATCTGATACAAGTGGGACAGCTCTCTGCTGAAAAACTGATAACACTTTCTCATCTATATCAACCTGTTGAAAGAAAGATTCAATTATATTTTATTAGAGTGCATTGATGTTACATTATCGTGCGCAAATTGTACGCTACTTTTAAACTACAATGCTAACAAAAAAAAAAAAAAAAGAAGAAGAAAAGGGAGAGAACTTTCGATTGTAATATTCTCAATTTAAATGAAATTTTTTTTTTTTGTATAAAACGCAATCCAGTAATCTAGTCTTATATAATATAATTTACAATTGTGTATTACATTTCGCTCAAATAAGCTTCGGAACTGAAATGTATTGCTTTGTTCGCTTACTGCCAAATAAATCTTGAGGAGAAATTAGTTCACACTTACAGAGGCGCGCAATTGCCTTTTCATAATCAATTAAAAATGTATTATCGCTTGTTACATATTTAAATTTCGATTAATAGAAATATGACGACTTGTTTCCTTCTACAAAATCGTTCCAATAAATTAAATGAAATTATAATCTGATTGTGTTGTATTAACTTAAAACGGCATAAAATTTTAACAAGTAATCGAACGGTGTCTGCGGCACAGATCAATGCCTCATTAGAGGCATTCTCGTCATATTTAAACGACCTATATCAAAAGGACAGACGGACAGACAAACTTAGATCGATTCAGAACTGATTTCGAATCGGTCGATATAACAAAATGTGAGTCTATCTCTTCTGGTCGTTACATACGTTCGGAAAAACCTAATTTATTCTCCACCCCAAGTGGCTTAGCAACAGAAGAAAATGGCTTGACTCGATGGAAAATCTTAGAATTTTAAAACACCTTTACGTATGACTTACGAGCAATTCATAAGCCTAGTTTCTAACCGATCAGCCGTTTAGAAGCTATCTAAAAGTAGACGGAAGTACATCTCACCGCCGAAAGTACATCTCACCGCCGAAAATATACTTAGATGAAATATAGAAAGTACATCTCGTCATAGATAAGTCAATTTTAATTTGAAACTATACATCCAAACATAAAAGTGACATTTTTCCTCCCAACACGACGGCTTTGCTTCAAACTATGGGCCAATGAATAATCCAGTCCTTTAAGCTCTGTTACATTAGACGAACCTTCACCATCATATTGGATAATATGGAATGTAATCCTGATATGAATATTATGGAATGCTGGAAGAAATTTGACATAACAAAATGCATCGTAAACATAAAAGAATTATTGGAAGAACTGAAGCCACACAAATTGAAATCATGCTGGAAAAAACTGTGGCCTGCTATAACTACGGAAAATGGCGAAGAATCTGTGCAAGCTCAAACTTTGACCGCAAACATAGCCGAAATCGCGAGATGTGTTCGAACAGATAGAATCAAGTGACATTCAGGAATTGCTTGAATCGTAAGATGAAGATTTGACTGAAACCGACTTGGAGGAAGTTAAATTCATCGCCCATTGAAGAAGAGGCTTCAACAAGCACTGGAAACGTGACATTTGATTTGAAAAGTCTTAGCGAGGGTGTAAGAATGGCAAATGAGCTACGCGATTTCTTTATAAACATTGATCCGTCTATGGAATGAAGTCTTATTTTTAAGAGGCAAATTGCTAATGCGACTGCTGCGTATCAGCCTGAATTGAAGGAGCTTTTAAAAACTGCCAAGAGAAACTTACAAAATTCTTTAAAGCATTGCCTAAGCCTTAAGATAATTAATCAAAATGTTCAAAAACTTCAATTAAATTGATTTTTTTACATGTTTTTTTATATTCGTGAAGCCGCTCTGATGAGAGATTTTTTGGTATATCTTAATTTGGAGACGACCTCCTCTTAATAACTAACATAGAAATCCTAACTAAGTTGAATGCATGCCACTTTTTTAACTTAACTCGAAAGCCTCTTCGTTTCAACCTTCATACGGTAACGTGGTGACTATAGTTGCAAAGAAAAAGTTTCAACACTGATAGATAGAATAAGGAAAACTCTAAATTTGATGTGTCTTTTTCTCATTTCTTAGCAGACGTGATTACAGAATTGAATCCCTTTGTTCTGTCATTTAATAGAATTGAATCAATTTGGTCTGTTAAGTTGGGCATTTAACATAGCTGATTGGCGTTAACTTTTGAATTGTTAAGTTGGGCTTTTAACCATTTATTTATTATAAGCGTCTCTGTGCTTTGCCTTTCAACAGGGAATTTAGCGAGGACGTTGTTTTTGTCGGTGCTTTCAAATAAAAGAAAGAAAAACTCTTTAACAGTATTTTTTAAAAAGACGTTTACGAGACTGTAAATGTAATCTTTTATTATCTTTTATTTTAGTTTATTTTCCTTTAAACTGAAATCAGCAACATTTTTTTTCACTAACTCAGTAAAGGCATGAGAAAATTTTTAAGTTGCTTCGTGTGTTGATTGGGAAGAAATACGTTGATAAAATTGCGAGTTCCTATTTTTATATGGGTAAAAGACTTTCATCTCTTATGTTACTTTACATATAAAGTATTTTTAATTTACCTTCACTTTTTGTGGTAGTTATTTCGAATGTTTGTTTACGTATTTAGGTTTCCTTATAAGCAAGATAGCTATCTCAGTTTGCTATTCCTGCCCCATTTGCACGGTTGTACATTTTGTGATCATTTCATGGGAATTGTATTCTAGCATTTCTTGCAGTTGTGTTGCGTTGTCATAACTAGGTTAGCAGCTACTTTTTTAGAAAAACTTCTACGTGTTTGAAGAACAGATATAATAAATACCCAAAGGCATGGCCATGCTTTAATATCTTGTTAATGTGGCAACTCCTCTTACGGTAATCATACTCGCACCTGTGGTAGCTTTGTAATATGTTTATTTGTGTGTGTGGATTGTGAAGAAAAAGTAGAGGCTGAAAATTTTTTCTAAAATTTTCGTTTGTGTAAAATTAATATAGAAAGTAAATGTAAAATTAACAAATGTTTGCTCGAAGACCGTATACGGAGCAAGGTTGGAGTTTTTGCAATTTGGGGCTAAACGAATAATTGCCAAAAGGCAATACTTGATAAACGTTAAAAATCTAATTAAGACAAGTGAAACAAAAATTTTATTGGGTAAGTGTGTATGTACTCAAATAGATAATCACTTTGCGATAATTTCCAAAAAAATCTTGCAATTCTTTTTGTAAAATAAAGTAATAATAAAAAATCTTGTCAATGGAAGTGATTAACATGTGGTTTCCTCTAAAATTATCAGGTATTCAAATTTTTTCGTTTCTTAAAAAATATAAAAAGTCGTTTACCATATAGCCGACATTTCTCTCAAGAGAATTTCGGACGATTTTAATCTTGTATGTTTTTTTGTTGTTACGTTTTGTTCTCGATATTCGTATGTTTATGCGCGGGTATAGTTTTATTCTATATATGTATGCTATGCTGATGGGCTTAATTCATGAATTTCTATATAATTTCAAAATGACACCTTTACGCTGCTTTCCGTAGTGGCGTAGCGTTTTAATAAAATGAAGACGAATTTCTTGTTCGTCAAAGCAAGTGTTTCTCTTTCATATGAAAATATGTCCGGATTACGTTCGGTTATAATAAATGTAGTGTGATTCAGAATAAAAATCTTTAAATACTTAATAGAAAAGTTACGTACGTATAGAAATAAATGAATGTGGGTGCACTTCTTTTGCTGATTGTAGCAAACTTAAAGATATGTCACAACGCATAGTTTAAAAACGCTATTATTTTCGTCTTCACTATGATGGAATATTTAAAGTCCAACCTTCAGTTTAATTTCCATCCGTGTTGGATGCTTTAAACAATTTAGCCGATAAGAATGGAAAGTATTACATGGCAATAAAAGAAAGCGTAGTGAAAAGTCTCTGATTAGTATAAGTAGATGTTCTTTCCTTACTAGTTCTAAAGTGATATTATTTCTTTGAAAAGTCATATATATGCCCTTTCTATTAGAAAAATTGTAAGCTTTCTTTTTGACGAATCCGCTATTCCAACTTCTGTTGGTTTTTGTATTTTGGCTTGGGAATTTGGCACATAAATATTATAAATATTAATGGCCAAGTTGGCTTTTCAAACTTAGTATTTGATTAACCGCGACCATTTTATACGAAATTAGAGTTTAATAGCTTTGCGTAAAGGTGTATGAACTTCATTCGTCTATCTGTGAACAAAAAAATAAGTAATTGAAGAGGACGCTCGAAAGTTTTCTTATATGCATACATTTATAGCAAAAGCGCTGAAGAATTGTTTCAAGATCTTCGCATTAATTTATTACTTTTATCGTTTTATTGTTGAGCATTTTTGTAAAATTTGAAAATATTGTATTACGCTTTAAATTAAAAACAGCTGATTTTGTTTACAAATATTTCGATTCATATAGTAGAATTGAGGTTAAATGCGAGTAAATGACCGTAATAACAGCTGACGGCTAACTGATAAACAATGGGGATATTTTATCGATATTCTTAAAAATGGCACTTATGTTTACGATATAAAGAGAAAATTGATGTGAAGATCACAGTAAACAAAAAGTCAGTACTTAGCTTGTTTCCATAACTTATGATCATATAAAGAAACTATCCTTTTTTTAAACAAAAGAAACGTGGCGAAAGCAAAATCACGTACGGAAAATCTTTCACTTTTAATGACAATCAATTTTTACTTGCAGGCAATTTGTTGAAACAATGCTAAAAATATGTAAGGAAAATAGCATCAAAAAGAAAAGCTAAGCGAAAAGAGCTTCTGTATAGAAATTGTTAATTTAACAAAAAAAAAAAAAGTAAGTTGTACATACAACGTTCCTGTTTTAAATGTGTGAAGCGCTGAAAAATAAAAAGACTGAACATAACTTGTAAAAGCAAGACCTGAGATCTGTAAAGGTGGGAGTAGAAATAGGGCATTACTGGAAAGGGAAATATATTAACTAAAAGCGAACAAAACAAAAAAAAAATATCCAAAAAATAAATTGCGGTTTCGTTAATAATGGGAAAACGCGCACCGCAAACCGCTACGACAATTGATTCGCATCATTTACATCCTATAACACCGACTGCTACTGCTACCCGTAGTATACGCAAACGTAAGCGTAATCCTCCTAGCGAAGCCAAAGAACTGGAGTCGGCTTTAGCAGCACCATGCCCAAAAACGTTACGTATGAATACCTCCGCTCATAACTATTGGCAGCACTATAACGACGATGAAGATTCGTCTTCCAACGACACGCCATTACCTTCTGTACCTTTAACACCTCGTAATTATACAACTAAACAAGCTAACAATTCGTCCATACTGCTTAACAGCAGTTCTTTGAATAACAGTTTAGGTGGCGGTGGTGATTATAATTGCTCATCAACTGAGTCACCTAAACCTGTTTATACGTTAAGACCATCACTAGTTAATGGAACTATTTTACACGATTTAACGCAAAAACCTTGGCGCTTAGGTAGACCTATAGGTAAAACCTTTGAAATGCTTATAAATCAATTCAACTAACATTTCTCTTTCGCGTTTTAGGTAAAGGCAATTTTGGCGAAATATTTTTAGCCTCAGACAATATTAGCATTCCGGTTACAAATGAAAATGCAAAATATGTGGTCAAAATCGAACCACACTCGAATGGGCCCTTGTTTGTGGAGATACACTGTCTTATGAACACTGCCAAAAAGAATAGTAAGAGCGTCGTTTCCCTGTTTGCTGATTTTCTTTTATCAAAATTCTTTATTTTATTTATAGACGCTGTTAAAGAAGATTGTAAAGGTTCAGTTAACATGAATAAACCATCTGGAATACCAGATTACATAGCTTCGGGTTCTCATTATTTTGGCAGCGCTCGTTACCGTTTTTTGGTTTTGCCACGTTTTGACCGTGACCTGCATTCACTTATCAAAAATTGCCGCGTGCATCAAAAATCTGTGCTTACACTGGCTATACAAATTGTTAATGTTTTGGAAAAGCTACACGACAGTGGTTATTGTCATAATGATGTTAAAGCGCAAAATTTAATGATTTCAAAGTGCAAATATTTAAAACAGCAAAAGCAAGAGGAAGGGCAAACCACGATAAATGACAGTAAATTTCCAAACGATCAACATTTGAAGATGAAAACTTCTAAATATAAAGAAGAAAATTTTGATGAAAAGCAACAGACTACTGATAGTGGCAATAGTTCTGAGCAAGAGGCCAACGACGAGGAAGATGAGGGCTTTGTGCTCAATGGTAGAGCGTCCAATAATAACAAGAAGACGAAAAAAGACTATGATAACGAAGAGGAAGATGAAGATTTTGACGATGGCGCTACGACAAACAGCGCCCAAAGCATTAGTCTGGATATGTATAGCACACCTATAAGTCGTAATCGAACACATCGCGTTACAGCGAAAACCACAACGGCAACGCATAAGGTGGAATACAGCGGTTCAAATCCGGTACGATCATGTCGTAGACAGAAACGTAACTCCATGTATGACGAAATGGTAACATCCCATTATTTGAGACCGTCGAAACGCATTAGTTATTCTGAATTCTTCAGCGAGGACGGATCTTCTGCAAATAGTGGCAGTGTCGAACGCAGTCCGGATCACGTGAATTCTAACTCTTCGGACGAGGATTTTGAGGAATGTTTGCCACTTTCGCTGCGTCCTCGTATAGTCTCTGATCGGAAATCCTATGGTGCGAATACCAGTAGTTATCGACGTTTAACTAAACGTCAGGAAAAACTATTAAGTGCCAAAGAAAAGCACAACCTGATTGTAAAAGAAAAAATGGAACATGACATAAAATATACAAAAAATGGAAACGCTTCTTTAGCACAATATAAACGACCAGAAAGTTGGATTGAATTTGAAGAGGAGCGTATATTTCTGATCGATTTCGGTTTGGCTTCCAAGTACACCGACAACGGTGTACATCGCCCATTTATTATGGATCAGAGGCGAGCACACGATGGCACACTTGAATTTACTTCCCGCGATGCTCACATGGGTGCTCATTCCCGCCGAAGTGATATGGAATGTTTAGGATATAACTTATTATATTGGTCGCAAGGCTATCTGCCTTGGAAGGATGCAGCCAATAATCAACAGCAAGAAAAGGTACACCGAGCCAAGGAATATCTGATGACTGATGTACGTGAACTGCTTAGACAGATCTACGGAAAACATATTCCTTCATATTTAGGAGAATTCTTGCATTTAGTAAGTCAATTATCTTATCAGGGAAGGCCGGATTACGGGCGATACAAACGACTTTTTGAAAAAGAGTTCAAACAGCTAGGGTACTCGGCAGCCGAGATGCGTTTAAGTATGCAGGATATTCAACGCACTTGTGTCCGCGTTAAAGACAAAATAGAACAAAAGGTAGACTCTTTCGAAATTGGTGGGCAGCAACCTGCAATATTAAACGCGGTACAAAATTTTAACTCTGGTATCGTTACGCCGTATCATGAACGAACTGCAACGAATCGCGTGTCGCCAAAGAATCTCCGCTCAAAGTCGGATAAAAAGACTATGAAGAAAAAAACGTTTTCATGGACCGAAATTTTATCGCAAGATCCTGATCAAATCGCAAGGGAAAGAGCCGATAGGGAGTTCGATCGTGAAGAAGAACTGAGTGAAGAGCAACAGCCTGCATTAAAACGCTATCATGGTAAGCCCACTTACGCTATATTAAAAATAATAAAGCGTTTGCGAGAAAATGGCCGCGCCGTGGATAATTTCGAACCTCAAATGACACCTGATGTAAGTATAAAATGTTCTTTTAGGTTACGATAACCATGCCAATAGCTTCTAAAATCACCTTAAAAAATGAATATTTAGTCAGCTTTTAGAAATTATGATTATATAAAATAGCACTTGGCCAGCGTAACGTTTTGAACTCATTTAGTTTCATATTTTAATACCAAAAGAGACAAACGAAATTAAACTCTTCAAAATAATATTCATCTTTTTTGCTTTGTAAAGAATAACGTGCTTATGATGGAGACATCGGCTATCGGACATGACTATGTTATAGAACAAAGCGCCAAAAAGAATGACGACGAAGAAGCTGATGGAAGAAACCTGATTTCTCGTAAAAGTTCGAAGAAAAAGTTAATTTTGAAAACTTCAGAAAATGCAGAAACGGTACTAACAGCATCATGTCCAACGTTAGTGAAGTCGCGAACACGACGTAAGAAAGCCGCGCAATTACCTTTAAGATACTCACCTTCCATCGAGGTTAAGTCAACTGGTAAAATAAAAAAACGCCGTCGGAAACCGAAAAGTCCATGCGATGTAAATCACACATCAATCGAATTGAAAGGGAGTGCCGAAAAGCATTCTGCAGATACGAAGAGAGAGCGTCGCGTCCGGCGATGTCTTATAAAGGATACCTCTGCGCCAGACTTATCAGAAGATGATAGCAATTCGAACTTCAGCACAGAGAACCGCGCAACATTAAATGCTTGGAAGAAAATTAGCAATGAACCTGTGCATCTGCGTAATTTCAAGAAATGATTTGAACAATTCCCACAAGCAACACCTATTGTAGCGGTTATCGCTTAAAATTTGTTATATATTGTTGAAAAAGAGAATGATGAGAACAAATTTCGTTTAAGAGAACACACAACAGATCGGGGGGAAAAGAAGAAATGTGTGCGAGTGTATATGAAAAATGCATTGACCTTTATAAATAATCGGCACAGGAAGGCAAAGTGAAGTATTATTAATATTAGAGGAAAAATATCTTCGTTTTCGATACATATAAATGAAACCAAATCTGCTTCATGTCTAGCCTTTTTTTTCACTGGCATATATTCATATCCTTCATGCAAGCATACATATAAATATCCACTGCATTAACAAAACTTGTATAGAAATCCTTCATAAAACTCGGGTTAGTTTTTTTATGATTAAGAATTATTTTTAAACAACGGCTCATTCAAACGAGTGCATCGTTTTAGCAAAGAGATGGAATATTATTTAATAAGAAAGGAAAGTATTCATTAGATTTTAATTCTATTTACATTAAGTTTATTTTTCTATGGAATTTAGTTCTTTATTTTTTTAATTTCATTCTCTCGTTTTCAGGACTTAGTGTATCCATTATTTCTAAATGCTATACATTTTTTTTACATTATTGTTTATTTGTTGCAAGTCTCTAGCTTTAATATTATTTTATTTTTTAACTATATTTTTTTATTATTAATTTTTTTCTTTCCACATTTTTATATTCTTAGTTTTCCATTATTCGGATTAGATTATAATTAGAAACATATTTTTGTTTGCTCTTCTTCTAACTACTTGTGTCCTCAATAGTATTATTTATTTGATTTATTTAAAAAAAAAGAGTAGTTTATAGATCTTATATCCATACAAAAGTAAGCTTAGAAAATGAATCAAATCTAATAAACAAATATGAATCAAAAAAAAAAAGGCTTTTTTATTAAAAGATCTCTGATGTCAATTCAAGTGCCTGACGTTGACGCGAGTCCTCAAATGATATTTAATTCATTTTAGAGTTCATTTACTAAGTGAAATAGACGACAAGAATTAAGCAAAACAAACTGAATTGATCGATATGAAATCAAGGGCCTGTTGACTTATAGTAATTACAGGACGATTTTTCACAGACAAACTGAAAAGAATGCTCAAGGAAACATTTCTGGCAGAGAGTATTTTGCAATTTATTTATTTTTACAAGGTATTTCAATGGCTGCAAGATGACCGATGATCAGGCACAGAGCCTACTTCCGCAGAAAGCCCCAGAAAAAAGCCCATAGCCATGAGTGTAAAGTATTATTAAATTTTGTCCTGGTGGCGCTCCATTCACAATACTTCGGTAAAGAAGTTTTATTGGAAAAGAAGTCGCGGACCAATTGCGTTAAGACTGCACTGCATTTTGTCGAAACTTGTGCTTGTGTACTTACTTACACCGACTTGACAATTCGACATATTTTCTGACGGGGCAACACAGTGACGACTCCATAAGTGAAGATGTGGTGATAACTAACACCAAGCTTCTCGGCCACATAAAACTCCTGCAACGTAAGGCAAAACTATAATTACTAACTCCTCCATCGACTATCTCTTACGAAGCTCAATCATGTTCAGATGAGAACAGTTATGTAAAAGGTGACGTTGAGGTAAAACCTGGGCCGCAAGTCATTTCCAAACATGGTGGAGGAATAGCAACGTAGCAACGACATCTTTCCTTGTTCTTCTTTTCTTAACCGTCGTAATATTGCATACGGAGTATGATTCCCACCCCTTGTTAAAATGGTCGGCGAACATATTGAGCGTGTTGGTGTGGTCACGAATCTTGGCTTTAACGTCAACTCTCACTTGAGGGCGGAGGGATATGTTAATTTCACGACTTTGCATATTCATAATATTTTAAGAAAACCCTCTCCTCGTCTTACTTTCCAATCTCTATGGTAGGATATCGCAGGTTTAACTACAGATTTTCTGACATGGCTTAATATCAGAAATCGCGCTTTTTCTTTACAAGCTTGTATCACTAATATTTTTACATGAGAAAATTCAGTTCAGCGAAATGTGAACGGAAAATGAATGTAATCCTACCTGACTACAAGTGCTTAATATCAACAAGGAAATTCTTTTTTAACACTCTTAAGCTATGGAATTCTTTCCCACTTCATATCAAACTGATTGTGAGCTCAGGCCTTTTATAATCTATAATCACATCTCGATCTTGTTTGATTTCTTATATTGTACGATACCCGTATTTTATATATATCTGTACCTTTACTGTTGTTCACGTCTATGCCGAAGAAGACACTATAGTCCCACTGGCATATCAATTATTGATTATAATTATTATTGTATAATTGATTTGTTTTTAATAATTTTATCGTATTTAATTAACAAATTAAACTAAACTATCAAACTATCAAATATTTCTATGGAATCCTTCGGTTGCAAAAGGTATTAAAAATGCTACAAATATCTTAACGTTTTTAAGATCTTGAATTTGGAACCAAGTAAATACACTTGGATATATAATACAGTACATCCTGGTTCATGATTTACACCAGATTTGCTTTTATGCCCAGAAATAATAATTTAGTTGCGACCTTAAGACCATCTCAAAGAAAAGTAAAAGCTGGAACACCCTTTAAAAGAAGTACGGACAGTTTCCAGCTATACTCACGTCCTGACCAATAGTATGATGAATTCGGCAACGCAATCGTTAATACCGAAAAAAATATATTATTCTTACACCCACCAAAGAAGGATGAGGCGTATATTCATTTTTTTAAAACGGTTGGCCCGCTTATGTTAGATATTCTCGATCAGTATCAAATTCTGGATCGATTTAAGAATGCCCGACTACGTTAAGCCCGTTGTAAACATTCTCCTAGCCGCGGAAATAAAACTGTCGATTTTAATTTGAAAGCTCTTACCCACGTGTGGTATTGCAAAGGAATCAAATCGGTTAGGGGACACGCCTACACTACCATGCAAACTGGGAACACCTCCGTTTTCAAAAGGAATACAAAATTGCTTTTCTAATCGTTAATTATAAACTATATAAGATATATGTACAAAAATTTGAACGTATATTCCCTAGACGATGCTGCATTACCTGCGCAATGATGATGGAAAAGATTGACTGCACCTATCCAATACTATAGCGTATTAAAGTTTAATTTTTTTTTAATGCCTGTGTAACGTGCAAGCTTCAAAAACCAAATAGAGTGTATAAATTCTCGGCGAATTTCAAATTGGAAATGCATCTTAGCATGTCTGTCTTACCGTTGGTCCATTTGACCATCTGCCTAACTGTGTTGCATCTATGGTAAACATTCTTCCATTAACGAATTTGATGATATCGCCTACAAATAAGCAAAAAAAAATTTCGAGGTGACCTAAACTTTTTAAGGGACCACGCACACACGTCTATATAACAAAAACTGCGAATACCTTCGTTTTCCCTGTTTTTTTCCTTGTTACTAATTGGGTACAACCAGCCACGCCCACCCGGTATTTTTGAAAATTCAGTTCTTTTATTTTTTTTTTTTAATCTTTTATAAGGAAACGGTGATGAGTATAAGCGATCCAGTCATGACTGAGTGGTTCTCCTTTTTGGTTTTTACGCCAGAATTGCAAGTATTTTAATATGCTAGGGAATTTACTTGACTTAAGAATGAAGGGACATTTTTTTTACTTTTTCTAACGAATCAATTTTTATATCACTTACTGCCAAAATATGTTCCACTTTCGGTATACGCCGCAGAAGCGGTAGAAGACGCATTTCAGAACAACCAAAATCGACAATCTATGGGAGATTAAACATATGCATAGCACTCTTTACGCATGGGGGTTTTAAGACCACTTTTGTAAATACCTTTTTTAGGGATTGTCGCCAACGCGGATCTTCAATAATGCGCACAGTTGTTGTGTATCTTTGTTCGTATAATGCTGGATCGAATTTAATTTGTCCTTCTTTTGTCACAAAGGTTTTTGTGTTAAGACCGCCGTTGGGCAAATCATAGGAAAACATTTTAATACACGTAATTTACTGAACAGATTTAATCTATAATATAAACAATTTAATTTATAAAACTTTCACGACTTTCAGTTTTTTCACTAAATTTACTTATGCGCACTTTTTAAACCCGTTATATGAAAAATTACGCCAGTTCTGTAAAATCAGCTGGTTAAGCTCACTACTGTGAACGGAATTCTTGCAGATTCTTATTTTTGCAACTAGTTTTATCTTTCAAATTCTACAAAAATTCCAGCGAGGTCGACAAATAATAGGTTTTAAACAAAAATTTTTGAAATTAATGTAAGTGCATAAACAGTTAGGTTAAAAGCAATTAAGCGTTGAACAATTTTTAGTTTTATTGTTGTGCTCAACAGAATATTCTCGCAATTATTTTTAGAATTCATTAAAATTATATTATAGCATCTTAGCTTATGGACTTTTAAAGAAGTTGCAATTCTCTATATTAATTTTTTTAGCCTTTACGAAGTCCTTTACACGATTAACCAATCAATAATTTAAAAGTAGTTATGTGAATACGTTTTTTGGCAACCTTTGCACACGCAAAACTTTAACTTTCAATATTGTTTTTGTTTTCTAATGTTTGATTTTCCAATTTAATTTTGCTGCGGGGTCTTATATTATTTCCTTCCAATGTTACCTGCAAACCTACAAGTCGCTCTGTTTTTTTTTTATTTTGAATATTAAAACAAAGAAGGGATAAAAAATCTTCGGTTGTGGCACAGCACAAGCCAATGTTAAAAAGGTCATAATAATAACAAATAATAACAAACACTAAATCCACGTCTTTTCGTAATAAAACATCATCAATTTTGTTGGTAAAAAAAGCGATATTTTGGGATGATGAAAACTCTTCCGCTTCTTTTACGGTTCGTCCCCAAAGAGCTTTAATTTCAAAACCTTTTTCACGTAAAATTGGCACCAATACTTTCGTAATGGCTCCAGTACAAATTAATGTAGTTAAAAAATGAAAACATATAAATTTTAGTGAGCATATGTTTGTACAACATACCCAGACGCATTCTATTAAATCTGCGGCTACCACATCACCCTTATTCAATATGCAGCTGCTTAGGAATAATCGAGTGTGAAGTCCGGCTAACCGTAGACCTTCTCTTAGTTAGAATTCGCAATTGTTCAAATTTTTGCTAATTTATAAACGAAGACGTTGTCAGTTTTAATACTAACTGAACCAATTTCCTTGGCAACAAAGTTAATGTCTATCAAATTCTTTCGCTTGCATTCAACTATCGAGCCCAAATAATAGTACATTCTGTTCGTCCTCCTTACCAAAATATGCAAGTCTATGTGCTATCACCTAACAATGCTACTAAAACAGGTAGTAAAAATGATAAAGGATCTCTGAGGTTTAAATTTTCCCTTAATATCCTCCCTAATTTGTCCAGAACCATCGAGAGTTGGCAAAGTAGTTTCGGCCCCTTTCCAGCTATTGCAAGTAGTTGCATTAACTGGCAAACTGTTTCGAACATACGTCTAAGGAACCACGAAAGACCCTTCAATTGTGGAAATAAAAAATCTTAAATGCAAATATATACTTATCAGCATCCTTCTGATTTGCCGAAAAGTCGTGAGTTTCAAATTTTGAATGAAAGCTCTACTATTGTTATTTAATTTTAATTTTTATTTTTCTTAAAAAAAGACGCAAATGATAGTATATTAAATTTTTACAACCTTTAAATTTTAAAACCAAGAGATATGAAAAATGTATAAAAAAATATTTATAACGAAAAACATTTTCCTTCTTTCCATTTCCCTCCGCACGCCATCATTCAATGATTAACGAGATCACGTTTGCAATTTAGATATGTAGTTTAAAGAAAGTTGCGGAAAAATATACAAAATAAATTTCTATCTATCTAGCTCCGCCCACATTCACATAGCACCAAGGCCATCACTACATTTGATTAGTACTTTTTACATGCGCCGAAGAGCCAACAGGACCTGCGGCGAAAAATAAAGGTTATATGTTTAACTTTGCAATGGACTAAATTTTGCTAATAATAATAAAAAAATTTTCAGCATAATAAACTCATCAATTTTGATTTTATGACAGGGATAACTAAATAATTCATCATTGATCTTGAATTGTAGCCAAGCTTTGAATGCATGACACACCCACCTTTCAGTATAAACCAATGAAATTCGGTGAAGTTATTTAAAACAGTTCCTCGACTTTGGAGGTATCAATCAAACGAACGCCAGTAGAGACTATTTTGTACCTATAATAAGAGAGTTTGTTGTAGATAAAGTGCAATATCATTTTCTTTTGAATATTTTTAAAAATGGTAATCAGACGAAGGTAATCAACATAAAAATATTCAGTTATATGCTTGTCTATTAAGTTGATCATCATATATAAAGATCTTCACTTTTTAAATTTGAAATGAGCAATGGAAAACTTACGTTTGATATGAAATGTGAGTCCCGTTTGTCCATTTGGCTTAAATGTCGCTAAGAAGCTTCTCATTTTGTTAATTTATCTAAAAGAAAAAAAACAACGGCCATTTTAAGTAGATTGCAATAGGAAAATCTCACTGCATGTCTTCACACAAATTATTATCAGAATAAAACCGTTCTACACGAACGTTAAGACTGGGGCGGTAACTAATATCATCACTTTGTGGTTATCAAGAAAATACAATGCGGAAAACTAACCTCAACATTGTCTGCGAAGGTGTAGAGACTTTACAGCGAGTGTCGCTTAAAAGCTCACTTTACTCCTTTGTCTGAAAGAAAGAATGGAAATTTTAAATCAATTAATATAGAAACAGAATTGCTTTGCATATATTCGCACAATCTTTTGTCAGAATAAAACCAGTCTACACGAACGTTAAGACTGGGGCGGTAACTAATATCGTCACTTTGTGGTTATCAAAAAAATACAATGCGGAAAACTAACCTCAACATTGTCTGCGAAGGTGTAGAGGCTTTACAGCGGGTGTCGATTAAAAGCTCACTTTACTCCTTTGTCTGAAAGAAAGAATGGAAATTTTAAACCAATTAATATAGAAACAGAATTGCTTTGCATATATTCGCACAATCTTTTGTCAGAATAAAACCCATCTACACGGACGTTAAGACTGGGGCGGTAACTGAATCATCACATTTTTAGTTTTGGAAATGCAACGACAAAAGCCTACAGCTGAAGCCTAACCTGTTTGTTTGCAAGTTTTAGGCAAGTTTAGGCAGGCATTTCTAAATCATATTAATAATCCTGATGCATTTATCGCAAAAAGCTCTAGTCAATACAACTTCCTTTCAACATACAAATTATGTTGTTTCCCTGCGTCTTAAATTAGCTGGAATTATCTTACTATTTATAGAAACATCGTATTATTTATACTCGTATCCACCTAACTTGCTATCGTACTTACGAGAATTTATTATTCTGTTTATTATTTTCATTATTTTATTATTTACATATTATTTTCAAAAACACGTTTCTGCAATCTTACCTACGTACTTTTCGGTCGTATAGTATACTTTTTTTTATGTTACGTACCACGTGCTTAATAAAATTTACTTTGCTGAACATTCCTGCCTCCACCAGTGTTCATGGTTTTACTGATAACTAAATTTACTTTACCTTCCAAAGAAAAATGTGCTAGTGAAAATGGCTTGTTTTTCTTCAAAGCAAAGTTGGCTGCAGTTGTGTCAATGTTGCCAGCAGTAAAAGCAGTCTGCCAACCTATTTACCAATAAATAAGTTGAAAGTTTCTTTGTTTAAAGGCCGAATTAGTAAATCAAACTATTAGATGGTTTTTTTTTTTTTTAGATATAAAAATATTAATTTTTTGGAAGTGTACTATTTATTTTAATAAGTTGTCAAATTTGGTGCAGTCGTTATAGATTTTTGTGCATTTTTAGAGGTACACGTTTCTACCCAGATATATTTTTGGGCAAATTCCGGCCGTTTATCAATTGATCAATTGTCTTCATGTAAGAAAATATATACTAATTTTTAATAATTCAAATTTTGGAATAAGATGAACAATAACCAAGTTTGCCTGGAATCTCGCCATTTTCAATGCACATACGAATAAAACAAGTTAAATCTAACGTAATCGAAAAAATACTTATAGAGTCTCTTATGGGTACTCCTAAGAAAAGTCTTATCGGAATCTTATGCATTTCGAGAATACCTTGATCTGACGTGTTTTACTGCTTGAAATGCTAATTATGAATGGTAAGGGTGGTAATCATGTAAGCAGGCGATCAACGCCGTGATTATCGCCTCATTTTAAAGGAGACAATTGATTATCGTCAAGAGGCTAATCAGGTACCATAGTGGAGTAATAACTGAGCGAAACGTAAAAAATGAGAGCTAAGTTCACATTTATTTGTTTTGTATAAACAAACTACATATGTTAAACAATAACAAGCAGTCAAAATGAAATGAATAAAACATTATGCAGAAGAAATTTAATGCGGTTGTTAAAAGGAAATCTTTTATTTTTAAACCTTGTCCCAGTTCACGCCTAAAACTGACTATAACAAGATCTCAACAGACTGTGATTTCTAAGAACACTTTGCGTTCTGCGACTAAAAATGTTTCCGTCCCATGATACTTTAAAACGCACAGTGTTTTAACTGAACTCAAATAATGTTGATTTTTGCATCTTACGTAAAGTTTTTCTGAAAGATGACGATTTTTATTATCGTAATAACAAAAGTACAATTCAAATCACCAAATGTCCTGATGACAGCTATGGTGATGTTAGCATACTAGTTAAGAAAGGCGAGAATTTCAGACGTATTCTCTACAATTCTGCTGTTGACATTATTATCATCAAAACCACAACAACATGGTACTTTCCATCCAGAGATTATGTGACCTCCTTGGTGGTGAACAAAATGTGATTATAGCTGGCGATTTCAATGTTAGACATTGCCGATCGGCTCTTTACCAATAAAAGCAAGTTCCTTGTAAGTGCCATCAAAGCGAGCAGTTTTAAGGTTTTAAATAATGATAATCCTACCTTTCACTGTAATCGAAGTGGTCGCATGGCGGGTAGTGTCTAACTGTCTATAATTCAATCATTTTGTCATTCAACTGAAATACGACTAATTTCTTAATTCGCAAAAGTCAACATTTCAATGTTGGAACAATCCTGTAAAAAAAATAGAAAATGTCATATTACAAATGAGCCTTTGATTTTGATAGTGGTATAAGTCAAAAATTTTAAAAATTGTGTTTATTAGTTATTTCATATCAAATCCTAATAAAATAACATAATCTGAAGAGTTTAGCAGTATGCCATGAAAATTAACTCAATGAAACGGTTTTATTTTTTGGTTGGTAAACAAAAAACAATTACTGTTTGTTTTGATAGTGGTATAAGTCAGTCTGTTCACAAAGTTTGGCAAAATAATTAGTAATTTTGTCATGTCTTCAGATAGCGGTTCAGATATGATAGAGCAATCGCCTCAAGAGGATCACAGGAAGTTGCGTCATGCATCTTAAAGCACATTCGGGACATTACCACTCAAAAGCATGTCATAGCTTACAGTGATGCCTGCTCAGCAAAAAATCGTAACATTAACATAGCTTTAATATGATTAAAAATTGTTCATTTATCTGATAATAATGTTGAAACAATTGATCATAAATTTATGGTATCTGGCCATTCTTTTTTGCCAAATGATCGCGATTTTGGTTTGATAGAAACTAAAATTAAAAAATCGAATTATTTATACATCCCTGAGCATTATTATAATTTAATAGAATCATGTAAAAAGAGAAACCCATTTGTGGTAGTACAAATGGCCCAGAAAGATTGCATTTCGACAAAACAACTACAAGAATCAATGAATAATAGAAAGAAAAACACCAATGAAGAAGCTGTGTATAAGATGTTTTATAAAACTTCCTTGGATGACAACTCCGATTTCAAAGTATTAGACCTTTCGCCTAAAAGAGGAAGACCTAGAATATTCGAAAATATTGATTTGCTTTCATTATACACAAGCATTAGACCAATAACAGAAGAAAAACGTAAAGATATGATGGATTTACTACCCTATATCCCACCAATTTTTCACAAACTCTTTATTTCCCTAAATACTAATAAATAATTTACTTGGTTACAATGAAATGAGTTTGAATAGAATGTTAATAATAATTATTAATTATTAATAAAAATGTTTTCTTGAAGGTATAAGTCATTTATTAAGTCATGCAGTTAATTTTGAAAGTGGTATAAGTCATTTCAACCTTTCAAAACAACATTTCCTTTTAAAAATGGTTATAAATTTCACAATCATAATAAATACTTTTTTGTTGACACTACTTTACTGTTGAAAAATAATATTCCATAATACAAAAATATTTTTTAATCCTTTAAAATGCAAAACTCAAAATATCTCGAAACAAGGAAAATGTGCCTTATACCACTATCAAAATCAAGGGCTCAAATCAATATCATCTTCATAATGAGATGATACGCCCTGACAATAAAACTTTGTGAATTTTAGAATATTTGACGATCCGAAATTGTGTGAGCAAGACGAAGAATTGAATTTTGTAAATATTTGATGACCTAAAATTGTGTGAGTAAGAGAAAGAATTGAATTTTTAAAATATTTGATGACCCAAAATTGTGTAAGCAAGAGGAAGAATTGAATTTTTAAAATATTTGACGACCCGTAATTGTGTGAGCAAGAGAAAGAATTGAATTTTTCAAATGTTTGAAGGCCCGTAATTGTGTGAGCAAGAGGAATAATTGAATTTTTAAAATATTAACGGCTACCAGCTTCACACCGCTTTGCTAACATTAAATCAATCGTCTACGGTGTTGATGGAATACCGTTAAAATTTTTAAAAAGAGCTTTTGGATTCTTAACATAATATCTGAACAGCATATCCGTGCCGAATTGAATGCAACACTATTATTATTATCCTGCTATCCTTGCCTAGTTTTAGATTTTTTTGATATTTAACAAAAAAGAATTCAATTTAACACATTTGTCTTCTAATAAAAATTTTTCATTTTCTTATATAACAATAGATAGATTGACTAGCATCAAGGGCAAATATTGAGAGAAGGGAGTAACAAAGACTTAAACGTTTCAAGAACGAAATAGTGTTGGAAGCATAATATTTTCATTTTAAGAATGTACATAAATTGTGGTAACTCTCTCGAATTTGTCTGATTGTTTGTTGTAAGCGGAAGGATAAATTTACAATCACTTGCCCAGCACAACTAACCAGAAATCAATTTTGAACGAATCGTTTAAATGAGGGGCATAGGGTTTACGCATGCTGATGATTAAATTTAAAAAAAAAATTTGTATAATATATCAGGTGAATGGAGCTTCAATTTACTTTATGATCAAGTAAATATATTTTACCGGCTTTTCTCACTAAAGGTTATTGTTGTGCTGTATGGAACGAGCATGATAATAAATGGTACATTGGTATGCTCAAGAGTTACGTTCGAAGTGACAATTAGATTGTAAGGCTTTCAACTCCTTTCAGTTGTCTCAATAACACACCCTTGTTATTACGTGAGTTAATACATATTTTACATACCAGAAAGAGAGCTACCGGTGCAGGTTGTAATGGAGTTAAGTTAGATATGGTCAGAGCACTGTCCGGGGAAAGCTTAACTGTCTTGTTGCATGTCTTAACGGTCCATTAACTTTGTACCTTTAGGTTTGCGGTGATGAGGCAAAGACTTAAGCGATTTTAGCAACTTTAGCACCATTTCACTAATATCTGTATTCATAAAAATTATTAATCTCCTGGTTGAGAAAAGGATATTGAATTTTTTGAAAACATTCCAGTTATTCCAGTTCGTTCTTATGCGTATCAAAAATGCATATCCACGAATGCGTGCGTTAATGAATTATCTTTTCTTATTGCTGGTTTAAAGAAAGCCCTGTCAACCAATTTTCGCAAGTATCGAGCTGCAAGGAAAAAAATGAGTGAAAACGGCAATCCAGCCAAATTCGTTTAATATATCAAAGCCCTGAAGGAATGGAGTTGAAAGGGGGAAAGGACACATAAAATCGTCATGATTAAAAATCGGAACTCGGAGTTTTTCTGGGATTACTTCAGCGGCCGTCGACAATTTAGGCATGATAATAAAAGAGAGTTAGATATCCTCAATAGCTATATTCCAATGTTAATCAGATGACAATATCTTCAATTTCTTTCACTAGTTTACTTTTCTTCTTACGTGGAGTCAAGTATGATTCGGTCAGGACACTGTCGGGGAGAACCTTGACTGTCTTGTTGCTTGCAGTTATTAACTATGAACTTTATACCCTTGGATTTGCAATGCATCAAATTTGTTTCAATTCCCAAACCAGATAAACACTTAAGCGATTTTAGACGCACGTTACTAATATCTGTATTCGTAGAGATCATTAATCTCTTGGTTAAGGAGAGACTAATGGATTTCGTGCAAACTGGGAACATTATTCCAGCTCGCTCTTATGCGTATCGAAAACGAATATTTACGAATATGTTACGTTACGTTAATGAACTATCTTTTCTCATAGTTAGTCTAAAGAAAGCTCGTAAAATGGTTGTTATGTTTTCCCTGGCTTTCAGCAAAGCCCATGATTATGTTAACTTTATGAAGTTCGGTAGAATTCTGTTAAACTTTTCAATTTTTCTTCAAGTCTGTGGATGCTAACCTTTTTAACCAAACGTAGGTTGGCAATAAGTACAGACAAAGTTGAAGTATATGGTTGTATTCATCAAGGCAGTCGCTTGAGTCCCATGCTCTGTAATCTATTTACAGCTAATTGCATGATCTTCAAGACGACAAAACTCCTATTATTCAATATATAATATATAATATATTATACAACCTACTAACTAAACTTACACTTACAACTAAATTTACACTTAGCATATCATGGCCACTGCTTTTTTTTGTGTTTAATACACATTTAATATACATTTCTTGCAAATGATTGCTACTGTTTATTACCTAAGCCGCAAATCTTATTGCTCGGTTCGTCTTAAAATCTAAAAAAAAATGTGTATAGTTTATGTTAGACTATAGTTAATTCAATTTAGTCCTATATTTAAAAAAAAATTGTCAAATTTATCAAATTTTCACATATGTAGCTTCAAACATACTTTATATTTTTCCCTAATTTTTTTAAATTTTTGAAGTAGTAATTAATTTTTGTTTGTATTTCTCTTTTTTACAAACGCAACTTTAAAAGAGAGGTTTATGTTATCTTTGCTAGGATTATACTCAATACTAACGCAAAATTTACTCTCAACGATAGCAATTTTATTGTCGGCAGATTTGATATAACTTATAGAGCGTATGTGGGGACAGTCACTAGTAAATTTGCTAACATGATTAGATTTTATTGGCGCTTGTCGACTGCTTAGATGATTACCCACACTATACGTCATTTCATTGAAAGTTGGTAAATAATTAGTAAAGCTCAAGAATACTTAAGGAAGAAGAAAAAGCAACCTATACCAAAACGGAAGAAGAGCAAGCAACCACAAAATGCCAGTTATGGGTGAGGAATTGGTTATCGTAAATATCTTAAGAGTTTTAGCTTTCCAAAATGTTGCCTACCTAAGCAATGAAATATCATACATTCACTTGCGTTCTATTGCTGTGTTAGATTTCATTAAATGAACTTAAACAAAAGTTAGTAATTATTGTAATTGTATTGAAATTTCACTCTTAAAAAACTCAAAGTAGTTTTAAATATTCTGTTAGTGGTATCTACTTGGAAAACATATACTGGCGAATACTTTAAGATCACTATGCCAGGACAGTCTTTATTTGTGTTACAACAACTACTTTGGAATACGTGGCATTGGTAAATCTGCTGCGTATAACGTCTGCGGTCTCTCGATAATTGAACATCAACCTAGTGGAATACACAAATTCCAAATCACTGGAAATTATCATCAACTTTTAGAGAATTTTTTTCTATTCGGTATGCTATAAAACTACAAGCAGCCGGAACGCTTTCCTATACTCATTGACAAAAGGTCTACGTACCCATGAGTGGGTGGACACACTTATGACAAAATGCATCTGAAAACGGTCGGATCCACAGCGAATAATACTTGTGCAACATAAAAGGACCACAGGAACACGCAATCTTTAAATGTCCAAAATTTAAAAATAGCAGAAGATATTTCATTCAGTGCTTGCAAAGATGCTCATCTCAAGAAATTAACTATTTTTATTAAGAAAGTAAATATATCACCTTAATCGTCTAAATCATTCAAGTTGTTTTAACTATATATTTCGAGATTATTACTTTGAATAGTTGCAAAAATGTTGGTTTTTCTCACTTCCCATTTTTTTCTTACTTCTTAAGTTTTTACACACTTTTTTTAGGTAAGCCAAAGCTTGCAGTTCTTTATTGAAAAACCCGGTTCTACATTCATATCTATTGCACATAATCAACGAAATTATACAAATTACCATTAAGAATACATGCAATCATCATAATGGCTTACTTCAACAACGCAATATTCAAAACAAATTAAACATTTAATATTCTTTTGTTGTGTAGTTCGGAGGTTTAACAGTTCTGTTCTGTTCTGATCTGTTTCTTGTGTTTCGCACTAGTTTGTTATTTGCGTATGTTTTCATTATAATTATTTGGAGAAACTTGGCACAAATAGGTTTTTAGTCATTTTTCATAAAAAATGTAGAGGAATGTCAATTTTACTCTCAGAAATAGAATTTTATTCTCAGCAGAATAAAGTGTGATGGCTAAAGTGTCCAGTTTTGTTCGTTTCATTTGCTCTTTTTCATGCAAGTAATTTGAAAGTGGCAGTGTACGCAGTTCTTTTTTAATTAGTTAGTAATTTTAAGTAAAAAAAAGAAAATAGAAAGATTTTGTAAATTCATTGTTATTCACATCTCAGCAAAGAAGGCATAAAGCTTTTTATTGATTTTAAAAGGTAAGTGCTATGGAAAAAGAGATAGAATGTTGCAAATAAAAAAGAAATAATTTGCTAAATTAATTACCCGATGCAGTTATACTAAAATTGTGTTAATTTAATAATCGCCTTTTTTTAAATTTTAGATGATCAAATATATATTGTTTTTGCTGTTTGAGGCATCGGTCCTCCTGCAAGGGTTCCAAGCCGTTAAAGAAGACAAATTCATACGAATACCGCTTACTCGTATTAAAACCGCTCGTAACCATTTTCATGAAGTCGGCACAGAGTTGCAGCAGTTGCGTTTGAAATATGGAAGTGCTAACGACGTCCGACCTGAACCGCTATCCAATTATCTGGATGCACAGTATTATGGGCCCATCTCAATTGGTACTCCAAGTCAAGATTTTAAAGTGGTTTTTGATACTGGTTCTTCAAATTTGTGGGTCCCTTCAAAGCAATGTCATTTTACCAATATTGCGTGTTTAATGCACAACAAGGTGAGAATAAACGTATACAATTATCAAACAATCACTTGAGTACACACGGGAACGCACATTCATAACTAATTAAATACTAAAAAAAAAACATTAAGTTTTTATATATTTATTTATATATTATTATTATTATATTTATTTACGATTTTAGTACGATGCTAAAAAATCTAGCAGTTATCAGAAGAACGGCACTGAATTTGCTATACACTACGGTTCTGGAAGTCTATCTGGTTATTTGTCTACTGACACAGTAAATATTGCTGGTTTAGATATAGAGGGACAAACTTTTGCCGAAGCGTTAAGTGAACCTGGTTTAGCTTTCGTCGCCGCTAAATTTGATGGTATATTGGGCTTAGGGTATAGTTCAATTGCTGTGGATGGTGTCAAGCCTCCATTCTATCAAATGTACGAGCAAGGATTGATTTCACAACCAGTGTTTTCATTCTATCTTAGCCGTGATCCCAAGGCTCCGGAAGGTGGTGAAATAATTTTTGGTGGTTCCGATCCTAATCATTACAAAGGCGAATTCACTTATCTGCCCGTAACACGCAAGGCCTATTGGCAAATGAAAATGGACTCTGCTTCTGTGGGTAATTTGCATTTGTGTCAGGGAGGCTGTCAAGTAATAGCCGATACGGGGACTTCCTTAATAGCTTTGCCTCCAAATGAAGCCACGTCGATTAACAAGGCCATTGGTGGCACGCCTATAATGGGAGGACAGTATATGGTAGCTTGTGAAAGCATTCCAAATCTGCCTGTTATCAGATTTGTATTGGGTGGCAAAACATTTGAGCTAGAAGGCAAAGACTACATTTTACGCATAGCCCAAATGGGGAAGACAATTTGTCTTTCTGGTTTTATGGGCATCGATATACCGCCACCGAATGGACCAATATGGATATTGGGTGACGTTTTCATTGGCAAATATTATACTGAATTTGATATGGGTAATGATCGCGTAGGTTTCGCTGAAGCTAAGTAACACTTTGATATTATTCCTTTGCTTTGACTTATATTTGCTTTAAAGATTTACTGTCAATTTTCAAAATGTTGATTTCCTTAGTCACTAAAGTGTACTATTAAGTTACTAATTTAATAAACATTCCAACAAGAAATTGTATGAAATATGTCTAAATGACGTGAAAAAAGCCTGGTTAGTATAAATAATTCCCTCCCCACTAAGCTCTGTCTCCTCACTTGTTTAGATTCAGCAACAAAGAACAAAGAGTGCAGATGAAAAAAATTTCTGTCAGCAAAACAATAAATAGCAGCTCTTGCAATAGACTTTGCAGCATATGAATGTCGACGAATTGTTTACAAAATGGCTATCAAATTTTATCATTTATTGAATGCTTTGTCTGCTTCTGTAGGGAGAGGCCAAGTTTCGCCTTCGGCCAAATATAGAAAATTATTATTAAATGTTATTGTAAAACGATTGCAAAAAACAGCTTTTTACTGATAACACTATGAACTGTTGGATTGGGAAATTGCATGCAAATATAAAAAAAACACTTCTTTTATCACCTATCACATATACACCGAATGTTTGTGCGGCTATGAGTAACAATTCTCTTTTCATACTTACGGAAGATATTTTGTCATGCAATTTGCGATTTTTGAAACAAGTCACCCAGCACCCGTTCACACAGAACAAAAATGTTGTAATCAGAGGCAATTGCCTGGAAATTTTCAAGAGTTATGGAAAATTCGGTTAATCAGACAACAAGTATGTCCACAATAAAACAAAAATCTGAAACTGAAAATGTGTCTGTGCAAAAATAGAAGCACGTTTTTTCGGAGAAAAATGCTTTAGTAATCAAAATACGTGTGAAATTCAATATCGATACGGCCAAGCCTAGAATACATCAAAGTTGAGCGATAGACTTAGGGTGGAAGCCTAGAGTTAGGGTGGCCAAACTTAAAATCCATAGATGAAACTAGCTAAATGTACTCTAAAGAACTTTTGGGAAATATACCCATAGCATGAGATGATCAAGTATAGTTCCCTGGATTGGAAAAATTTATAAAGAGTGCTACGTTGCCTAAATGCGATCAAGATTTGTTTTTTTTTATTTTTACAATAAGAATTGAATAAGCGAAAACGGGGGAAAAAATGTGGTCACAGTTTTTGTTTCGTAGACGTGTGGGCGTTGTAGGCGTGTTCTTTGGAAAATTTGTAAGCGATATCTTCGTTTCCGCAGAGGAGAAAATGTTTCCATAGGCACTACGCACTCGCACGGACGAGCAGATGGGCAGATGAATGGACGGACGTGATGATGTGCTTTCCAAACTTTATATATATTTTATGAGGTTCTTCAATCTTGCTTCTGCGCGTTATAAAAGTTGTAAAAGAAAAAATGAATTTATGTGATACATTATAAGACGAAATAGGTGTTTCGGATTTTTTCTCCTTTTTTGCAGCCGGTAAAGAATCTCTCATAAAATATGAGTTCAATTTCTTGTAGATTCATTTGACATAGTTTATGAGCGAAGCAAAAAACCAATTTTTTATTTCTTTTAAGAAACAGAGATGTTCTCAGTTTGCGTAGTAGACGTGCGTTTTGGCTGATTTGGCCCATTTTCAAAAACGTTTTCAACGTGCTTGTAAGCGCTCTTAATCCATTTTTGGGGCCAGAAGAATGTTTACGGTAGACGTCGCACAGACGGACAAGCTTAATTCGATTTAGAGTTTGGTGCTGATCAAGAATATAAATTTTGTTCGGGCTCTTTCCGAGCGTTGCAACCGTTTAGGTTATATATTTTCTGTCGTTCGGTGATAGATGTAAAAAATCTCGTCTAAATAAACTTATTGCTGCATATCACCATTAATTAGGGCAAATGAAGATGATGAGATAAAAATTGAGATGAGTACATTGAGCCAGGAATAGAGAATGTCGGTATAACAATGAAGTGGCAAGACAAAGAGAATAAAATATCATAGTGTCATGTTTGGAGAGGACGAAAATGAAGGAAGTGGACATGAGGAAACTTGAATAATAGCAACAAGGAAAAGGTTAATTGGTCATGCATGCCTTTGTAACAACGGGTAAAGGAGTCGTTTTTATGTGAATATAATTATTACCGCAATTAATTATAAATACAATACTAATCGTAGTTACTATGCTTAAAAAAAATTTTTTTGATTTTTAAAAAATTTTCCCACCTCTTTGATATTTATGTAAGCTAAACTTTACCATATGGTTTACCTATGAAACATATGATTACGCACTAAATAAGTCAAACGCATAGAACCCCGCGCGTGTTGTTATTAAAAAAAATTAAGATAAAATTAACGAAAAATGGATATATCCTCGCAACAATCAACTGAGCGAAAACGACGCTATAAGGAATTGCTAAATGATTTAAAGAAACAAAACGACATTGATCATAATTTCTCGGTCGATGATTTGGTGAAACTACAGCGAAATATTGAAATTAACAATGAGATTCATGAGGAAAATGCTACAGCCATGAAGGAATCGCATAATAATAATGCTGAAATACTAATGGATGCTCACGTTTTGAAAGGCTTTCACGAGGTGATATCGAAGATGTTTGTTGAAAGTTCGGGATTCAATGATGCCGCTTACGCTCATGCATTAAATTCTTTTATTAATCGAAGTGAGAAAAGCGATTGGGATATTTTAGCTAATATCGCTATGGAAGTCAATAAGGCGGTTTACACAAAATCGAGTATGCTAGGCGCAGCTGATATTGAGCCCAGAGAACGTTTAACTAAGGAACGTCAGAAACGTCGTCCAAAAACATCAACGCAAGAAAAACGTCCAGAAGTTATAGGCAAATTAAAACGCAAAGATCGCGGTGCTGAGAAAATCAATATAATACTGAAACAAGTGAATGATTTATATAAAGCGAACAATTGTCGACCAATACCTTTCTATAAATTGATTATTGATCCTGAAAATTTTATGAATACTGTGGAAAATGCCTTTCAGATCTCTTTTCTGGCTCGAGACGGTAACATTGCTATCGAACGAGGTGAGGATTCGTACCCGCAAATTCGGGTTGCAAATTCAGACGAAGTAAAAAGTAAGATGGAAACCACGCAGGCAATTTGCTCATTGAACGTGGAATTATGCGAGAAAATGAAAAGTTTTTACGGAATAGAAGAGTCAATGCTTGTTGTACCAGAGGATGAAGACTCGTCCGACGAAAGTGAGCATTCAGAAAATGATGATATCAATGTACAATAAAATCTCTAATTATTATTTATTATTATAATTATTATTTGTTATAATTATTATTTATTTATACGCAGTAGGTGGAGATTAGGCTTAGACTTCAATCAGAATTGTCTAACGATATTCTTTTTTTCATTATGGATTTAGTATATACAAAAAACCGAGCGATAATCGAAAAGGAAAGTTCCTCTTTCTTTTTTTTACCACAAAGGTCTTTTAAGGAGTATTACTAGTTAAAGATCATAAGAAATAATCAGTATAGATATAAAATGCTTTAAAAATGATTATAGAATAAATAAAGAAATTGTTCATCTTACGTGCAGTTGCTTTCCTTTAAAAGTACTAAGTCTGCTTCAGTAGTCAAGAAGCCAAAGGCATTGGTACACCTAGACTACGTCGAATTCTTCGCAACTACTCCCACTAGTCAAGATAGCTATGGCCAAATTTCGATGATGGTGATGAATTTTGTAGAAAAGAAGATCTTCATTCGATCTTACATGATATTATTTCGAATTAGAAGGATGGCGTCTTTCGAGGGATTATTGACATGCATCTATGTCAGAATTAGTTAAGATACGGATTTTAAATACACACCTGTTGTGAGGATCTTTTTTTAAATAATGTCATTGTCGATCTGCTGTTGGAAAAAACTACAAACCTTTCGGTACCTCCAGATGCGGCAATATGAACTGTCTGTGTTATCGCTAGAAGAAATCTCCCCAAAAATTTTGGATTTACCAAAAAATTCCGCGTACCTAGACCTGACACTCCTTGACCAACTGAGCTACCGGTGACATAAATCGTAAAATCATTCTTTTGCTACAATCGGAGTATTACCGACATGTAATGCTTTTTTGTACTGGCTATTGACAAGAAAGAACTAAGATCTGTTTTGCACAAACCTCTACTTTGTACAAATCTCCAGACTGAAATAGGTTTCACTTTGTTGAAAATGCGATAAATTTTAAATAGTAATTTCGCTTCACATGTGCTGGGGGCTATCACCCGGTCTGAAAATTTTTGGTTTGGAATTTCTTTAGCTGTCAGAAGTAAAGCCCTTTTAGAGATCGGCACCTCATCAACAGCAGCTCTAAGAATGGAAACCATGGCTGAGCAGGAGAGATCTGTGCACCGTTTTAGCCGTTTGTTTTGAAAAGTCTTTATTATTTTCGTAACATAGTCCGCAATGGTGCAAGTGGGGGAGGCGAAATATCTATTTTTGAGCAATCAAATGATTTGTAAATTGTGCGTGCTTTCCTTAGGGAAAACCCCGTAAAAACAAAAGTCACCAGATTAACAATGTTAGACCCAGACTGAGATTTATTAAGAAATTTGGATCGATAGGCTTGCGTTAATAAGCCTGCCGACGAACTTAAAAGAAGTCGTTTGATTAAACGCGGTTCCTCTTTTCTATGTAAATTTGATGGGAAATGCCATAACTTTCGTAACATATATCGTAGCTAGGCAAAAGTCGTTGTACATTTTATGGAGATTATATTATTATTATAATTTTTTGTCTCCGTAGATTTATACATTTTTATAATAAGTTTCATAATATTTAACTAGTACAAGCACTATAGTCGGTCAAACGTCACCTTAACCATACAACACTCTCACAATTCTTCAGCCGTTATGTTAGAAGTGATCGAAGAAGTGGACCGATCCGAACTCTTCTCAATAGCGTTCATCCTTGCGTCAAACCGCGTCAGTATATCAAATAGCACCAAAATGTCTCGAAAATTCCGACCTACAGCTTGAACATATGTTTCTATGGTAACAGATTAGTCGGACAGACAAACGGATGGACACACAGAATCATTCTCTAAATCGATCAGTATAATAAATGCGTCTATCTTAAGCCCTTTTTTGGTGTTACGTACGTGCGTACAAACTAATGCGCCCTGCCTCACAGGTAAGGTAGGATACAAAAAACATATTTTCATTCTTTATTATCTCTTCATATATTTTCTAATCTTGCATTAATTTATTACGACTAACTCATCTCTTAAAAATATTAAACTTGTTTATTCTATAATATTTTAGAAGCTTACCGTAAATCATCATTTCCATTGAGTGGAAATGTAAAGGGTGGGTTTTTTTAAAAACGATTTTTTGGAATTTCCGATAATAGTTTTTGAAACAGCAATAACGGCGAATAGTAATTAACATGGCGACAAATGTCTTATTAGAGCCGCTAATTTCAATATTATTATGCCGAAAATTATCCGAAATATCATTAAGGAAATCCAAAAAGTTGAAATCCTAACAGCAATCATTGTTTTCATTTTCATAGAACTTCGATGAGCTTCTTCTCATTTTCATAGAACTGACTACAGCTTTTTTTCAAGTACGCACCGTTTTTTGCACTTGCAAATAAAATGATATGCGACGCCTTGAAAACACAATTTTTCTTTGTTTCGCTTTCAAGTTGTAATAAATAATGGCACATAAGCGAATTAGCGTTAGTCAGTTTAGAAAATTTCCTAAATCGTACTCTCTTAGTAGGAACATTCTACTTCCGGTGTTATCAAACTTATAAAAACTTGGATTTAGAACGTCAAATTGGGAATAGGCAAGTAAAACTTCTGACCTAATGAACTAAGTATAGTAAAAAGTAAAAAAAAGACGTGGCGCAGAAGTAACAAGACGTTAATCAAATATAGTTTAATTACGATATAGGAAGAAATAGAAAAGTAAAAAAAGGATAACAAATATATACCAAACCTATATACCTAACTTTATTAAGGCCCAAACGAAGAACCATCTCCGTCTCCATCTTTTATTTGGATCCTACCCTAATAAAGATTTTCACTAAAATTGGCCGTTTGTAAAGCAGAAAGTTAAGTTTTAACATGTGTGTGTAGTAATTTCATATAAAACTGAACTCTACATTGTTTGCACCGTCGCCATCAAATTTTGGATTCTGTCTTGTGTAGGAATTAAACTTGTACTACAGCAGCTTGCGTTTTGGCCCCGCTGCCCCACGCACTTTACATAGAAACAAGACAAAATTTTTGTGTTCTATAAAAAAATAAGAATTAGACAATGTGGCGTAGGGTATTTAATGGTCGACCTTGTCCGACTATAATGTTCTAACTTGTTTTTTCTTTCTATTCGAGGAGTGGGAAGTAACAAAAGTCTAAAGTCAGTTTGAAATGAGACTGGTACTCTTTAAACGTCTTCACACGTCTGCCATAAAACAGGCTTTCCCATCGGATGGATTACAGTTTATATATCCAGCAATCAACGTTAGCTTTGTTTTTTACGCTCGCATTCGATCATTCCGTTGACTTACACAGCCTGCTTCTCATAGTCAATGCCATTTTTCGTATTTGGTATATTGTTTTCAAAATCATTGAATTTTGTAAATTCCCATAAATATTTTAAAGATTTAAGCGCAAAGAGACCACCACTGAATATGTGTGGCCTGGTCGTTTATTTCAGTGCATTTTAGAACAATTTACATTTTTCAGCACAAAATTTTATGTTTACATCGTTCTGCCGTTTATTTTGTTATTTTCTCTCTTTTCATTGCTCGTTTTACTTTTTAGTAAACCTTTCGAAGTTTTGTGGGGACTAAATTTTTCATTTGAGTCTCACGAGTCGTCAAACTTGTTGGATATGTAATACGTATTGAATGGGTTCGAAGACTTAAATTAAGCATTTCAATTCGATTGAAGACTCATTGCAACCTATCGTTGTCTCTTTAAAACCACCCCGAAATTGCTTTTCAAACCCTACAAACCCTCAACAAGCGTTACAAACAATCAAAACAGCCAAGAATCAACCGCGATCACGCCAGACAAATTGCTTTTGGTCGTAGTATCTCAAAAGAGCGTACGTTTGCGGAGGAAAAAAAACGGCTTGAAAATATTTTACCATAGTCGCTTTGCGGCGCGGAGACCAGTACAAATATTTTACGGAAATGTATGCAAAGCAAGTGGGAAGATTATAAATTACACGAAATACCAAAATTTCGCGAACTTCCTGATTACCTTTTCGCCTTTCGAGATTATTCTCCTCGCACATAGCGCGCATTTTTAATTTGTTGTTCCTTTTAAGAGAATAAAAGAAAAAAAACAACACTAAAAGACATTTTGTTCTTCGGGATTTAAAGCATAGCTAAGTTTCTTGTAGGATAGGTATACCGAAATGCTGCTGCAAATTTTGTCCCTCAATAAGCGCAACGAAAATACCAGATAAAAACGTCGTAATCGGTTCTTACGAATATAAGCCTTACAAGAAGTGAGTGAGAAGAAGATGTTTTATCATCCATCGCTAGATACACGTCTTTCACATCTATCCAACATAATATAAATTTTGGGTTGTGAAAGACCGTCCTTTTCTTAATATAGTCATAAGGATGCAAGTGCCGCTCAATCACAATAGTCCACTGATCGATTAAAAAAGGAATCTCTGATGATTAAAGACACATTCCAGTTCAGTGCTGTTGAAATAAGAGGACAAATGCCGTCTTGCTGAGAAATCTCCGTTTCAGCAATATCTTCCCGCAGTCGTTTTGCTTTTAATAATTGGCACAACTGTATCAGTTGTTGTTCTTGCTGTTCACCCACGATTGTTTTTGTTCTATAGGAGCATCTCATAACACCCTACAGCTAGCTAAACGCTGTTGTTAAATGAGGTTGCGCAGGATATCCGCCTTTACCGGCGACGTCGCTAATTTGCTTGATCAGTAGACTCATTTTTTAAGCTTTTGACACTGTTTCATTTCCATTTTCTATCACTCGTCACGACTTAAGGACATATGCTGTGATTTAAGAAGAAGAATTGACAATTCCAGCCGGCAAGGCAACACTTTTTGACACAGAATTCGGCTCACTCATCAACGCTGCCATACACTTTGTTGGATGCATTTACTTCACCCAGGGTAATAATTCGTAGTGAAAATCTTGAAATATAACGTCTTTCTCTACGTAAGGCGGCAACAATTCCTTTTTCTTCGTAAACTTTCTTATCACTGCACTTCGTCATTGTACATTTGAAAAAAAAAAATATTTGCACGGCTGAGAAAAATTTTGAGAAGCTTACTTCTTCTTCAAAGTAAGTAATTTTATGATGCTTACGTCCAATATCACTCAAGTGGCCGAAGTTCCAGACAAAATTCGTAAAGTTTCGTGATATCTATGCAAAAACTTTGTGTGCACAATAGGGTTTACAAAATAAACAAGTTATTTCAAATTTGATAAAAGTTCCCATTAAATTTACCGGTTTCAAAAAATGCACAATTAACACACGATATTGCCATATCGTATAGTGTACTAAAATTGCCAACTTTGAAAATATTTTTGACCGCTCAAGACGTGTTCTTAACTTTAAATAAAATTTCTTTGTTTTAGAAAATTCAATAAAGAATAGATTCTAAAAAGGGTTTAATTGCATGAATTATGATCAAAATATATTTTACCGACCGCTAACTTGCACGATTTATGATCAAAATAAATTGTACAAACCGCTAACTTCCATGAATTATGTTCAAAATATATTCTACAACCAGGCGTAATAAAGTCATTTCGCTGCTTATGCTATGTTTATTAATAATACATTTGTTGTTGTCACGATTGTTTGTATTCGTTAGAAATATTTTATAGATAGTACGTTACATTAACGTATTGAGCAAAAATTGTATTGCATGAATTATATCATTATAGTCATGTTATATAAAAAAATTAACAATACCAAATGGAACCATAGAAGAAGAACTTTGCGTTTACATTGCGTCTTGTTTACATATTACAACGAATCCCCCGCTGTTGACTGCTGAATAACAGAAGAAGAATTGTAAAATAATGAAAAGTTAACTGAAAAGAAAAATTGAAGGAGAAATTTTTAAACTGCAATTGTTTGCTTTCAAAAGTGTTCCGCTACCAAATGAATAATGAAATTTTGAAAAACATGGGATCTAGCTTATTAATATATTTGGAAGCTATTTGTTATAAAACTCATTTTTGGAATGAGATAATTGCAGATGATAACAAATTTCAGCTCGTGTGAGAGTAACTGGCTCGCTCATTTAATTACTCTCGTACGAGCCGAAATTTGTTTACAATTACAAATGCAATAAGTGCTAATGACATGCGGCATATACAATACATCTAACTGCCAAATTTATTAGGGTTCGAACGAAGAATATCGGATTCTTATTGAACCTTATCTGACGCGCAGAAAAAGAAAAATGGAGAATTTTGTGTGAGAAATATTTTAAAATGTGGAAATGTGGTAAAAAGGTGACTCATCTGACCAGCGCACAGAGAAATTCGATAAAATTTGGAAAATTATTTAAATTGTACTCATCAGTAATCAATTGGCACTCATGTTTCAACATTCCCTTGCAATTTTACGAAAAGGAGGTCGTAAAGAAAAAATCAACTCTCTAGTGGTTCAGCCATTAGCAACGAAAATTTGACGCATTGAGCTTGATTATAGGTTATGGGGAAATATTAAGAACTATAATGTCGGGAAAATTTCAGAAACAGTGCCTTTCTGCAAGTCTACAACCGTGGAAACAATATTGTTAGTCGGTACATACTGCATCTTTCCCTGCAGTCCTCTCTCGAATTCAACAAAAGAACATGTCAACTGCGCCCAAAAAGTAAGCTTTCCTATCCTCCTTCAAATTCGACTGACGAGAAAGGAAATTCCTAATTTCATTGCGGATCAAACATTTGAAGAAATGCGCTTGATGTGCTACGATGCTCAACAAAAAAATTACTTAGAACGGTTTCATCAAAAATTTCTAAAAGAAGCCATGGATGTCAACTCGAAAATGAAGTGGCGAAATGCATGTTTTAGACTTTCTTAAATACTGGCAACAGAAATGCGAACGAGAAAAGGTAGAAAATTTCAATGTTGAAACATACTATACCTCAGAGGTTTATTTTGACCGGATTAAGTTTTACCGCTGGGTTCTTTCCACAAATTAAGTTCTACAGCTGCGTTATTCCACATCGTTACAAATTAAGTTCTACAGGTGGGTGATTTTCCACATACTTTACAAAGTTTGCATAAATATTTATTGGGTTACGCTCTACGGGTCTGGTCGTAAATATGCCTACATTACCCAGCGCGTGAAAACATAACTGAAGGCTTCAAAATATTGCCGCCGATTCGCTATAGCATATACCTTAAACGCCAATAATTTAGGCAATGGCATATATTAACAAATGATTAAGAAAAAGCTACCTATTTTAAATATTTGCTCCCAGGCATTCAAGATCAGCTTCAGAGGCGAATAAGGTTTAACATTTATATAAAGAAATATAAGAAAAAAGGAAATATTAATACTTAATGTAATAAGTCTATGACCACATCAATCATATTGCAACAAAACTCGTAGCTTTGCATATCCACCGGTGAGCAATCCGTGGCTATGTAAATTTTTGAAACTACATCAAACAAAAAAGCCTTCTCGATACCACAGTTCTACCAAATATAAATAAAAAATTAATTATTATATTGTTATTACTATTTTGTGCCTTCGCCTTTCAATGACTCTTATTTGTTTTTATATTGGGTAGGGAATTTTAAGAATTTCGGCATTAGCGTTGTCCCATTTCTAATATAATGTAATGTAATGTAATGTAGTATAATGTATTTTAAAAACATAGGCTTTTATATGATTGGCGAGTATTTGAATTAAAATGTTCAATTTTCGTCAATTTTCAACTAGAAGACAAGCCAATTTAAATTAACTTATCGACCAGTAGTAGCTACAGATGGCAGTAAAGTCAGTTAGCAATTTGTTTAACAAGCTGTGAGAAAAAGAGTCTTCACATAAATCTTGACAAGTGGAGGAAACTACTATTAATTGATTTTTTTTCGCCCAAGATAGAAAAACCAGTGCTCAAATATGAGCTTTGTTCGTAACAGACGTTCGATTTATTGGTGCTTTGCACTTTTTCAATTTGAGATTTTTCAGTGAGAAAATTTTCAAAAAATATTCCAGTACTGAGACATCAACCAGTTGCCGTTTATGCAGATCACACAAACGTTTAGGCATAGTAATTAACGGGCGAACATTCTCTAGTAAAGCAAGAAGAATAGTGCGAGACAATTCAATCTGATGATCGAGCTTCCAAACTTGGAACAATATAAGATTTTCTATTCGAGTAATTGTTAGTACTATCCGCAAAAGGTCCTTGGCAATAAAAATCACCCAAATTGAAGCATAAGAAAACCATCCATTCTTCAAGAATGTGATTTTTGAGAGTATAATTTTTAGTAATTTGCTTTAGCTTCTTGCTCGGCACCACACTGAGAGCATCTGTTTCGTCATCAAGTAGTTTTTGTTGAAATTCGTGCTTACGATTGTATTCACGATCAAAAAACAAGGAAAAGTAATCACAACCTATAAGCAGATAACAAAATGAATAATTTTTTATTTTACTTTTGCAGATATTGATGATACACGTGATGATATAAAAAAGTTAATTATCTCTGTTGTCGATTTTGCCAAAGTAACGGCAATGACAACGGCAACGGCAACGTCAGCTTTTGCTTAAAAGTTGGCATCATCCTGAAAGTTTAATGAAACATGGTCGTGAACATGCCGCCAACGTCTTATCTGTTGCGGCAATACAATCACAACGCAAGGACAAACTATGCAATATGAACACACAAGCCCGTTCTGCCATAAAAACTGGTCAGTGCCTAATTATGTTGCCTTTTAATTATTTAGATAGTTTATATAGAAACACTTTACCATTTTGATTTTAAATGGGATCTTTTTATGCAAGTTGCATTTTATAGCGCTACTAATAACTTCAATGGCGTTTTTAGGGATAATAGGGCTTTTTGTCGTTCTAGAAATATTGCAGAGCTCTCGATAGTATTTACATTTAAAGAAAACATATTTCCTTTAATTGCGATTTTTTAAGAAGAGTACTGAAAAGTATTTTAAAAAATAAAATTGCGTGGTGTCCCTTTAAATATACTATCAGCGTAATACAAGAAAGCGATTTTCGACGCCACACTTGAGGTACCGTGATAGGCGCGTTGCCAAAGCCCCGCTTGTTAATATAATATAATATAACATAACTATATGACCTTACCTTATATAATCTTACCTTGCCTTTGCTTTTTTATTTATTTATTTTATTTCTTTCACTTATACTAGAAACTCAACTAAACAAATAACAGTCGAGTTCAATTGGCTCTTAATGCTAAAACTTATATTAAATAACAATAAAATTGAGTATAAGCATAATAAAACAAATAAGAAGAAGAAAAAAAAAGAAAAAGAAAAAAAAGCATGTACACTATCAGCATAGGGACACACTTACAACCGGTACAGGACCAAATTGCAAATGAACCCCTAAGCCATCGCAAACATGGATAAGCCTGGCAACCGATAATAAATTGACAATAATTCATTTTCGAAACGTAACGACTTTTTAAGGATAAAAGCTAGTTTAAATAGATAAATCGCACGTATTAAGCAATGTTGCTTTAATGGACTTTAAAGAGCCCGATAACGAGAATAAGTGGTAGACATCATTTAGGTTCTTGCAAACGACTCTGAGCGGATTGAACAGCTCATAATTAAATTTACGCTGATTAAGCTTAACCAAGATAAAGTGCCTAGAGAAGCGGTTAGGGACATTAAAGCTTATTTCACCAAGTAATGAAGGCGAGTCAATGGCACCATTTATTACTTTAATTAGAAAGGAAACGCCAAGAACAAACCTACGTTTCTCAAGAGACGGTAAGGACAGCAGAAGCAACCTATTTTCATACGGAGGAAGAGGCAATCGGATCCCAACCCAAATTTCTAAGGGCAAACAGCAAGAATTGCTTTTGAACAGATTCAATTGAATCTACGTAGCACCTATATGAAGGAGACCACACAACTGAGGCATACTCGAGTATGGGTCTAACCAAACATATGTACAGCCTTTTCGTAATGCTTGCTGCATTTCAAGCATGATTTATCCTTTTTCTTCTATGTTTTGTTGGACCTTATCAATCTAAAATAAAAGAAAGAACATAAATAAGTAACACATACTTATACATATATATATATTTATAATTTATATATAAAATAGTTTATTTACCTTTGCTTTGCTATACTTGGAGCATGATTTCTCCTTTTTCTTCTACGCTTTGTTCGACCTTATTAATCTAATATAAAGGGAAGAAACAACCTTAGTAGTCAGATACGTTCTTCAATGGATTCTCTGATGTTTGTCGATTTTAATAGGATGAACAGTATGAATCCTAGTAAATTTCTTCGATGGACCATACCTCTACTGCATGATCCCGCTGTCTGGAAGAAGGCAATTCGTACCGCTATAATCGCCTGTATGCGCTTGCCGATGTTCTTCTCCGTCATTTTCTGGTTCATCGCTGAATAAAACACTTATACGCTTCGTCGAATGCAATGTTGATATTTGCTTTCGGGAACGCTAGATTAATGTGTTTAGTTGTTATAATAATGTCATATATTGGGTGTTTTGCTGTTTCCACACATCACCTCCTTGTAAAAGTTGTCGCTCCCTTCCGTCATGTCTGGAAGGCAGTGATGGCAATTCAACTGTTCATGGATGTAGTGTGTTATTCCGATAGCCGTGTACAGATTGCGATATGGGTTTAACGTGGGTACCTGGCATGATGGCTTAACCCCACGGTGGCCCAAGGCGGACACAGGTTATTAAGCGTAACCCACGCCCTCCAGCCGTCTGTGTACAAAAGATTCCAACCAGTACTGTCCAATACTTGGGTTTTCTCAGCTATTAGATTCCTGAAGACGTAATTTGGAGTATCTTCTTTCTTGTGCATAGACAGTGAGATGTCAAAAGAGCAGTCTTTCAAAATCTAGGGAGGTTTAACACCAAAAGAGCGGGAAATTTTTAAGGGAATGTTCAATTCCTTTGCGATGCACAAACAATGGTCAATTGCAGATGGTGACTTTGGAATTTTCTTCGCGATAATAATCTTTCATACGTCATCACCGAGAATGGATTTGTTTGAATTAAGAAGCTTAGGGACTATTTTAGCTTTTAACTCATACAGTCTATTTTCTAAGGTTGGGAGACCAGTTTCAATTATAATATTATTTATGGGCGTCGTTCGAAAAGCATAACAACTTGCTCTAACGGCTTGGTGATAGACCGGTTTAAGGATGTTGATATTAGATTTGCAGCTATTGCCATAAATTATCAAAGCATAGTCAATCTTGCTTAAGACAAGCATTTTGGTAAGATAAGCGATAGTGTTAATATGCGCATGGCTTCTCCAAGCAACGTACTGTATGAAATTTACCCTTGTTAAAAGGGAGTTTTTTAAACGAAGGCAGTGTGCTTTCCAACGATAATTGTTTGAAAACGTGAGCCCGAGAACATGGAGCGTCTGCACATTTAGTACCGGTAAGCCGTTAATATGCATCAGTAGGTTTCCTGCATCGCACATTTGTTTTCGACAAATGTGCATTTTTTTTGATTTTTGTATAGAGATTATAGCTCCTGACGAGTTTGCCCATGTGGAGATCTCACATGCAATAGATTCGAGGATGTTGATTGCTTTCGTGTTGTCTTTTTCTTTTGTAAAAATGTTTACATCGTCCGCGTAGAGACAATGTTCCACTCTTGGTACACGGCGAAGAATTTCGCTAATTTCGTTGAAAGCGATCTGAAAAAGCGTGACAGAGAGAGGAGATCCTTGCGGAATGCCATTCTTTAGCGGAAAGGAATCAGAAAGATGATTGTTGATTCTAACTTTGAACCGCCGATGCGACATGAATGATTTGATGTAGTTGAAGAATTTGGGTCCAACATTCCATGATTTCAAGAGTCTTAAGATAGCATGAAGACCAACTCTGTCAAATGCTTTTTCGAAATCAATTGAGAGAATTGTTACGTGATTTCGTTCGGAAATTGCTTTGCTTGTGAAATAATCAATATGTAACAGAGCGTCGATGCATCCCCTACCCCGCTTGAAACCAACTTGTTGCTTTGTTATCAGGTTCTTGGATTCAAGAAACCAAGATAATCTAGATGCCATAATCTTCTCTAAAACCTTAGAGAGGCAAGATAAAAGAGAAATTGGGCGATAATCAGATGCGATGGAGACATTTTTTGACTTTGGAATTGGAACAACTGTTGCCAGTTTCCACATGTAGGGTATATGGCCAGTCATAAATACCGTATTATATAGGTCCAGTAATTTCTTTTTACTAGACTTAGACATAGCACTGATCATTTGGTATGAGATGCGGTCTAGACCAGGTGTCTTCCCCTTCAAATTGGAGAGACAACTTCCAAGTTCTGATGTAGATACGCTATTTTCCAGGAACATGGCACATCTGTCGATATTATTTGAAGGAGATATTGGATTCCTTTTATTTTCAATGAAAGCACTGGAGAAGTTGCTGTCAGAGGAGTATTCGCACCACACTTTTCCAAAGTAATTAGAAATCTCATCTGCGTCAGTTAAAGTTCCATTAGGAGTGCAGATGGCAGAAATTTGGTTCAGGTTTGAAGTCCCATTAAGTCTGTTGATTTTGTTCCAGACAACTTTCATTGATGTATTTCTGTGAATTCGTCTCGAGAAAAGTTCGAAACTAAGTGCCTTTGATTTCCGTAATTCCTTCCTGAATAGAGCATTGGCCTTTTTTTATAATAACAAGTGATTCTGATCAGGACATCTCTTAAAGTGGTGCCATAGATCCATTTTATTTTTCCTCAAAAACGAAAGCGTGTTGTTCCACCAAAGAAACCTAGCTCGTTTAAAAGAGGTGTTGGATTGAGGAATAGAAAGATGAGCAGCCGTGCGAATCGATTTAGACATAATAGCAGCATCATGGTTGCAGTTTCCGTTAAATGGCTTTGAGTTCAAAAATGACTCCACCTGTTTGGAGTAATTGATCCAATCCGCTTTATCTAGGAGGAATTTGGCCAGTTTTGCTGGAGTAGCAGAGGACGTTGAAAGTTTAAGATCGATTATGATTGGAAAGTGATCACTATTATGTAGATCATCAGAAATAGACCAGGACACCAAAGGAAGAAGTGATGGAGAGCAACATGTTAAATCAATATGTGAAAAAGTATGATGAGTTGAGAAGTGCGTTGGTTTTCCATCATTTAAAACGCAAAGGTTGCTTTGAAAAAAGGCCTTTTCTAAAACAGTACCGCGAGTGTTGTTCACTGTTGAGCCCCAGATGGTATTCCAGCTGTTGAAATCGCCGCATATAATTAATGGGGGGGAAAGTACGGAGAATAAACTGTAGAGTTCTTGCTGAGAAAACGATTGCAAAGGTGGAATATAGAGCGAAAGCACTGTAAATTGTATGTTTAACATTATTTGTATCGCTACGGCTTGTATATTTGAGCTTAAATTTATGCGTTTGTGAGGTACATTTGATTTTATAAAAACACCTACTCCTTGTTTGGAATATGAATTTTGATCAGCATTCGTGAAGTATTCAGTATATGATTTGGGTGGAATAGGATCAAAAGAGCTTTTACAATGGGTTTCTTGAAGCGATAAAAAGGTTGGATTAAAATCACTTAAGAGTTGTACGGAGTTCATCAAAATTATTAATAAGTCCCTTAATGTTCCATTGTAGAATTTTAAAAACTTTATTTAATTGTTGTAACGAGTCTTCTTGGGCGAGGTATAACTCAGTCACTCCAAGGTTCGTTGCAAGAAATTTGTAGTAAAAAAATCCGGACCTTCGGGGGGAATGGTGTATAATTTCCTAGCTTTATTGTTTCCACTTTACTGGATGGGATTACCGCAATGTTTGTAGAAAATGGCTGGGGCAAGGAACCAGCGAGGTGACCCGACTTGTCGCGTTATTACCGTTTTACTTTATAACTTATGACGTTAGGATTTTTGTTACGCTTTAAATATCGCGGGGCGCTGGAAGAAAGAACCGAAAACTTTGCCAGTGTCACAGCTGCCTAGGCCCGCCTGTTTGTCCCTGGTTGGTGGGTGAGTCCAGAAAAATAGTAAAAAAAACAAACGTCTCTCAATCCTTCAGGGATGGCGATTAATACTAACCAGCTTATCCCCTATCCGTTGAGTCAAGTATCCTGAAAGTCCTTCAGGGATGGCGATTAATACTAACCAG
>NW_023998456.1:3354333-3358599 GCF_014805625.2 Glossina fuscipes
TCCTTCAGGGATGGCGATTAATACTAACCAGCGCATCCCCTATCCGTAAAGTCAATTATCCTGAAAGTCCTTCAGGGATGGCGATTAGTACTAACCAGCGCATCCCCTATTCGTAAAGTCAAAAAAAAACTCTTTGTACAGGTCACTTGTTAATCTGTCTGAGGGTACTTACCTAGACGGCTATGGCACCAAAATGAACGAGTCTGTGCGATGCGCTGTTCTTTTATAGTCTGAGTCTCGCTCGCTTATCCTATTGCCAACAGGTTCTATGGGTAACAAATGCTTATGTGTATGCTTAGCTTAGGTTGGCTGCAGTCGCAACCTCGGTTACGACTTGTATGATCCTACTTATGCACAACTTAAAACCAACTTACATCTAGCTTATTACTATATTTGTTCAAATGTCTGCTCACTAAGCACTCAGGTACCAAATCGCGTGATCCAGTCACCGTTAGGTATGTGAGTGCTTGTGCACTGTGTTTGCATGTGCTTTGTGTGTAGCTACTCAGGTACCAAATCGCGTGATCCAGTCACCGTTGGGTATATGAGTGCTTGTGCACTGTGTTTGCATATGCTTGTTTTTCTTTTCGTGTGTGATATTGTGTGTGTGTTTGTGTGCCTTGCTATGTGTGACTCTAACGTTTATTTGTTTTGTCTGATCGTATATTCGTTGTAGAACATAAGGGCTTCTACCTGATTATATACCCTAACGGAATTTATTCAGTAATGTCTAATATGTAAGCGTTTCTATCGTTCGCTTATACAGTTTTTAAGGCATACATATTTCTGTATGTTACTATGTCTTAACAGTACTATAAAATGCTATGCGTGGGTTTGCATGAGCGAGTATGCGTATGCATTGCGTAGCTTAAATGACCTAGCGGGATTTATTCAGTGATACATATGATGTGGCGTTTCCATCGTTCGCTTATACAATCTTAAGGCATACAGATTTCTTCCTGTAGATGTTGTACTTATTGCATATGGTTTTATGCCTGTGGTTGACTTAGGTTTGAGTTATATGGCTCACAAGTTCTAAGGCTTTGGGTTGTGTCGGATAGTTCTTATTCATACCTATTCTGCACTTTGACGGTTGTGTAAATATTACCTAAGTTCGTTTGTTGTTGTATGGTTTTACATGTCCTATGCCTACGAGCCATTTCATGCAAGTTCCCTTCATTCTCTTTACCCTTCGTTTGGTGCTGGCGTGTGTGTTCCTATGGCTTAACTAGCGTAAGCCTGTGCAACATGTGTCAAAACATTTTCTCCTTATACAGTGTGAGCATATTTAGTGTGTGTTTGAGATTCTTTTAATTTCACAAGCATAGGTGCGTGTTTTTATGATCTTAAGTTAGTGTGTGTTTTGAGATTTTGATTTCACAAGAATAGTTTTGATATTTTAATTTTACAGGAATGGTTTTGAGATTTTACGCTTTCACGAATAGGTGTGTGTTTTACGATCTTAAGTTAGTGTGTGTTTTGAGATTTTGATTTTACAAGAATAGTTTGAGATTTTAATTTTTCAGGCATAGGTGTGTGTTTTATGATCTTAAGTTAGTGAATGGTTACAAGAATGGTTTGAGATTTTAATTTTACAAGAATAGTTTTGAGATTTTAATTTTTCACGCATAGGTGTGTGTTTTAATGATGTTAACTTTGCGAGTATCAGTTGTGATTTAGCATTTGAAGTTGGAGGGGGCTGCTCGTGTATGGTTCCCAGAGCGGCATGCGGACAGATCGGACTTGCTGGGTGCGGATTGCGGGCAGACTTTTAAGCGGACTAGTTTTTCGTAAGGAGCAAAATCGCTTCCTTACATTGTAATGACATGTAAGCAGAGTGGAGGGAGGGTTAAGTTGACATGTCAGCGTCTCCGTCGAGAAGGTCGCTATAGGAATTTTTCGTGAATGATTTATTCTTACCAGCAGAATACTGTGTACTTAGGTGATTTGGTACATTTGAAGCGCAACGAGTTGGCGCACGTTAATAATTTGAAATTGAAGGTTGATTAATGGATGAAAGAATGGATTCATTACCACTTGTGATTTGTTGAGTAAAGTTGAGAGCTGGAGATTCTGGAGAATTTGGTATATTAGATTTTAGCACATGTGTTGTTGTTTTAATTTTTTCAATATTTGCAGTTGCTTTGGTTTTTTCAATATTATCTTTGGCGGCTGATGTAACTGGTTTCGCAATATAATTTTTGGTTAATGGTGGAACAGGTTTTTCATTGGAAGCAGTTGGAGTTAAAGTCTTACTAGGCTCGATTTGCGAGGCAATAGCAGCGTAGGTATTACTTTTGCCAATTCCATGGGTTACAGATCGATTTCTTTCCCGGTATGTGCGTCGCGCTTCGCCCATACGACAGTAATTTTCTGTTTTGATTTTTAGTATTTCACGCATCTGTACAAAACGTGGGCATTGTTTGTCTAACGCTGAGTGTTGATCATTGCAATTTATGCAGAAACTACAGGTACAGCTTTCAGCATGTGGAGGATGACCACAGTTAGCACAAGATGCAGCATTAGTGCATCTTTTTGCCGTATGACCCAGGCGTTGGCAATTTTTACACCTCATAGGATTTGGGATGTATAGTTCTACTTTACATTTATACCACGCCACATCAACTGTTCGCGGTAATCGATAGCGATCAAAAGTTAAAATAATCCTTCCTGTAGGAGAGCATGTTTTTCCGTCATCATTCAGTTTGGCTAATTTATATACTTCAGTCACTCCTTGAATGCCCATTTCGCGAACAATTTCATCTTCCGGCACATGCTTTAAGCAAGGGGCATAAATTACGCCTCGAACCGAGTTAAGTTTCTCATGTAGTTTAGCTGAAATAGCACATAGATTAGCTAAAGATTTGGCCTTTATGAGCTTTTCGGTTGCGCGCGGGTTCCCAGCGAGGACCAGCAAACTCCCATCGCGTAGAATCGAGATGGAGTCGATGTATGTTGTAATGCTATCTAGAGCTTTTTTTATAGCAAAAGGGCTAATTTGGGAAATTGTTATTCTAACATCGGTTGAAGAAATAACAATATATTTTTTATCAATAGGGGTTATATCACTAATTGGCAACACCGGAAAATCAGAATTTTTACTTTTTTTTCTTTGGGGGGATGTATCACTTAATAGATGAAATCTATTCGAGTTTTTATCTGGCGGCCCCGGGGTCATTATACCTTATTGTTGTCTATTGTTTATTATTTGTGAAATAACCACTCACTTGAAAAGGTTTGGGAAACTACTGAATAAAGTGTCAGATGTTTTTAAGTTTTTTTTTTTTCTTTTTTTTTTTAATGTATTTAAAGGAAAACACGTGCGGTATCCGCAATGAACACCTTTCGCAATAAACACACAAAAAGTTCAATAAATTTTAATAAGTTTGAAAACTTTTCAAAACGTATAACGCAATAAAGAAATTAAATAGAAGAATAAATTGCAAAAATTTTTTCACAAAGAGAAAAATATGACCACAGCGCTTGAACAGAGTTGCCGTTCTGGTCATTATTCATAAAAGATGACTTAGTGTATGAGAAATCTTTCCAATTTTAATTTCTTCCCGCAGCTACACATGGCTTTGTGAGCGATCTCCTGACCTCCGCTTAAAGTTAGACTATAAAGCCTTTAGCTTTACTTTCCACGACTGAACGTTGTCAGACCACTCTTGCGTTCGGATTAACCATACAATCCGGGCTAGCCAAAACCGGACTACCCGTGATCAAGGTATTTAAGCTTCGGGCATTGCATTGACATGGCAGGCGAACTACCATGCACTCACTAATTATTACCTCTACGCATTTTTACGTAACTTGTGACCAGCTGGCTTTTTGGTTAGAATTTCCTTGGTAGTAATTAGCTTATTGAGCAGAGAGCTCATCTTCCAGTGAACCCCTAAGCCATCTATCAGAAAACTCGTCACCGACTTATAAGTAGTCAAAGCCTTAAACTCTTCTTCGCCAGTCGAACCGTTTCCGGGGATCACCACTAGGAGGTGAGGGTTTCGGCACACCTATGCTCCGCTAAAGCATGGTTTATCACCCCAGTAGATAGGGACAGATTTGTAACCTGGGTTTAACGTGGGTTCCTGCCATGATGGCGTAGATAGGGACTATTTAGATGACGAGGCATTTGGCTATTAAAATCATATTTATTGTTTTAATTGCTTAGTGTTACAAATATTATAATACAATGTATTTACTTTTCCATTCTATTTTACAATACAAAATAATAGTAAAACAATATAATGCAAGACAATAAATCGT
>NW_024005839.1:0-14124 GCF_014805625.2 Glossina fuscipes
AAGGTTGATCAGGTGAAATCTCTTCGGTTTCTTGGTAGAATTTTAAACGACAGTTTAAGCCTTCGTGGGCATTATGAGAAAGCCTTCAAAGACTGTCAATCTGGATGTAACATCATTAAACTCATGACTAACAATCAGTCAGGCTCTGACAGTATACAAATCTTTAGTCAGGTCCAAAATTGAATTTGCACATTCCACATGTTGCAATTTCCCAAAATATATTGAGAAACGTATACAAACATTTGAAAATCGAATATTAAAAAGTCGTATTGGACTGATCCCCTCAACTCTTTAACATATTCTCAATGTCATTTCTGGTGAATGGTCCGTTTCCGAAAGAGCTCTTTTTTGTACTGCCAAGAAGCTTTACTTTTAATAAATAAAAGAGATGCAGAAAATTAATATGTGTTTGATATACACAGGATGTTACATGAATCTCAAGTGGATGACTGCCACCTTGTTTGGGTACCTGGTCACGGCAGCTTTTTGTTTAAAAGAAAAAGCCGACTTTCATGCAAAAAGAGCTCAAGTTGGTGGGAAAATTTTGTCCATCATATATACTCCCAATTCCGGCAATTCGCAATCACATCTTTGAACAACTAAATGGTGCATATACAGAGATTGCGCGTGTTAAATCCAATGGCCGTTTCTGTAAAATAAATCACATATTTCACTTTAAAGCTTTATCAGAGGCTTCCTTTAACTCCTGGGAAATCAAAATTCTTTTTAGACTCATGAATGCGATAAAGTATATTTGAAAACGATAAAGTATATTTAAAAACGATTCGTGCAATACCCTGTGGCTTTTGTGAAGTTCATAATATTAGTGAGTCTGCTGAGCATCTAATTTTTACATGTCGCATACTTGGTGGTATTAGTTCTTCTGGCTTCTTCAAATTCGACGGCGGTCTCCTCGATCTCTTTGTAGCAAAAAATGAACGTCATCTCGAAAACTAACTTGCTTTATAAGAAAAGCGAATTTATCTTTTTAATAGATAATAAATTTTCCAAAGTTTGAAACATCGTTTTGTTATATCACTTTCACCAACTTAACAATCTACATTTGCACTTAATATAGTGGCTTTAGCTATTACGGCCGTTTCTTTTTTTTTTTTTTTTTGTTGTTTTATAAACGTTTCTTGCTAACAGTTACTACTATTTATTGTCTGGACATACAAGCCACAAATTTATTGTTTTGATCCATATTAACTCAACATCCAAAAAAAAAAAATACTAAATTTCGAAATCATTTCGATTGGGCGAGAGAATGATTCCATTTTGCATATAATGGATGCTATCCCGGGGAACGCTTACCGAAATTATAAAAATTAAAGAAAATTTAAAATATTCTATTTTTTTGTTCTGCTTTCTTTTTAAATTAAAAATAAGAACGAAATCGCAAACTTATTGACTAGTTATTTTTCTTCTTCTGCGAGCCAGCAAATCGACAACAGATGACTTGCTGAATTGAGTAAAAAAGATTCTTTGTGAACACGTGGTTCCTCGTTTGAATTTTAATAAAGTTGATAGCTTAATATCATTTTATTTTCTTGTTTTATTTTATCTAGATTTTTGAGACAAAATATTCTGCGATTTCCTTCAAATGATTATAAGATAATACAGCGTGAAGTGAATTTCGTAGTGTCAGAAATGATAGAGTGCAAGAGCATGGAAATGTCTTATGAAAAAGCTGAAAGTTGCTGAAACTGCAAAAGTAGTTCTATAGCGTAATCTCTCACATTAAATAATAATCATTAAATTTTTGCGTAATACGAACACTTTCTCTTCTTTTTATTTATTTATTTTTTTTGCAGAAGAGGAAAAAATACATATTAACACAAGAAAGACACGTCAAGAAAAATCAGCTGTAGCTTGCCTTGCAGGTTTTGCTATGCGTTTGACTTGTTTGACATACCGCATCACTTCAGCAATACACGCTGCAAGGTATTCGTCAGCGCTTTACGCGTTTTGGTTTGTTTAGGGTATAATGAGCAATAAACTTTCATATATTGTGTTTACTTTTTTATTATTGTATGAAGTTCAACACACATTCATATATGGTGTTTAGCTCTATAGTCCCTAATTTTCTTGCCGCTCATGCCTACGTCTTAATCATATGGAATAAAATCTTTCCCTTTACGTTTTGTTGTAATTGCTATTTTGAGTACTGACTTTCAATGACATTGAAATTTTTATTGCTCGTGCAAACGGCACTTTCTTTTTTCAAATACCTTACTGTTATATATATTAATTATATTTACTAATCGTATAGTATTGACTAAATAAATAATTGCTGCATTTCACTTTTTTGTAATCATTGCAATCAATTAAACACATTAACCAATTATTTGAATTTTCATTTCTTAAAAATTGTTATTAAAACCAATCAGCTTTGCAACTCTGCATTTTTAGGGGTATTGCTTCAGCTACTTGTGAACGATTGCGTTTTTTTCATTTCCATAATCAAAGGTTATTACGTGCATTTTAAAAAATTAGTAAAAAATATTTTTTTAAATCCTTAAATTTTATGTTGAATTTTTTCTGAATTGATTGTTGTTTTTCATACTTTTTTAAAAACAGACCGCTGCATTGCAGCACAGCCCGAAAAGTAGCTAGTGTTGGTGGTCTCTACTACTGCTTAACACGGAAATCAATAAACGACAAAACAATATTCAAAAGAAACTTGCGTAATGAAAATTTGGACGTCAGAGCATACCTTCAATCATCCGTGGGAAACAGTAACACAAGCTGCATGGCGAAAATATCCGAATCCAATGACACCGTCAATCATTGGCACCGATGTTGTGGAACGTAAAGTAGTTGATGGAGTATTACACACGCACCGCTTGGTACAATCAAAATGGTATTTTCCGAAATGGACCCATCAACTAATAGGCTCTGCGAAGATTTGTTTTGCTAGCGAGCGTTCCACAGTAGATCCAAACAAACGACAAATGATGCTAAAAACTATTAATTTAACATTTTGTCGACACATATCTGTAGATGAAGTGCTATATTACGAACCTCACCCCACAGATTCGGGGAAAACTCTCTTAAAGCAAGAGGCTTCAGTGAGTGTACGTGGTGTTCCGCTATCTCATTATATGGAGGACTTATTAACATCTACAATCAGTAAAAACGCTGGCAAAGGTCGTCAGGGGCTGGAATGGGTGATAGGACGAATTAACTCCGAGGTTATGGGAATCGCCGAGACAGCTGCTAAAAGCACAGATGATCTTATTCTGTCTACGCGGCGTTCTCTCGATGATATGACCGAGAGTGCGCGCAAAAGTATGGATGAAATCCACGCCCAAGCCGCCAAACATATGCACATTTAGATTTACAACAATCAAATATTAAAAGACCAAATCCAAAGGGAAGATAAAATGAAAGGAAAATGGAATAGGGCTAAAAACAGTATACATAACATAATTAATGTACATTTGTTTGTGGTTTTTTGAAGAAGAATGATTGTGGAACGTTTCGCTAGTCGATTAAAAGTTCTTTATGTGAATGATTTTCACACAGGAATATGTTATTTGATAATGCTCAAAATTTATTCGCCTTTTATTTAGTTAATTATGTATTGTATTTTTATTAGCATATTCGTCATCCAAATCATTCATAATTTCTTATACAATTGGGCTTGATAACGAATATTGGGCGCCTCACGATTCACATACAATTGTTTAGAGAGCATATTAAGTGAGCTACTCTACTGACATGTATACTATTTAATTTAAATATAAACACCTGTTATGCGAAGTTTAAAATCGTTTTTACCTATATATCGTAGAGTAAAGGCTAGTTGATAGAAGAATAATTGTTGTGGCCATGTGAGGAAATATTATGAAGTAACAATTTAATGTATATTTAGATTCACCAATCTAATTAAAAAGAAGCTAGCAAAAGCTATTTCAAAAAATTGTATATTTCTTGTACAATTAACGTTATCATAAAACAATTCGATTAGTTTTGGAAGAGTACATTTTCTTATTGTGCAGTTAAATTAACACAATATTTTGACTGTATCCACATACACATATATATACAACGTAAAAATGCCTTCACATGTACGATACTGAGTAGTAACTTGTTACTCTGGTGCCAAGAGAATTGTTTTGTTGACATATTGCACTTATTATTTCGCATTTAACATTACGGTTGTGTACGTGCATATCTGAGCACGGGGATAGTGTCATGAAGAGAAGACAAAAGGCATTACCAACTATTGCGCCTGATTGCTTACATAAAGCCACTGGCACTTAAAATTTTTACTAACTTTCCTCCTACTACAAACAACTAGGAAAATTCAGCGTTAAACAGTATGTAATGAAAATTTAAAGAACGAGTAAGGTAATTAAAAATGGTTGCAGATATCTCTACGTAATTATTGCAAGGAACAAGATCTATTGGTACGGGATACTCATGTGTATTGAGTAATCATTGATTTAAGCAAGACGCAGATTTAGCTGCTCCACACACATAGCACATCCTACACAACTCGTATCATAAATATATACAATTCAATAGCTTCTAATTCACTATTTTGCGGACTAAAACATTTTAATACATAAGAAAGAAAAGTATTAATAATATAAAATTATTTTGTGAAAAGCTTCTGCTGTTAGAGATCTGAACACTGACATTCGCTGCCTTTAATTTGACTTTAAATTGTAGGAGACTGAAACATTGACTACTTGGTTTTGTTTAATAGCACTACTTTTCCAACCTCTGCCTCTTTACAGGAAAAAAATACAAGAAACCAAAAACGGACTAGATTTTTAAAAGAAGTATAAAACAGTATAAAAGAGAACTAGTTTAGATTCTCTTAATAAACGGTTCGCTATCCATTTCAATTTAAGCGAAGTATTCTTAGTAGCCAAAACGAAGACGAAATTTAAAGAGTTTGAAGATCATTACTTCCGAAAATGTTCAAAATATAGCTGATTTTCGTTTTTCGTTGGTGGAGTCACAAATTGATTAAGCTATTTTTTTTCTAAATCAATAATAATAATATCAACGAAAGATGACATTTCGCATATTTTTTAGTATAATAAGATAACATTGCAATTGCAAACAAAAAGAACAAATTTCTTCTTTTTAGTTGACATATTTTAAAATTTCAGTACAAATAGAGACTGTAACATAAAACCCAGAGACAACGAAGTATATGTCGAAAGTTGTCTTTGATAAAAATACACATTCGTCTTATCTTGTATCTCTTAATTAAATTTACAAAATAAAGACACGTGTGGGAAAGTGCTCATTATTAGAGTCACATTAAAAATTGCGTCGAGTGTGTAGACTTTGCGTTAAGAAGAGAAAAGTGTACACTTGAATACATACGGGCAGTGCACTATTAAATTAGTTGTAAAGTGTTTTAAATAGAAAATATATTAAAGTGGACATATTAATAAATATGTAACTTGTTTGTGAAATTTTTTCTTCGTAAAAGCATGAATTTATTTCTTTTACTTTCATTAAAAAAGGAAATAAAAAAAATTATAAGCATGCTGCCGAACAAATCGAAAATTCTGAATTATTTTCACTAGTTCTATCTACTTTTCCCGCAAACTTTAGAAAGCTTGTGCTGCAGGAAGTTTTCGCATCCATACATATGTGTACGTATGTACACATATACATGTATGTATAAATATACATAAATATATATATATATATATATATATATATATATATATATATTTATATGTTTATAATATGTAAATCTTTAATCTCCACAGAGATAACCCGTTCAGTTAGGAACTGATTATAAACATACTAGAGAATAAAAAAAAACACCGAAGTAATATGATTGCAAATAAATTTGTTTTCCTATAATCTAGTTTCGCACTCAACACCAGCGATCACTATTATCATTCGAATTTTGTACTAGTTAGCAAATAGAGCGATTCTAAACAATGGCAATTCTACGCTTCTTTACTATTGACGCCGATATAGCAGCCCATCGACAAAAAATTTTAAAACAGTTACAAAATGTACGTTAAAATTGTTTTGAAGAATTTTCTGTAGATGTTTTTTGCCATTGTAATTAAGTCATAAATCGTTTTTGCAGAATTTTCCAAATGTTGCAACTTTACAAGCGGAAAAATGTTATCATGTTGAGACTTCAATTCCGATACAAATCAAATCAAAAGCTGAGTCATTGCTAAGGTGGTTGCTTAAACACCCACAAGGTGATAGGAGCAGTTTACACTTGCAGTCGCTGTTGCCGGCCGGTGAAAATGAGACTATTCTTATTGAAGTCGGTCCGCGATTCAACTTTTCAACTGCTTTTTCTACTAATTGCGTGAATATATGTCAGAATGTGGGGCTTACACAAGTTATACGATTGGAAAGTTCTGTTCGTTATCTGATTGGTTATACCGGAAATATTCCGGACACTGATAAGTTAATGGAATTGTTAAGCGATCGCATGACTGAATGTCGTTATACTAGAGACAATTTGCCTACAAACAGTTTCAACGAGCAATTGCCACAATCTCAAGAATCTTGGTATTCTGTGCCGGTGATGGAACGAGGTCGAAAAGCTTTGGAAGAGGTCAATGACAAATTGGGCTTGTCTTTCAGTGATTGGGATTTAGAATATTATACAAATCTTTTTGAGAAAACATTGAAACGAAACCCAACGACTGTAGAACTATTTGATTGTGCTCAAAGTAATAGTGAACATTCCCGTCATTGGTTCTTCCGTGGCAAAATGATAGTGGATGGAATTGAGCAGCCCCAATCTTTGATACGCATGATTATGGGTACTCAGTCCCATACTAACGCGAATAATACTATTAAATTTAGTGACAACAGCAGCGCCATAAAAGGTTTTAAGCATCTTACCATTCGGCCGCAGCGCTTTGACGGCCCAGGAGCAATAGTAGTACAATCAGTAGAATCAGATTTGATTTTCACCGCTGAAACCCATAATATGCCAACGGCTGTAGCCCCTTTTAGCGGCGCAAGTACTGGCACTGGTGGTCGTTTGAGGTTCGCTCGTAAATATACGCATAGGTTTTTTATTTTTTCTTTTTCTTCTTTAGAGATGTTCAAGGAGTTGGCCGCGGTGGCTTACCAATTGCCGGAACTGCCGGTTATTGTGTGGGTTGTCTTAATATACCCGGTTTTCCCCAGTCCTATGAAAATCCCAATTATGTCTATCCCTCCTCGTTTTCAAAGCCTCTAAAGATATTAATTGAAGCTAGTAATGGGGCTTCTGACTACGGTAACAAATTTGGCGAGCCTCTTATTACTGGATTTGTGTGCTCGTATGGCCTCACTAATGCTCAAGGTGAACGCGATGAATACGTGAAGCCGATTATGTTTAGCGGTGGCATGGGTGTGATGGAGTCTTCAATGAGACAAAAACTTGATCCAAAGCATGGTGAGATAGCTGCGTGCTACTTTCTTTTCAATTAGGCTACAAATTTTTTTTAAGGCATGTTGTTGGCAAAAATTGGTGGTCCTGTTTATCGCATCGGAGTGGGTGGCGGTGCTGCCAGCTCTGTAGAGGTGCAAGGTTCCAATGATTCCGCTTTAGATTTTAATGCTGTTCAACGCGGTGATGCCGAGATGGAAAATAAATTAAATCGCGTTGTCAGAGCATGCATTGAAATGGGCGATCGAAATCCGATCTTAGCTATACATGACCAGGTAGAGTGTTGAAGTATCCTTTCGTTGAATAATATAAATATGAGTTTTTCTTAGGGAGCGGGCGGTAATGGCAATGTTCTAAAAGAATTAGTTGAACCTGGGTTTGCTGGTGCGATAATTTTCTCCAAGGAATTTCAATTGGGCGATCCCACTATCAATGCTTTGGAGTTGTGGGGAGCTGAATATCAGGAGAACGATGCTATTTTATGTAGACCGCAAGACCGTAGTTTGCTGGAGAGAATTTGTGCACGAGAACGTTGTCCCATATGTTTTGTTGGAATTGTAACGGGGGATGGACGTGTTAGTCTTTTGGAAAGTTCTGCTGATTTTGATAAGGCTCTAAACCCCAAAGTGAATCGTACGGACTTTGGTCCCATGCCATTTGACTTGGAACTTAAACATGTTTTGGGGGAAATGCCTAAACGTGAGTATCATCTTCAACGCTTGGCAACTCATCTGCTGCCATTGCAACTTGAACACAAATTTGATTACGCCGGCAGTCTAGAACGTGTTCTGAGTTTAGTAAGCGTAGGAAGCAAGCGTTATCTAACCAACAAAGTCGACCGGTGCGTGAGTGGCCTGGTAGCGCAACAGCAATGTGTAGGTCCGTTACATACACCTTTAGCCGATTTCGCTTTAGTAGCTGTTTCTCACTATAGCAAAGAGGGCTTGGCTTCTTCACTAGGAACGCAGCCAATAAAAGGTCTTTTAAATGCTGGCGCCATGGCGCGCATGTCCGTTGCTGAGGCCATATCTAATTTAGTGTTTGTTAAGATTACTGAGCTGGCCGATGTTAAGTGTTCGGGAAATTGGATGTGGGCTGCTAAATTGCCTGGTGAAGGCGCACGCATGTTCGATGCCTGCCAAGAAATGTGCAAAATAATGAAGGAACTCAAAATTGCCGTCGATGGGGGTAAAGACTCTCTATCAATGGCTGCAAAAATAGGTGAAAGGACCGTTAAATCACCGGGAACTTTAGTAATTTCGACCTACGCTCCCTGTCCTGATATAAACGTTAAGATTACACCTGATATCAAAGGTTCAGCGCACGGGTTAGAAACAGTACTCTTGTGGATTAATATTGAAGGCAAATTTCGCCTAGGTGGAAGTGCTTTAGCTCAAGTCCACAGTCAACAAGGCAACGAATGTCCTAACGTTTTACGGACAGATGTACTCAGTAATGCTTTCAAGGTTACGCAAAAACTACTCTCTCAAGGCAACTTGCTGGCTGGTCATGACATTAGTGACGGCGGCTTATTGATTTGTTTGCTGGAAATGGCCTTTGCTGGTTTGTCAGGGCTCCAAGTGAATTTAACGAATGTTATAGACCAAATCCCACATAAAAGTTTAGATGAAGCTAGTAGAGCTATGCAGAATCCCGAATTGGCTATACTGTATGCTGAAGAATGCGGTTGGGTCCTTGAGATACATCCTTCCTGTTTATCGGAAGTCCAGGCCGCTTTTAGCGCGGCTTCTGTTCCTAACTATGTGGTAGGTTGTGCTAAAGGATACGGGCTGGATTCGACAATTACTGTTTCAGCCAAAGGAAGAACTCTACTTCACAGCAACGTGAAAACACTTTTCAAACAGTGGGAGCGTATTAGTTTTGAATTGGAGAAGTTGCAAACAAATGCGGATTGTGCCATAGAAGAATTCAACACTTTGGATTATCGCACAGGGCCTAAATATTTTTGTGCCGTAGATCTCAACTCAGAATTGATACTGAAACGCGCCACTCGTTCGATCCGCGTGGCAGTGTTACGGGAAGAAGGTATTAATAGCGATCGGGAAATGATGGCTAGCTTATTAAAGGCGAATTTTGAAGTACACGATGTTACTATGTCCGATTTACTTGAAGGTAAGTTTTGCAGAAAAAGAGTGCGTATTTTTTACTAACATATTCCCTTCAGGTAAAACTACTTTGGATCGCTATCGTGGAGTGATATTCCCTGGCGGTTTTAGCTATGCTGATACTTTAGGTTCTGCTAAAGGATGGGCTGCAAACATAATGTTCAGCGAGACGCTAGCTCCGCAATTTCAAACTTTCAAGCAACGCAAGGATACTTTTTCATTAGGGATTTGCAATGGGTGTCAATTAATGAGTTTAATCGGTTGGGTTGGTTCCTTTGATGAAAGTACTGTTAAACAAATAGTAGATGTGCCTGATGTTGCTTTATTGCATAATAAATCGGAACGTTTTGAATGCCGCTGGGCAACTTTACGCATTGCGAATAGCAAAGCCATGATGTTAAGCAAATTGAATGGATCAGTACTCGGGTGCTGGGTTGCTCATGGTGAGGGCCGTTTTTCTTTCCGTACACCCGAAATTTTACACAACCTTAAAGAAAAACAGTGTGTGACTTTGCACTATGTAGATGACAATGCGAAGCCTACAGAAGTGTATCCCATGAATCCTAACGGCAGCGCTGAAGGCATCGCAGGTCTTTGCTCTCCAGATGGTCGACATTTGGCTATGATGCCTCATCCGGAACGTTGCCATGCAATGTTTGAATGGCCTTATATTTCCCCAGGTTTTCAGATTACGAAAGGAGTTAGCCCATGGCAAATCATGTTTAATACGGCCAACGAATGGTGCACCGCGGAATAAAACATTCGAAATATCTCTTTTTATCTCTGTATATTGTAATAAATGCTTTTTATATTATTTTTAAAAATACTCATATTTCATAATTTTGAATGCCAGCCCTAAAGGCATTATTAGATTTGATAAATACCATAGAACTATGCCCTAGAATCGCAAAAGGTGTACATACACTTTTGATTAATCACCATCGATTTACTCATGATCTCCCAATGAAGTTTAAGATGCAAAAGAATTATAACTTCTTTTTTTTTCAATTTTGGGGTAGATTGTTGATCTTCAAAAGTCAGCTTAGTGCCGACTAGGGTGTGTTTGCTAGAGAGCTTAATGCATCTGAAAAGAGGTAGTTACGGGAGATGTTTTTAGAGCATTTTTTGCTATCTGTAAATATGACTAGTGCTTTTTATCTTTTTTTTTTGATGTTAAGATGAAATAAGCCAATAAAATTCCTGGCTTATACGTCAGTATAGCTTTTTTTCCACCACAATCGACACTTCGACAAGAAGTTTAGCAAACGGCAGCTGAACATTTTTTCTGTGTTAGTGGAAAAAGAAAGAAAAACAAAAAAAAGCAAAAAAATAAAAATTTAAAAACCAATAAAAACGACAAAAAAACAATTTTTTTCTCAAAATATACTAAAATAAAGAACTATACAAATCTTTGGTGAATTTATTTTCGAATAAAAATTTATTCTCCCTTCCACTTTCATTCACACTTGATACAACACGTCATCTCTGCAAGCGGCAGCTGGATAATTTTTGTGTTTTACCAGTGTTAGTGGAAAGAAAAAAAAGTAAATAAGAAGAAAGAAAAAAACGAGAATTTAAATATTTAAAAAAGGAAAAAGAAAGGAAAGAAAAGAGGTTCAATAAAGTAACCAAATTTTTTGAAAAACATTTAAAGGAAGAAAAGGAGGGAAGGAAGAAGAAGAAAGTGAGAGAAAAATTAAAAAGCAATATATAAAATTTTTTGTCTTTTCGTTGTGATTCTCTTTTTCGGGGAACATCGTGATATCAACCAAAACAACATCAGCATCTAAATCGGCTTGAAAGGTAAAACCCTCCCTAAATCAATTAAATTCAATTATTGTCATCTACCGGTTGAGTACTTTGCACCAACCTTAAAGCAACGCTTTAAGTGCGGTAGATACGGTCACGTTTCAAAGTTTTGTAAAGCTAAGGAGAGCAGATGCCTAAACTGTGGGAAACCTCCGAAGTGTGTGACCTGTGAGAAGATGAAGTGTTTGTCCTGTGGTTCAGATGAGCACAACACTCTCAACAAGCATCATGGCAATTAGAAATCTTTGGTATAAAGAGGTAAAAGACAAGTTTTCGTCTAATTACTTCGAATGTCTTGACGACACGTCCTACGGCGGCAACTTCTCTCCAGAGGGGAACGCGTCTGCCATTTCTTGTAAGGACGACAATGAAAATGCCAATAAAATTTTAACAAAAAATAAATTTAATGTTGTCGTCAAAAGAAAATCGGTTCGTTCCGAAGCTCCTGTCAGTTCAGCCACCAGACCTTCTCTCAGTTCACCCCTCAAGCCGTCTGGAACAAGTCTTCAGCGTCCAGTAATTTCCAATAACTGTTTGCGTTCCTCAGAACTTAAAAGATTAAAGAAAGTATCCCTCCGATGATCCCTCATAATCTTATTAAAAAATTTGAAGAGAAAATGTCTGTCTGTGCCTATTCTCGCCCCGTTCAAGCACCCAACGCTATGAGCAAATCCGTTGGGTTTCCTTGGAAGGAACATCACATCCTAAATGTGATGTCCCTTTTCAATGTAATATCCAATGTGTTCGACGTAATCTGTGGTTTTTGGACTTTTACTTGAACTCAAATAAGATTGATTTCTGCATCTTAAGTGAAGTTTTTCTGAAAGATGAAAATTATTTTGAAGTCTAAGTTCCGAATTGTTCTTCAGTCACCAAATGACGAAATAATGGCTATGGTGGTGTTAGCATATTAGTTAAAAAAGGTGTCAATTTCAGACGTATTCCCTATAACTCTGCCGTTGACATTATCATCATCAACCTTAAACCGAATCTTTTCATAGCATTGTGCTATTTTCCGCCCAGTCTCGATGTACACACCTTTCGTGATGAAATTCAGAGATTATGTGACTTTCTTGACGGCGAAAAAAATGTGATTCTAGCTGGCGATTTCAATGCAAGACATTGCTTGTATTGCGATCAGCTTTCCACCAACAGCAGCAAAATTCTTGTAAATGCCATCAATTCCAGCAGTTTCAGTGTCTTAATTAATGGCAATACTACCTTTCACTGTAACCAGAATGGTCGCACGGCGAGCAGTATCTTGGGTCTAACTTTCTCGAATTTAACTATTTTATCATTCAACTGGGACACATCCAACGTTTCCATTGGCAAAAGTCAGCACTCTCCCATTTTATTCCACGATTGCAACAATTCCGTTAAGAAAATAGAAAATTTCATTTCACGCAACTTGCTTATGAATCACCTTTCTAAAGCTGATCTTCCTTCCGATTTATCATCAATTCAAAGTGCCTTTCGGTCTGTGATTAGGTTTGCTAGAACCGACTTTCTTGACATTGAGTCCTTCTCACCTAAACCTTGGGGGAACTTTTCCCAGTCAACACTTTTTCGCAAAAACCAAGCTGCAAGGAAAAAAATGAGTAAATATGCCAATCCAGCCAACTACATGGAAGATATGAAAACACTGAAAGAATGGAGGTCTGCAGTTAGAAAGGCGAAAAGGACAGACAGAGCTATTGCGATTAAAGAGTTATGTGGCAACGGTAACCCATGTTCTTTCTGGAATTACATTAATGGTCATCGACATTCTAGTCGAAAATTAACGGGTTGTGATGTGTGGAATGAGCAGATAAAAAAGATATTTGGATATGCTCAAGAGGTATATTTCAAATGTCAATCCGATTACAATACCTTCAATTCCTTTTAGAGGGCTCAACAACACAACCAGAAAGAGAGCTACCGCTGCAGGATGTGATGGAGTTAAGTATTACATGCTCAGAGCACTGTCTGGAGGAAGCTTTAGCACTCTCTTGCATGCAATTACCAACTGCTGGTCCACTAACTTTATAGCCTCAGATTTGCGATATATCAAAGTAGTTCCTATTCTTAAGGCAGGTAAAGACTTAAATGATTTAAGTAACTTCAGACCAATTTCACTAATATCTGCATTCATAAATACTATCAACCTCATGGTTAAGGAGAGACTAAGTGATTTCTTGAAAACTGAGAACATTATTCCAGCTCGTTCTTACGCCTATCAAAAACGCAAATCTACGAATATATACGTTAACGAACTATCTTTTCTCATAGCCAGCTTAAAAGAAGCAGGTAAAATGGTTGTCATGCTTTCCCTGGACATCAGCAAAGCCTATGACTGTGTCAACTTGATTAAGCTTAGTAGAATTCTCTTAAACTTTTCGACTCCTTTTCAAATACGGCTGTGGGTACTTAATTTTTTATCCAAGCGTGTGTTGATGATGGGTACCAAAAAAGTTGAAATATGTGGTGGTATCCCACAAGGCAGTTATTTAAGCTCCATACTCTTCAATCTATACACAGCTTCTTTGCATGATCTTCAAAATGACAAAACTCGTATTTTTCAATATGCAGATGATTTCCTAATTGTATTTGCGGACTCATCTTTTTCAGCTGCTGTCAATAATTTATCGATGAAAGCTAATTTACTTTCGATGCATCCGCTGATCTCAATTTATATTTTAACCCCAGCAAAACAAATACTATTTATTTTGCCAAAGGTTCTAAACGTGAAATCAGGCTCTTTGTCAAAGGTACTAAGGTTGATCAGGTGAAATCTCTTCGGTTTCTTGGTAGAATTTTAAA
>NW_024005840.1:0-2159 GCF_014805625.2 Glossina fuscipes
GATGTGTACATCTTGAATAATAGAAGACAACTTGTTTCACTATAATTCGATTACCGCCCCCTTTATACGCAATTGCATACTTACCCCCTTTATATGGAGTTAGTAGAAATATCAAATTAACGATGAACCGAAAAATAAGATAAACGAAATAATAAAATATATAAATAAAACTATTCCTGAAGGGAATTGATATGTATATCTTCAGAAGTCTGAGGTAATTTTTTCAAGAGTGATTCGTTTATCAGGTATACTTACAATCTTTATACGCAGTCGAAGGTGGCAGAAATATCAAATAAACCATGAACAATAAAATAAAAGAAACGAAAACATAAAATTTATAAATAAAAATATTCCTGAAGGGACTTGATGTGTACATCTTGAATAATACAACATAAGTTGATTGACTATAATTCGATTACCGGAAACACTTACTCGCTTTATATGCAGTTGAAGTTAGTAGAAATATCAAATTAAGGATGAACCGAAAAACAAAAAAAAAAGGAAGACATAAAATTAGTAAATAAAAATATTCCTGAAGGAGCATTATGTCTACATCTTGAGAAGCGTGATGTAATTTTTTGCAGAGTGATTCGTTTATAAGAAATACTTACTCCCTTTATATGCAGTTGAAGTTAGGAGAAATATTAAATTAACGTTGAACCGAAAATTAAAAGAAAAGAATACACGAAATTTATAAACAAAAATAGGAAGGAACATTATGTCCACAATTTGAGAAGTCTGAGGTAATTTTGCAAGAGTGATTTGTTTATCAGAAATACTTACATCCTTTATATCAAAATTAGCAGAAATATGAAATTAACGATGAAATGAAAACAAAAAAAACGAAAACATAAAATTTATAAAAAAAAAATTTCCTGAAGGAACATTATGTCTATATCTTGAGAAGTGTGAGTTAATTTTTTTCAGAGTGATTCGATTACCAGAAATACTTACTCCCTTTATATGCAGTTGAAGTTAGTAGAAATATCAAATTAACGATGAACCGAAAAAAAAACGAAACGAAAACATAAAATTTATAAATAAAAATATTCCTGAGGGAACTTTATTTGAACATCTTTAGAATTCTGAGATAATTTTTCCAGAGTGATTCGTTTATCAGAAACACTTACAAACTTTATATGCAGTTGAAGTTAGTAGAAATATCAAAGTAACGATGAACCGAAAAGTAAACGAAACGAAAACATACAATTTATAAATAAATATACTCCTGAAGGAACTTGATGTGTACATCTTGAATAATACAAGATAACTTGTTTGACTAAAATTCGATTACCGCAAATACTTACAACCTTTGTAGCAGTTAGTAGAAATATCAAATGAACGATGAACCGAAAAGTAGAAGAAACGAAAACACGAAATTTATAAATAAAATTATACCTGAAGGTCCTTGATGTAATCATTTTAACTAATACAAGATAATTTTTTTCCGACTAATTCGATTATCAAAAATACTCACCATCTTTATATGAAGTCGAAGTAGGCGGAAATATCAAATTAACGATGAACCGAAAAATAAAAGAAACGAAAAGATAAAATTTATAAATAAACAGGTTCCTGGAGGAACTTGATGTGTACATCTTGACTAATACAAGATAATTTTTTTCGAGAATTTCGATTATCAGAAATACTTACCATCTTTATATGCAGTCGAAGTAGTCGGAAATTATAAATTAACGATGAACCGAAAAATAAAAGAAATGAAAACATAAAATTTATAAGTATAAATATTCCTGAAGGAACTTGCTGTGCACATCTTGAATAGTACAAGATAACTTGTTTGACTATTATTCTTATACCAGAAATACATACCCCCTTTATATGCAGTTGAAGTTAGCAGAAATATAAAATTAACGATGAACCGAAAAATAAGATAAACGAAATAATAAAATATATAAATAAAAATATTCCTGAAGGGAATTGATATGTACATCTTGAGAAGTCTGAGGTAACTTTTTCCAGAGTGATTCGTTTATCAGAAATACTTACATTCTTTATATGCAGTCGAAGTTAGCAGAAATATCAAATAAACCATGAACCAAAAAATAAAAGAAACGAAATCATAAAATTTATAAATAAAAATATTCCTGAAGGGACTTGATGTGTACATCTTGAATAATAGAAGACAACTTGTTTCACTA
>NW_024005841.1:0-1423 GCF_014805625.2 Glossina fuscipes
GGCAGCAAATATAAAGTCGCATAGGTATACGACTATTTACATATTTTAAATGAAGTATTTAAGAAATCTCAAGACTTAAACCAACGAAACGACGTCAAGATTGTCACGAATTTGGCTGCGAAAAACTCGCCCATCTGGGAACATTGGAAGAGAAGAGGCGCCAGCTTGCTAATTACCTCATTCAGAAGTACAACCGCTTCAGGCCAATTTTTTACGCCAGCTATGCCACCAAAGTTGAAAATGGGAATTGAGCGAGGAAACATCGGTAGTGAGGTAGAAGTTCGGACGTACGAACTCTATGCCGCCGTGACAAAATTCAACTCAGATTTCCATGACAGCGAACTCAACAGCACTAATTGGCAAAAAGCAGAGCTGGAAACAGTCAAAGAATACCTCGACACCACCCTTGAGGCGTACCAGCTAGCGCGCGACACCATGCAAATAATCAACAGCTATATGGAATTAATGGATGGGCTGCTGGAGGTGTGAAACGTAGAAGACGTGCTGGAATATTTCTTCTGTAATATTGCGCCAACGACCAGAAAATGACCAGACCAGTGATAAACGTAATGAAACTTATCAAACGTTTAATTGAACTTCAAAAAAATCTTTGGGGAAGCGGACGATTTACCACAGACGATTACCATCTTGTAAAATTGACGGAAGACCAGGCCGAAGAAGATTACTAGAACAATACTAGCACGGGTTGCCTTTTTCAGGGAAGCAGGCTCCTGTCCCGACGGAAGAAGCCACCGAACAAATCTGCCAGGCTTCATGTTCAATTTACAGCTGACGGGGGTAAACTGAGTGCAAAAAACTGTGAAAAATGTGTCTTCGTTTTAAAGGAACATCGGGCGGAAAACGTAGCAAAGTAAAGTTAATTAAAATTTTATATGAATTCTTATAAATTATTTATTTTTTGTATTCTATTTCAGGATAGGAAAGGTACGCCTACGAAATCGGAATGGGATGGAGGATCGGACTTGGAGAAACGCAAATAAAAGGTAAATGAAATATAATGGAAAGATGTTAATATATTTGTAACCTATGCTCAAATTTTTTTCTTTAGATTAAAGAAGTCCGCCCGCAAAATCAAGTCCAGCTCTCTCGTCGCCGCTTCGCCGCCTCATAAACGCAAAGGTTCGTTGTATGCCAAACGTAAGTTTGCATTTATCCTTACTTATTCTTATTTATAATTTATTTAATTACTTCTACTTCTTTTGAGATTAAAACCAAGCATATGCCTCCACTCCCCACCTCTGCTACCTACTTCTGCAGACCAAATGGTAAGTGTGGTCATCTTTCTATATAAAATTTATTAATCATAATATTTTTCTTTTGCAGATGTCAGCACACCGCCATAGCAGGAATATATGTATGTTATGTGTCGTTGTGTATATATATTTACTTTTTATTTATTACG
>NW_024005842.1:0-1897 GCF_014805625.2 Glossina fuscipes
TACGGAAAATATTAGACCCTTAAGGCGGCTACAAATGAGGAAACAATGTTTGTTGTGAAAAAATCGGTAGAGTTCAAAAAACATGTTTCAATGAAATAAGGCATAACGCATATATAATAATAAAAATAATGCATAAATTTTCACGGTTTTATTACGGGAAATTTCAAGCCCTTTAGGCGGCTACAAATGAGGAAGAAATCTTTGTTGTCAAAATATCGGTAGAAGTCAGAAAACTTGTGTTAATGAAATAAGACATAACGCATATATAACAACGAAAATAATGCATAAGTTTTCACGGTTTTATTACGGCAAATATTAGACCCTTAAAGCGGCTACAAATGAGGAAACAATCTGTGTTGTCAAAAAATCGCTAGAATTCAGAAAACATGTGTTAATGAAATAAGACATAACGCATATAAAATAATAAAAATAATGCATAAGTTATCAAGTTTTTATTGCGGGAAGTGTCAGACCCTTAAGGCGGCTACAAATGAGAAAAAATCTTTGTTGTCAAAAACCGGTAGCATTCAGAAAACATATGTGTCAATAAAATTAGAAATCATTCATAATAAATAATAAAAATATAGTAAAAGTTTTCAAGTTTTTATTGCGGGAAGTTTCAGACCCTTAAGGCGGCTACAAATGAAGAAGAAATCTTTGTTGTCAAAAAACCGGTTAAAATTCAGGACACATGTTTTAATAAAATAAGACATAACGCATATATAATAATAGAAATTAAGCATAAGTTTTCACGGTTTTATTATGGGAAATATTAGACCCTTAAAGCGGTTACAAATATCAAAGAAAAGTTTTTGTCAAAAACGCGGTACAATTCAGAAACATATGTGCCATTGAAATTAGACATAATCCGTAAATAATAATAAAAATAATTCATCAGTTTTGAAGTTTTTATTGCGCGAAGTTTCAGACCATTAAGGCGGCTACAAATGAGGAAGAAATCTTTGTTGCCAAAAAATCGGTAGGATTCAGAAAACATTTTTCAATAAAATAAAAGATAACGCATATATAATAATAAAAATAATGGATCAGTTTTCACGGTTTTATTACGGGAAATATTAGACCCTTAAAGCGGCTACAAATATGAAAGAAAACTTTTTTGCCAAAACGCGGAACAATTCAGAAAACATATGTGCCATTGAAATTAGACATTATCCATAATAAAAATAATGCATAAGTTTTCAAGTTTTTATTGCGGGAACTGTCAGACCCTTAAGGTGGCTACAAGTGAGGAAGATATATTTGCTGTCAAAAAACGGTAGAAGTCAGAAAACATATGTGTCAATAAAATTAGAAATCATTCAAAATAAATAATGAAAATATAGTAAAAGTCTTCAATTTTTTATTGCGGGAAGTGTCAGACCCTTAAGGCGGCTACAAGTGAGGTAGAAATATTTGCTGTCAAAAAATCAGTAGAATTCAGAAAACATGTTTCAATAAAATAAGACACAACGCATATATAATAATAGAAATTAAGCATAAGTTTTCACGGTTTTATTACGGGAAATATCAGACCCTTAAAGTGGCTACAAATATCAAAGAAAACTTTTTTGTCAAAAACGCGGAACAATACAGAAAACATATGTGTTATTGAAAAAGTCGTAAAGCATAATTAATAATCAAAATAATGCATAAGTTTTCAAGTTTTTATTGCGGGAAGTGTTAGACCCTTAAGGCGGCTACAAATGAGGAAGGAATCTTTGTTGTCAGAAAATCGGTAGAATTCAGAAAACATGTTTCAATGAAACAAAACATAACGCATATATAATAATAAATATAATGCATAAGTTTTCACGGTTTTATTACGGGAAATATCAGACCCTTACAGCAGTTAAAAATTTCAAAGAAAACTTGTCAAAAACGCGGAACAATTCAGAAA
>NW_024005843.1:0-1250 GCF_014805625.2 Glossina fuscipes
ATCCATTGTTTATCACGCTGCTGTGACTGCTAATACGACATTGTTAAACGATTTAATTTGTTAAGGAATATATATATATATATATATATATTGGAATATGTTTAAATGATTGAGAATGATTTATTTGTGTTGGTGAATTCAATTGTGGAGAAATCACCATTGTGGTGGAGATGTTAATGTAACGTAGCGTATGTTTATTTTTTATTTTTCCAGGAAAGACGAGATATGTTAACTGTTTTACCTAACCGGCTCGGCTTCAATGCGCCAAGTCAAGCTGTTTCTTTGTGAATGCCAATTAGACTCGACAGGAGACAGTCCCTATGAATCTCAGATGCTTAGATTTAGATTGAACGCCTTATTATTGTTTGCGAGTAAAACGCAGTGTGAATTGCTGTGATAACAATTGGCTTTCTTTATTTCAGTTGGAGCTATTTCTACTTAATTCTACCAGGTGTTATTATGCTAACTTAATCAATAATTATTTTAAATTATAATTATTTCAAAGTGGATGCATATAACGATATGCGATCACACTACAATATATACTGTATACATATTGTGAGGAGCCAAAGTTGTCCCCCGTTTTTGGCCTCACAGCTAGAGCGGAAGGTAGGGAATAGATTAGGGAATAAGAATAGATTAAGAATAGGGTAGAGATAGAATAAGAATAGATTAGGAATAGATTAAGAGTAGAGTAAGAATAGATTAAGAATAGGGTAGTTAGAATAGTTTTAGTTAGGGAGTGGAGTGAGTGATGTTTAAGAAGTCGGTCGCGACCGCGAATAATCAATAATAAAATAAATAACAAAAATAAGGAACAATATAGATGAGTTTGTGAACGACTTTCTTGTGTATTCGCTGAGATAACGCAGCCCCAGAGAATGGGCCGCAAAGGCCTATATATATATATATATATATGATATATATATACTGTATATGATGCATATACTATATACATATATATATCGTTTAACAATTATATATATATATATATAATATTATGTATACCCATATATAGGCCCATATATATATATATATATATATATATATACTGTATATGATGCATATACTATATACATATATATATCGTTTAACAGTTATATATATATATATATAATATTATATATATATAGCTCATTTTTTACCACTGGAACTATGTGCGAGCTACCGTGTTCACTTCTTAAAATGTGCGGTGGTTTTATAAGGTCGTGTGCGCTCTGGCAATGATACTACCTATCTACAAAGCATCA
>NW_024005844.1:0-1761 GCF_014805625.2 Glossina fuscipes
TACAGCGTCCAAATTTTACCTAAAAATTTACCTTCACTAGGCATTCAGTTTGACAACACATTATGTTCATTTATCAATTGAATCATTCTATTAAAGCGCTTAAATAAAATGAATTTAAGGATTGGAAGGATTCAGGAATCGGGTCGATATTTCGTGTACATTGGCCTACTAAAGCGGCCACAATATAAAGAAAGCACGAAGCATTGGGTACTAAAGGAATAAATTTGAACACAGATAGAGTTGCTATGTTACTGTTGTTATAGACCAATTCCATAACGACATTAGCTAAGGAAAAACACAATTTTCTCTATTTGTATGTACTATTTTGAGAACAATTACCTGATGCTGATGATTAACTGCTGGTTATTTCCAGAAAATTGAACGTTTAAATTTAAAAAATATTTACATTCAAAAGCAGTTGATTGTCAGGTATTTAAAGCGTCCAAATTTTACGTAAAAGTTTATCTTCACTAGGCGTTCAGTTTGACAACACATTATGTTCATTTAGCAATTGAATCATTCTATTAAAGTGCTTAAATAAAATGAATTTAAGGATTGGAAGGCTTCATGGATCGGGTAGTTATTTCATGTACATTGGCCTACTAAAGCGGCCACAATATAAAGAAAGGAGGAAGGATTGGGTACTAAAGGAATAAATTTGAACACAGAAAGACTTGCTATGTGATTGTTGTTATAGACCAATTACATAACGACATTAGCTGAGGAAAAACACAGTTTTCTCTATTTATGTTTACTATTATGAGAACAATTACCTGATGCTGACGATTAACTGCTGGATAATTCCAAAAACTTGAGTGTTAAAATTTAAAAAATATTTACATTCAAAAGCAGTTCATTGGCAAGTTTTTACAGCGTCCAAATTTTACCTAAAATTTATCTTCGCTAGCCATTCAATTTAACAACACATTACGTTCATTTAACATATGAATCATTCTATTAAAGCGCTTAAATAAAATGAATTTAAGGAAGGGAAGGTTTCAGGAATCGGGTCGATATTTCATGTACATTGGCCTACTAAAGCGGCCACAATATAAAGAAAGGAGGAACGACTGGGTACTAAAGGAATAAATTTGAACACAAATAGAGTTGCTATGTGATTGTTGTTATAGAGCAATTACATAACGACATTAGCTAAGGAAAAACACAGTTTTCTCTATTTGTATTTACTATTATGAGAACAATTACCTGATGCTGACGATTAACTGCTGGTTAATTTCAAAAACTTGAGTGTTGAAATTTAAAAAATATTTACATTCAAAAGCAGTTCATTGGCAAGTTTTTACAGCGTCCAAATTTTACCTTAAATTTATCTTCGCTAGCCATTCAATTTAACAACACATTACGTTCATTTAACAATTGAATCATTCTATTAAAGCGCTTAAATAAAATGAAGTTAAGGAAGGGAAGGCTTCAGGAATCGGGTCGATATTTCGTGTACATTGGCCTACTAAAGCGGCCACAATATAAAGAAAGCACGAAGCATACGAACACAGATAGCGTTGCTATGTTATTGTTGTTATAGGTCAATTCCATAACGACATTAGCTAAGGAAAAACACAATTTTCTCTATTTGTATGTACTATTATGAGAACAATTACCTTAAGCTGATGATTAACTGCTGGTTAGTTCCAAAAAATTGAACGTTTAAATTTAAAAAATATTTACATTCAGAGGCAGTTCAATGGCAAGTCTTTACAGCGTCCAAATTTTACCTAAAAATTTACCTTCACTAGGCATTCA
>NW_024005845.1:0-2548 GCF_014805625.2 Glossina fuscipes
AGCTATAACCTATTTTAATTATATTATTCGCTTAAGTTAGCATTAATTTATTAGTTATATAAGACACCTGAGCATACCTCAGTAAGGTCAGAATATAATCAGTAGTGTCATAAGTCTAATAGAACGTAAGCCAAAATCTAAATAAAGAGTAACTAATAAAAGAACCTTAAATATTGAGTGGTATCACTATATGGCGACCGTGACAGGACGACGGTGAAATTTTTTTTTTCACTGGCGTCCTATCCTATTTTTATCCTAGGAAAAAAAAAACTTTACATGGTGAAATTTTTTTTTTTTTTAAAAAATTAATTTGTGGAGGCCTTGTCAAAGGAAACAAAATTTAAAAACAAAAAAAAGAAAGGATAAAAAGAAACTATTTTTAAAAAAAAAACAATCTATATATATATTGTGAAAATTGCAGGAACTTTAAAAAAACAAAAAACATATATATAATAAAACACAAAAAAAAAAAAGGAAATTTCTTGTTTAACGGACTTAGTCCAATTATGAAAAAACATATACTAGTATTGTGAAAAATAGATGAATAAAAATTGCAAGACATTAATGAAAAAAACTATATTAAACTAAATAATATCAGATTTTGAAACATAAATAACAAAAGGAAAAGTGAAAAACATTTTTGAAACACTTACATGGAAAAGAAAGCCAGTAAATTCCAGCTTAACATTAACTGAAAAAAGAAACCTAAAGTGGCCAGAAGTGCAGTGTGGTAATGCATAAATATGCAATTAAATATTAAACCAATACGAGATATCAAAAAAAAAAGAGACACAGCCAAATAAAAAGAAAATAAAAACACGTCAGATGAACAACAAAGCGGCAACAACAATATTGAAACTCCAAAATCCAAGAAACTCCACAATTGGAAGAAGCTGCCAGATCAACAATACACCAACCGCAAGTATACTCTAGCAAATATAGCAGAGATGCAGATACCTTATAATTAATTATATTATATTATATTATATTATATTATATTATTTAAGGATAATAAATTAACAGTGCATATATATACATATATAACTTTTTATAAACAAATTTAAAGTTCATTTTTAATACTTTTTTAATTATTTCTATACAATTTAAATGTAAAACAGTGCTTTTAAACAAATTTTTTATATATATACATATATAAAGGGTCTAATTTAAGAGTCAAAATAGGATTACATTTTATAAAAATTTACATTAATATAGACACTACAAAACAAAAAGGAGAAAACAAAACTGAAGCAAAACAAACTTGAAACAAAATTGAGAAAAAGGACGAAAGAAAACTATTCTTTTCTATTTATTTTACTAATTTTGCATTATTATGAGGGGCTAGAAAAAATATATATATTCAAAGCAGGCCAATGAGACACTAACTGTCTAGAGCAACCCCTCCAAATAAACACACAGGCCACATGACCTCTCCCCCGCAAGACACCAATATCCCAGAACCCGGCAACGGGCAATCATCCTTCACGCCGATATATTATGAACAAGCCCACCCTCTCCCATCAGGGGACGATGTGGAGACAGTAGATTTCCAACAACAAGTTTCGGAAAGAACGACAACTCAAGCAGGCATAGCATCCAAAGGTCAATACATCAAACTATGCTTGGTCTTAATATTTGAAAATAATTGGCAATCATCCAGGAACTACTAAAACGCTCGAATCTATTCACTTGGATTTGAAGATGATTAAATTCTTTGTTCCACAAAAGATTAACTTCCTTGTGCCAAAAAAAAAACAACTTAAAAGGAAACATACGAATTATGGGAAGGATAATCACGTAGCGGACGCCCTATCCCGCATAACAGTTAAAGATCTGAAGGAAATGAACAGTAAACTATATACGGTAGTAACAAGATCTGCAACGCGGCAGAAAGATAACGGCACAGAAAAGCGACATACAAGCGAACATAAGAATGCGGCGCCCAAAGTTTATAAAGTCATTAATAATAATGACGTACGGAAATTTGTGCAATTAAAATTTGTCTCCGATAAATGTTGCATGAAACATGGGAGGAAAATAATTGCCAAATTCGTAATAAACGACATTTATACCAATGGAAAACTCGACTTAGGTCAGTTTTTCCAAAGGCTGGAAAAAGAAGCCGGTATATTAAAATTGTCGAAATTTAAAGTGTCACCAAGCGAGAGGATTTTCGAATCCGTATCGCAGAACAAATTTAAAATAATGGGCAATAAGATATTAAAAAACATAAGAGTAGCGCTACTCCAAGAGGTGACAATTATAAACCAAAACAATAAGCCCGCAATCGAAACCATTTTACAAAAATACCACAATGACCCAATAGAAGGGGGTCACTCTGGAATCACACGTACCTTGTGGAAAATACGAAGGTACTATTACTGGCCGCAAAAGACAAAAACAATAGCCAAGTTTGTCAAAGAATGTTCGCTATGCCAAAAAGCCAAAATTACAACCCATACACAAACCCCAATGACCATAACCCCAACACCAGCAACTGCTTTCGATACAGTTGTAGTCGACACCATAGGCCCATTACCAAGGACAG
>NW_024005846.1:0-1305 GCF_014805625.2 Glossina fuscipes
TTTCGATACAGTTGTAGTCGACACCATAGGCCCATTACCAAGGACAGGAAAACGTAATGAATACGCGATAACACTAATTTGCGACCTCACCAAATATTTAGTGACAATTCCGATCACAGATAAAAGTGCTAAAACCGTAGCAAAGGCAATCTTTGAGGACTTCATACTCAACTACGGGCCCATGAAAACACTTGTAACGGACCAAGGAACCGAATACAAGAATGCACTAATGAACGATTTATGTAAGTACCTCAAAATTGACAATATAACATCAACAGCCCACCACCATCAGACACTCGGCACGGTGGAACGCAACCACCGAACGTTCAATGAGTACATCCGTTCATATATATCACCTGAATTGAATGATTGGGATATCTGGATAAAATATTTCCAATATTGTTTTAACACAACACCTTCCACAACACACAATTACTGTCCTTATGAGTTAGTATTTGCAAGGCCACCAACACAATTAGCAAATCACAGCAAAACCATTGACCCACTTTATAACATAGACGACTATGCTAAAGAAACTAAATATAGATTAGATATAGCATACGCGCGCGCTAGGTTACTATTAGATAAGGAAAAAGAAAAACAAAAAATAAATTACGACAGGAAAACTAACAATTTACCACTAGTAGTAGGCAACCTAGTACTCCTAAGAAGTAGGCCATAAGTTACAGAATAAGTATTTAGGACCGTATAAGGTCATAGAAATTAGGGATAATAATAATATTAAAATAATAGACAGTAAAAATAAAACTCAAATCACACACAAAAATAGGTTAAAATTATATCACGAAACTTCATGAGTTACCTAAGTGTAAGGCGCCTACACTAAAAAAAATATAAATATAGCCTACACTAAAAAAAAAATAAATATAGCCTACACTAAAAAAAATATAAATATAGCCTACACTAACAAAATATAAATATAAGCTACACTAATAAAATGTTTTTTTTAGTCTAAGTCTAATTCAATTCATTAGTCTAAAATTAAAATAATAATAATAATAATAATATAAATATATGTACACTACAAGACTACGGTAGAGGCAATAACATCGATAATTGATAAACCCAAGAATGATCATTCATTGTTAAAGATCATTCTTCCCAAGAGGAAAGGTGTAGTATTATCGATCAGTCGCACTCTACCGTAGTCTACAAGTTATTGCTAAGTATACAATTTCCTACTAACCTAGTTAAGGTAGTGGAATTTTAGTAATAAGCAATTCATATATTAGTAGTGAGCTATAACCTATTTTAATTATATTATTCGCTTAAGTTAGCATTAAT
>NW_024005847.1:0-3351 GCF_014805625.2 Glossina fuscipes
GTTTCAGGAATCGGGTCGATATTTCATGTAAATTAGCTTACTAAAGCGGCCACAATATACAGAAGACGGATTCGGAACTAAAGGAATAATTTCGACTAGAGATTGCGCTGTTATATTGTTGTTGTTAAAGAGCAATTACATAACACCATTAGCAAAGGAAAAACACAATTTCCTCTATTTGTATTTACTATTATGAGAGCAATTACCTGATACTGATGATTAAGTGCTGGTTAATTCCAAAATCTTGAGTGTTTAAAATTAAAAAATATTCACATTCAAAAGCAGTTCATTAGCAAGTTTTTACAGCGTCCAAATTTTACCTACAAATTTATCTTCCATAGGCATTCAGTTTGACAACACATTATGTTAGCTTAACAATTGAATCATTCTATTAAAGCGCTTAAATAAAATGAATTTACGGATGGGAAGGCTTTAGGAATCAGGTCGATATTTTGTGTACATGGGTCTACTAAAGCATCCACAATATACAGAAGACGGATTAGGAACTAAAGGAATATATTCGACTAGACATTGCGCTGTTATATTGTTGTTGCTAAAGAGCAATTACAAAACACCATTAGAAAAGGAAAAACACAATTTCCTCTATTTGTATTTACTATTATGAGAGCAATTACCTGATACTGATGATTAACTGCTGGTTAATTCGAAAAACTTGAGTGTTTAAATTTAAAAAATATTCACATTCAAAAGCAGTTCGTTGGCAAGTGTTTACAGCGTCCAAATTTTACCTAAACATTTATCTGCAATAGGCATTCAGGTAACCGACACATTATGTTAACTTAACAATTGAATCATTCTATTAACGCGCTTAAATAAAATGAATTTACGGATTGGAAGGCTTCAGGAATCGGGTCGATATTTTGTGTACATGGGTCTACTAAAGCAGCTACAATATACAGAAGACGGATTGGGATCTTAAAGAATAAATTCGACTAGACGTTGCGCTGTTATATTGTTCTTGCTAAAGAGCAATTACATAACACCATTAGCAAAGGTAAAACACAATTTTCTCTATTTATGTTTACTATTATGAGAGCAATTACCTGATACTGATGATTAACTGCTGGTTAATTCGAAAAACTTGAGTGTTTAAATTTAAAAAATATTCACATTCAAAAGCAGTTCGTTGGCAAGTGTTTACAGCGTCCAAATTTTACCTAAACATTTATCTGCCCTAGGCATTCAGGTTGACGACACATTATGTTAACTTAACAATTGAATCATTTTATTAAAGCGCTTAAATAAAATGAATTTACGGATGGGAAGGCTTTAGGAATCGGTTCGATATTTTATGTACATTGGCCTGCTAAAGCGGCCACAATGTACAGAAGACGGATTGGGAGTCTAAAGAATAAATTCGACTAGACATTGCGTTGTTATATTGTTGTTGCTAAAGAGCAATTACAAAACACCATTAGCTAAGCAAAAACACAGTTTTCTCTTTTTGTGTTTACTATTATGAGAGCAATTACCTGATGCTGATGATTAACTGCTGGTTAATTCCAAAAACTTGAGTGTTTAAATTTAAAAAAAATTTAAATTCAAAAGCTGTTCATTGGCAAGTCTTTACAGCGTCCAAATTTTACCTAAAAACTTAATTCCACTAGGCATTCAGGTAGACGACACATTATGTTAACTTAACAATTGAATCATTCTATTAAAGCGCTTAAATAAAATGAATTTAGAGATGGGAAGGCTTCAGGAAACGGGTCAAAATTTATATAAATTAGCTTACTAAAGCGGCCACAATATACAGAAGACGGATTCGGAACTAAAGGAATAAATTCGACTAGAGATTACACTGTTATATTGTTGTTGTTAAAGAGCAATTACGTACCACCATTAGTAAAGGAAAAAGACAATTTTCTCTGTTTGTATTTACTATTATGAGAGCAATTACCTGATACTGATGATTAAGTGCTGGTTAATTCCAAAAACGTGAGTGTTTAAATTTAAAAAATAATCACATTCAAAAGCAGTTCATTGGCAAGTCTTTACAGCATCCAAATTTAACCTAAAAATTTATCTTCCATAGGCATTCAGTTTGACAATACATTATGTTCATTTAACAATCGAATCATTTTATTAAGGCGTTTAAATAAAATGAATTTAAGGATGGGATGGCTTCAGAAATCTGGTCGATAATTCATGAACATTGGCCTACTAAAGCGGCCACAATGTACAGAAGACGGATTGGGTGCTTAAAGAATAAATTCGACTAGACATTGCGCTGTCATATTGTTGTTGTTAAAAAGCAAATACGTAACACCATTAGCTAAGGAAAAACACAGTTTTCTCTATTTGTATTTACTGTTATGACCGCAATTACCTGATACTGATGATTAACTGCTGGTTAATTCCAAAAACTTGAGTGTTTAAATTTAAAACATATTTACTTTTAAAAGCAGCTCATTGGCAAGTCTTTACAGCGTCCAAATTTTACCTAAACATTTATCTGCACTAGGCATTCAGGTTGACGACACATTATGTTAACTTAACAATTGAATCATTCTATTAAAGCGCTTAAATAAAATGAATTTAAGGAAGGGAAGGTTTCAGGAATCGGGTCGATATATCGTGTACATTGGCCTACTAAAGCGGCCACAATGTACAGAAGACGGATTGGGTGCTTAAAGAATAAATTCGACTAGACATTGCGCTGTCATATTGTTGTTGTTAAAAAGCAATTACATAACACCATTAGCTAAGGAAAAACACAGTTTCCTCTATTTGTATTTACTACTATGAGGACAATTACCTGATGCTGATGATTAACTGCTGGTTAATTTCAAAAACTTGAGTGTTTAAATTTAAAAAATATTTACATTCAAAAGCATTTCTTTGGCAAGTGTTTATAGCGTCCAAATTTTACCTAAACATTTATCTGCAATAGGCATTCAGGTAGACGGCACATTATGTTAGCTTAACAATTGAATCATTCTATTAAAGCGCTTAAATAAAATGAATTTACGGATGGGAAGGCTTTAGGAATCAGGTCGATATTTTGTGTACATGGGTCTACTAAAGCAGCTACAATATACAGAAGACGGATTGGGAGCTAAAAGAATGAATTCGATTAGACATTGCGCTGTTATATTGTTCTGGCTAAAGTGCAATTACATAACACCATTAGCAAAGGAAAAACACAGTTTTGTCTTTTTGTGTTTACTATTATGAGAGCAATTACTTGATGCTTATGATTAACTGCTAGTTAATTCCAAAAACTTGTGTTTAAATTTAAAAAATATTTAAATTCAAAAGCTGTTCATTGGCAAATTTTACTAAAAATTTATCTTCACTAGGCATTCAGTTTGACAACACATTATGTTC
>NW_024005848.1:0-1273 GCF_014805625.2 Glossina fuscipes
CTGAAGGAATAAATTCGACTAGAGATTGCGCTGTTATATTGTTGTTGCTAAAGAGCAATTACATAACACCATTAGCAAAGGAAAAACACAATTTTCTCTATTTATATTTACTATTATGAGAGCAATTACCTGATACTGATGATTAACTGCTGGTTAATTACAAAAACTTGAGTGTTGGAATTAAAAAAATATTTACATTCAAAAGCAGTTCATTGGCAAGTTATGACAGCGTCCAAATTTTACCTACAAATTTATCTTCCATAGGCATTCAGTTTGACAACACATTATGTTAGCTTAACAATAGAATCATTCTATTAAAGCGCTTAAATAAAATGAATTTACGGATGGGAAGGCTTTAGGAATCAAGTCGATATTTTGTGTACATGGGTCTACTAAAGCAGCTACAATATACAGAAGACGGATTGGGAGCTAAAAGAATGAATTCGATTAGACTTTGCGCTGTTATATTGTTCTTGCTAAAGTGCAATTACATAACACCATTAGCAAAGGAAAAACACAATTTCCTCTATTTGTATTTACTATTATGAGAGCAATTACCTGATACTGATGATTAAGTGCTGGTTAATTCCAAAATCTTGAGTGTTTAAAATTAAAAAATATTTACATTCAAAAGCAGTTCGTTGGCAAGTTATTACAGCGTCCAAATTTTACCTAAACATTTATCTTCCATAGGCATTCAGGTTGGCGACACATTATGTTAACTTAACAATTGAATCATTCTATTAAAGCGCTTAAATAAATGAATTTACGGATGGGAATGCTGCAGGAATCGGGTCGATATTTCATGTACATTGGCCTACTAAAACGGCCACAATGTACAGACGACGGATTGGGAGCTTAAAGAATAAATTCGACTAGACATTGCGCTGTTATATTGTTGTTTCTAAAGTGCAATTACATAACACCATTAGCAAAGGAAGAACACAATTTTCTCTACTTGTATTTACTGTTATGAGAGCAATTACCTGATGCTGATGATTAACTTCTGGTTAAATACAAAAACTTGAGTGTTGAAATTAAAAAAATATTTACATTCAAAAGCAGTTCATTAGCAAGTTATTACAGCGTCCAAATTTTACCTAAACATTTATCTTCCATAGGCATTCAGGTTGGCGACACATTATGTTAACTTAACAATTGAATCATTCTATTAAAGCGCTTAAATAAAATAAATTTACGGATGGGAAGGCTGCAGGAATCGGGTCAATATTTCATGTACATTGGCCTACTAAAGCGGCCACAATATACACAA
>NW_024005849.1:0-6192 GCF_014805625.2 Glossina fuscipes
TCATTCATATATACAACATCCGTACTGTACTCAGTACTACAGATATCATCATCAAACTTTTTTTTATTACATGGCGATCCTGCCCAACACGATCCTGCCGGCTCTTCAATTTTTATAATCATTAATTTACAAAAATTTTTTCAACCGCTGAGGCACTATACCAAGTCCTGATCCCGCCCAGCACAATCGTTCCTGCAAATTTCCACTTATAACGGGAGCCACACAATCCAAAATTTTTAAGGCACCCCAATAAATTTTTACACACCTCCTATAACACCCGCCCACGAAATGATCCCACCCGAGGACAAGACGCAAGCCTTCTAGGCAGACCACGGCACATCCTCCTTCACCCCCTTGGACTTCGAACACGCCCATCCAGTATTTTTTGGCGACGACGTCAACACTGGTGATTACCAGGACGTAATCAAGGAACGCGTACACAGACAGCAGTTCCATGCCAACCAAACAATGAGCAGTATTCACCCTACCCACAATTACAAAACATAAAGAAACATGAAAAAAAAAAAAATAAATATTAAAAATATACACAACATATTAACATTAAGAAGATAGATACGTAGAATTTTATAATGTTAAGCGGACCTACTACAAAAAAAAAAAGGTAATAATAATAACAAGCAAAAACCACAATCAAACACACCAACAAATAACATTATGCTTGAAATAAGAGGTATTACTTTAATTGATTTTCAACAACCCTACCCATTTGGGACATCTAATAACGATCCCACCCAACTAAACGCCAATCGCTATGATCATCTCCTCAAAACTTACTTTTATCACGGTAAAGTCAATGCTACACAAGATGCAGTGTACAGACCGGAAATCCTCTCCCAACAACATTTACTAAAGATTCCTCCAAATACCACACAAACATAACATGCAAAGGAGTTTAAAAAGACAAATGAATATCCAGACTACTGCGGTACGCTCTCGGAAAAATTGATCTGATTAGCTCACAAGAATGCATAAGTACATATGAAGATTATTAAAATGAAGAAGAAGAATATATGAAGAATAGAAGAATATAAAAGATTATTAAAATGAAGAATAGAAGAATATAAAAGATTATTAAAATGAAGAAGAAGAATATATGAAGAATAGAAAGAATTTAAAAGATTATTAATGATTATTAATGAATATATGAAGAATATTTAAATGAAGAAGAAGAATATACGAAGAATAGAAAGAAGAAGATTACATAAAGTGTGCAGAATAAAAGAATATTAAGGTGTAGATGAAGAACACATTGAAATGAGGAATATTGAAAAGAGTAAATAAAGAGATATAACCACATAAATGAGGAATAGCAAAGACATAAAACCCAGTAAAACGGAGAATATAATAGAATCAAAAATGGATTTCAATTTAGAAATAGCTTCCAAATCCATACCCACTTTCACTGGCAACTACAAAGACATCAACTGCTTCTTAAAAGTTGTTGAAATAATAAACAGAACACTAAAAGAAGAAGCCAAACCACAATTAATAGAGTACACCTTTTATTGCAAACTATCCTCAAACGTCCAAACCGCCCTTGCAAATGAGATCCCAACAACACTACAAGAATTAAAAACCACACTTGAAAATAAATTCAAATCAAATCAAACAATACCACATCTACATTCACTATTAAACCAAACAACACAGAAAGGCACTATCACAGGTTTCAAAGACAAAATTTTAAACATAATAGCAGATCTAAATAATCTACAAATCAAACAACTAGGTCCCAACCCCACTAACGAACAAAAATCCATCATTACCACTATCAACGATACATATGCATTAACCATATTCAAAAATGGTCTCGATGACTATATTAAACCCACTATCTTTGCGGCCCAACCAAAAACCTTTTCAGAAGCAATTAATATTGCGCTACAATACGAGAGTGCGACTCAAATAAACTCACAGGTAATGAGAATAAATTACCAAAAGAAAAATTCACACAATCGCTACACCAACAACAGAAACTCATACACTAACAACAACGGAAATCAATATCATAACAACAATTCCAATAGAAACAACCAAGGATATAATAACCAAAACAAAAATTATAACAATAACAACAATTCTAACAGAACTAATAATAATAATAATCCCAATACCAATTACAATAACAACAATTTTAATAGAAACAATAACAATAATAGGAATTTCAACTATCGAAATCAAAATAATACCAGATTTCAAAGAAACAACAATCAAAACAACCGCGTACACGCAATAGAAGACCAGGGAAACGGATTTCACCCGGATTCCTTGAACGATGACCCTGAATTCGGGACAAAACACTTAAACCAGGCATCTACCGAGTACACAAAACAAACCAACTCCCATATCTTCTCCCTCTCAAAACTATCAAACTACATATTACTAGATATTAAAAATGCAACAAAAACTGAACTATCATTTCTATTAGACACTGGAGCAGACATCAGCCTCTGCAAAGCACACCTTCTGGAAAATTACCCACTAAACAACGCAGAAAGTATCAACTTAACAGGAATAACCAGCGAACATATAGAAACATTAGGAACCACACACCTGAATATAAATATAGGAAACGAAATCACTCAACATAAAATACAATTAGTAGACCAGAACTTCCCGATAAAAACCGATGGAATCATAGGAAGAGATTTCCTACACAAATATGCTTGCAATATAAATTACGAAAATTTCTCTCTTACAGTTAATACACACGACGACCAAATTCAACTCCCCATATACGACGAAATACTTAATAAAAACAACATATTTCTTTCCCCAAGATGCGAAATTATAGTCCCCATAGATATCAAAATAGACAGCGATGCTTTAGTACTAAATAGAGAAATAGAAAAAGGAGTATTTTTAGCCAATTCAATACTACCAAAAAACGGCCAAAAACACATTCAAATATTAAATACACTAGATAAAGAAGTCACAATACAGCACCCACATATCAACACCGAACCACTCCATACCTATCGAATTATACAAAACACCAATATAGACACTCAATATAATGAACAACGATTCCAAAAAATATTACAATCCATAAAATTAGACACCGTCAACAACTCTCAAAAACAAGAGCTCATAAAAATTTTCAAAAAATTTCAAACAGTATTCCACCTAGAAAATGAACCACTCACAGCAAACAATTTTTACACACAAAATATAGAAACAAACGACAACACACCAGTATACATAAAAAACTACAAACTACCCCACACACAAACAGACACCATACATAATCAGGTAAAAGAACTATTACAACAAAACATTATAGAACCCTCAATTAGCCCCTACAACTCACCACTCTTATTGGTACCCAAAAAAAATCAGACAGACATAAAAAAATGGCGACTAGTAGTTGACTACAGAAAATTAAACGAAAAAATAGTAAACGACAAATTCCCGCTTACAAGATTAGAAGACATCTTAGATAGACTAGGACGAGCAAAGTATTTCTCCACTCTGGACATGACAAACTCATTTCATCAAATAAAACTTAACAAAAACTCGCGACCATTAACCGCCTTTTCAACACCGAACGGACATTATCAATACACGAGACTTCCATTTGGATTAAAAATTTCATCCAACAGTTTCCAAAGAATGTTAACTATAGCTTTATCAGGACTAGACACCGAAGCATTTTTATACGTAGACGACATAATAATACACGGATGTAGTTTCGAACACCACAACAGAAATTTAACAAAAGTACTAGAACGACTTGACAAATACAACTTAAAACTAAATCCATCCAAATGCAACTTTCTACAACCAGAAGTAACCTATTTAGGACACCTAATAACAGACGAAGGCATAAAACCAGATCCCGCTAAATACGAAACAATAAAAAGCTATCCCCAACCCAAAAATACTGACGAAGTAAGAAGATTTGTAGCATTTTGTAACTATTACAGGAAATTCATAAAAGACTTTGCTAACATAGCACAACCGCTAAACGATCTCCTCAAAAAAGGAAAAGACTTCGACTGGACAAACCAATGTAATCAGGCATTCCTAGAACTCAAAAATAAACTAATATCCCCACCCATATTACAATATCCAAATTTCGATAAACCCTTCATTTTAACAACCGATGCATCAAATTACGCCTTAGGAGCAGTACTATCACAAGGAGAAACAGGTCAAGACTTACCCATCGCATACGCAAGCAAATCCCTAAACAAACACGAAAAAAACAAACCAATCATAGAAAAAGAATTACTCGCAATCCACTTTGGAATAACGCATTTCAGACCCTACTTATTCGGTAAAAAATTTACAGTGATAACTGATCACAGACCATTAGTAGCATTATTCTCTCACAAAAACCCCACCTCAAAATTAACAAGAATAAGAATAGAATTATCGGACTACGATTTCAACATAATTTACAAAAAAGGTTCAAACAACACTAACGCTGACGCCTTATCAAGGATAAATATAAACTCTGAGATATTAAAAGAAATGATTCCAACATCGAAAGAAGAAGACCAAGAACGGATAAAAAGGACACTAGTAATAACCAGAAGCAAATCGGCAAAAGAAAACTCAAATGAACAACTAAATATGTGGGAATGCACGTCAATAAATGATATCAAGAACACAAGAAAATTAGAATTCAAATTCGAAAGCGGTATAAAAGATATGATAATTGAAAATGTAAAAGAATTAAACTGCACACGTGTGAGATGCAATGAATATCCAGACCATTTCGATGCGCTCTTGGAAAAATTGACATCAAAACTGAACAAGTTAAATTTCTTAGACTATGCATTAAGTCTACATGATGATATATTTAAATACATATCCAAAGAGATATTAAAAGAAAAATTCAACAATATTAAAAGAAACCGCATAAATATACTATTATACAAAGAAAGAGAAAGAATATATGATGACGAAGAAAAGTGCAAATTAATAGTAGAATACCACACTTGCCCACACTCAGGACATTTCGGAGTAAGAAAAACATTCCAAAAATTAAGCCAAAAATACATCTGGCGCAATATGTTCAAGATGATAAAAAATTATATAAAACAATGCCACATTTGCCAAACAAGCAAACAAACAAAACATACAAAAGAACCTCTCACAATAACAGACACACCGTCCACATCTTTTGAAACACTAAGTATAGATACAGTAGGACCAATAAAACCTTCCAATAATTTCCGATACATATTAACAATACAATGCGAATTAACAAAATATATTATCGCACATCCTATTGTAGATAAAAGCGCAAAATCAATTGCCAAAATTTTAACAGAAGAGGTAATACTTAAATACGGCCAATTTAAAACATTAAAATCTGATAGAGGAACAGAATTCAACAATGAACTATTAAAAGAAATTTGTCTATTACTAGATATCGAGCAAAAGTTCTCAACCCCCTACCACCACGAAACCTTAGGTACAATTGAAAGAAATCACAGAGTTCTTAACGAATACTTTCTAGCCTTTGCAACAAACAATGATTGGGATAAATGGATACCATACTACACTTTCGCATATAACACTACCCCTCACGTAGAAACACAATATACACCTTTTGAGTTGATATACGGAAAATTGCCATACATGCCCAACGAAACAATATTAAATTCAAATCCTACATACAACCCAGAAAACTACATAAATGAACTAAAAACAAAATTAAAATATTCTTTAGAAAAGGCTAAAAGATTTTTAGAAAAAGCAAAAGCAGCAAGAACACAACTATCAAAAGAACATTACACTAATCCAATCGATATAAACATAGGAGATCAAATCTTATTAAAGAAACACAACAGGAAAAGACTAGATAAACCCTATGAAGGACCCTATGAGTTAATAGATATCAAAGAACCCAATGTCACAATACAAATAAAAAATAAGCAAAAAACTGTACATAAAAATTTGATTAAGAAATACAATACAGTAGATGTAAACTAAATTTATTTTAACCCATAAAAATAAGCATACAAAACTGTAAATAAACACTATATACTTAAGAATTTACTCATGTTAAATGAACAAAACAAAAAATTACCGTTTAAAATTTCTCTTCCATAACAGAAAATTGTTAACGTCTATAAAAACATTAACAATTTTCTCTCTAAAACGGTAAGGGTGTAGTGTGATCGCATACCGTTGTATGCATCCACTTTGAAGTGCGAC
>NW_023998656.1:0-6023 GCF_014805625.2 Glossina fuscipes
AGATATCGGAGGGATTTCACCTAATTAACTTTAGCTCCTTTGATTTCACGTTTAAGACCTTTTATAAAACAAAAAGTATTTATTTTGCTGGGGTTAAAATATAAATTAAGGTCGACGGATGCATCCAAAAAACGTTACATACTATCAACAGATTATTCACAGCTACTGCAAAAGACTAATCCGCAGATACAATTTGGAAATCATCTGCATGTTGAAAAATATGAGTTTTGTCATTTTGAGGTCATGCAAAATATCTGTGTATAGAATCAGGAGTAAGGGGCTTAAACAACTGCCTTGTGGAATACCATCGTATACTTCAATTTTCTCTGTACCCATTACCAATACACGCCTGGATAAAAAATTTGTGTTTTATCATCATAGTTAGTCCACAGAACGGAACCGTTTAATTTTCGACTGAAATGTCAATGACCATTGATGTAATCCCAGAAAAAACGCGAATTGCCATTATCACATAACTCTTTAACGCCTTTCTAAATGCAGACCTCCGTTCCTTAAGTGTCTTCATATTCAATGAAATTTACTAATTTTTTTCCTTGCAGTTTGGTATTTGCGAAAAAGTGTTGACAGGGAAAAGTTCCACCAAGGTTTAGGTGAGATAGACTCAATATCAGAAAAGTTGGTTCTAGCAGACTTGATCACAGACTGAAAAGCACTTTGAAATAAATAAAATGGGAGAGGGCTGACTATCGCCAATGGAGACGTTAGTCGTGTTCCAGTTGAGTGATAAAATAGTTAAACTAGAAAAAGTTAGATCCAAGACACTGTGCGCCGCGACCACTCTACAAAGTTTGTACATCAAGACTGGGAGGAAAGTAGCATGATGCTATGAAAAGATTCGGTTTAAGATTTATTGTTTTGATGATGATTATGTCAGCAGAATTGTAGGGAATACGCCTGAAATTAACGCCCTTTTTAACTAGTACACTAGCACCATCATAACTGTCATCTCGGGATTTGGTGACTGAAGTACAATTGGAAACTTTAGGTTCAAAAAAATTCTCATTGTCAAGTAAAACTTCACTTAAGATACATAAATCAATATTATTCGAGTTCAAGTAAAAATCCAAAAATGATAAGTTACGTCGAACATTGTGAATATTATATAAAATTAAAGCTTGAAATAAAAACGGAATCCCAGCGGATTTACTCGTAATAGTAGGGGCTTGATCGTAGAGAGTATTAGCACAATGAGACATTTTTTCTTCCTCAAAAAGATTCAGAGGGATCATTCGACGGATACATTCTTTAAGCGCAGAGATTAATCTATCCAGATCCAAGGAACTCAAATTGTTGTTCGAAATTATTGGCCCCTGAGATCTTGTTACAGATGGCTTGGGGGGTGAGCTGGGAAAAGGCTTGAAAAGTGATATGGGAGAAAGTTTGAATATAACAGATTTCCGAACGCATTAAATTTCTTCTTTGTTAAAGTCTTATTAGCGTTTTCATTATCATGCTCGGAATAGCGGACGAGTTCGCCAATAGAAGGAAATTCTCGTCGTAGGAGTTGTCATCCAGACATTCAAAGTAATTTGAAGAAACCTTCTCTTTCCCTTCGTTATAGGAGATAATTTTAATGGCCATCATCTTGTTGATATTTAATTCCCACTCCCCGTTCTGGCAACAGTTGTTTAGAGCGTTGTGATCGCCTTGGGCATCTCATCATTTCACAGTTTTCGCACTTGGGACACTTCCTGTAGTTCAGATATCTATCCTCCTTGGCTTTACAGAACTTTGACACATGCCCACCAATTTTATAACTCGTGGTGGAAATAAACTCGTCCTTGTTGTTAAGATTTCTTCTTCGAAACCTAACAGGGGACTTAATAGGAATATAACACAGGATTTTCGATTATCTCGTATACACCATATACAATGGGGACGTTGCGAATAACTCCCAACCTCTCCGTGAAAGATCTCGGAATATACACTTTAAAATTTTTTTGTTATCAAAATTATTGTTTATGACAAAGTTGTTAGCATTAAGAGCAGAGATGAAAAGCAATTTAGCTGTGCTCCTGCTAAACATTTTTCGTTCTTACATTTCACGTTTCAACAAAAACTAAGAAATTGCACTGCGACATACTATCGTACAAATTGATATCGTGATTTGGAATGGCTTTGGCAACCAAATCAGAAGGATTATTAACTACCCGTTTTCTAGTCTCCGGAAAATCATTAGCTTTAGCTTCTCCTTTGAGAGATAAAGCAACTTCATCCCCACCCATCCTCGATCTCTTAATATGCTCAGTGGCAATCATAAAAATTCTTCAAAATCATCTTTATCTGTGTTAATTAGATCCCACTCTGTCTCCATGGGGATGTTGTTTTAGCTGTTATCTCGGGGAACACTTAGCAAAAATCTAGACGAAGAACGAAAAAATTTAATGTGTATATATATTCTTTTTTAATTTTTAAAAATTTCTTTTCTTTTTAAAAATTTTTTTTTCCGTTTTTTTTCCTTCTTAAGTTGTCATTTATTTAAATTTTTTTTCGCTAAAACCGATAAGACACGAAAATGTTTTCCAATTGTCGTTCGGCAAAGGTCGTGTTCTTTCTAGTGTTGATGTCAAAAGAATGGTGGCGACAAATATGAATCATTTTTGCAAACGCTCACTGATTTTAAAGCGAACGCCAACGCGTTAATAATAACCATTTCATTGCATGCTGCTTAAGTAAATTGAAATGTTAGCTGTTTCTTAACGAATTGGCCACCTTTTGCGTATTATTATTTATACAAACAGAGCCAAACAATTCAGATCGATTGATTTTTATAAAATTGGGCTTAAAATAATATGAAGCGGGCGCAGTTGATTCCGTCTTTCAAAATAAAAGATGTTATTATTGTGTGAAAAACTTATTTGGATTGTCGTCTTACTATATTTTCACTGTATATCAGTAGCTGTAAAAGGTATGGCGGTGAATGGTGTTACTTTAGAAGATGACCGTAACGTAAAACTTTTTTGGAAGCTGAAATAACGCGGACAGCGCAAAAGCCACGGTGTAAAACGACTTCGCAGTAGCCTATTAAGCTTTCTACTCATGCATGCATACACATATGACGGAAAAAATATTGGAAAGATTTTAAATTTTCAAAAAATTAGTTTTCTAGAGTATGCGTTCCTACATTCTGTAATATTCGGCAAACTGGGCTTAGATCAAATGGGTATGATATGTATTTTAAATGAAGCTAACCTCAATGAAATGTCTTGTTTGTAGCGAACTTGCCTGAAAATAGGAAAGCCTGGATTGGTCAGAAAGCTAAAGAGAGTGCCGCCCATCATGAAGAAGCATTTGGCTGTAGGTTTGTCTGCTGCAGTATCTATTCGCAATAGTTTATTAAGTCTAGTGCACAAACATATCTCGAATTTATTGCAAGTAATAAATAGAATTATTTAGTTATATTTATTATTATTTATTTATTAAAAAAAAGCAGTAATATAAGTAAAATATCATAGAAGAGTTCAAGTTTTAAAAGTTTCTAACGCCGTTTACAGTTTAAAAACGATATTTATAAAATAAGCGGAAATGTGGGTTAGAGAAACGTTTGAAAAACCTTTCCCATTTAAAAGTGGTTCGGAGGCGAATCACATTTTCGAAAAGGCTCGCCAGAAAAATTAATGTGCATTTCCAAATAAGTTAATAGTCACAAGGCTTGTAAAGAAAGACATCCAAAAACCCCTCACTCGTAGCTTATTAAAAATATGAGCAAATCTTCAGAGGAATTGTAAAAATTCCGGGGGTTTTTAATTGTTGTTATTATTATATACATATTTTATTATAAATATTTTTATAATTTTAAAGTAAGTTAACCAATGGTGTAGGCCTAAAGGGTATACTAGCCGTTTAAAATAAATCGCAACACGCCTATCACGGTACCCAAACGTTGATGCAGAAAACCGAGAAGCCGGGACTTTCTTCTCAAAACAAATGTTGTCGGATCAATCGATGAAACAAGTGGCTTCTTTGTCCACCAGAAAAACCTCATCCAATACAAATATGTGCATTACGGTAAACTGACTAACTCAAGCGAAAAGCAAACATTAACTAAAAATGTTGAATATATTAAAACTGTAATCGATGTTTTCCTGAGTTTAAAAGAAATGGGTCAACTATTGCCGATGCTTGACAAAATTTTTACTTTTTACGCTAGTAACTGCAGGAAGGAAATAATAGAATTTGTATATATTCGCTGTTATGTTTAAAGCATTACAATCTCCAAGATGCGTGCATTTTTTTAAAGTCAAAATCCTAGAAACATTCGCATTATAATAGGTCGTTGACATTTATCTTTTGTCTTTGACAACGACGCATAAACGCTTACAATCAACTTTATCTCATGCGTTCGCGTGAAGCAAAAAGCGAATAGCAGCTATTACTGTGTTTAGTGCTTTCAAAACATCATAATGAGGCTTATTACCAATTATTTGTATACTACTAAATTCTATAAGTAAAAGATCTGGCAATTCTGCACTGTATAAAGATTTCTTCTTTTTCAGAACTGCTACCGCGTGGAAAATTTCTAACGAAAGGTTGGTGATTATTTTTATAAAAACATGGCTAAGAAGCTGAAAGGAATCTGTTAAAATACTGAACAAGAAGTAATTTGGTAATTGGAGCTCTAAAAGTAAAAAATCTTGTATTTATGTTTATAGGGCTTTAAACGAAAACACTGAATGACTAACTCAAAGGGCTATCGTCGCGGCACTAGGGACATGTTCTCCCGCCCGTTCCGACGCCATGGTACTATTCCCCTAGGTACATATATGCGGGTCTTCAAAAATGGAGATATTGTAGACATAAAAGGCAACGGTGCCGTTCAAAAAGGCATGCCATACAAGGCTTATCATGGAAAGACAGGGAGAGTGTTTAATGTAACATCACATGCAGTTGGCGTTATAGTTAATAAAAGGGTCCGTGGCAAAGTTTTGCCCAAGCGTATTAACGTACGCATCGAGCATGTGCAGCACTCCAAGTGCCGCGAAGATTTCTTGCGGAGAGTGAAAGAAAATGAACGCCGATTGAAAGAAGCCAAGGAAAAAGGTGTTTTCGTAAGTTTAAAACGTCAACCAGCTCAACCTAGAAAAGGTCATTTCGTAAAAAAATTGGAAGAACCCATAACTTTGGCTCCTATACCATATGAGTTCATTGCTTAAAACGAATGTGATTTGATAAATTTTTTTCTTTAATAGAAATAAAGAGGCAATAGGTTTGCAGAAGAAAGGTAAACAAATTGAATTCACATTTATTGTAAAAGTTCTTTAATTAAGCAGAGAATATAGAAAAATTTCAACAGTTGGGCGCTGACTATTATTATTGAGAATAGTGAAAATTCAACAACTGTGGGAATTGTTTATAGGTCACTAGCAATTATTTTTATTTTATGGTAATTTTAACGTTTCTTCTTTTAACATGATAAGGAGAAATTAGAAAAAAAGGTCAATACAATACATGCAATCGTCAAAAAGATTTGCACAGTTTACAGCGACAGGAAGTTGCAAAAAATGTTTTTAAAGACATGGCTGAGCTCGATCTCGATTTTTGGCTAAAAATGTCATGCTAAACTTGAAATTGTGGCATAGTGATTTTTTTTTTTTTGATCTTAAGAAAGGAAGGAAAACCTGAGAAGTCATTTATCGATTGTTCTTAAAAAGAAATAATAAGTCGCACTTGTTAAATATTTAAAAGTTTAGGCTATACAAAGACGAAAAATAAAATTACACTATGTCTATGAATACTATGCGAAGGAATTTCATAAATCGTATAACTATTTAAGGTTAGACATTTCGTTTATTTTATGAAAATTCATACTAATTCAAAGTCATGTGAAGAACAAAAACAGTGTTGCAAACTTTGACTGAAAACAAAAAAGGAATGTTATAGGAGTAGAAAATGGTTGAACGCAAAAAATAATGTAAAACGATAAATACGCTTTCATAATAAAGCAAATTAGTTCCACGATTTGATGTACATTTTTTTCTACAAAGAGATCGAGGAGCCCATCA
>NW_024005850.1:0-1604 GCF_014805625.2 Glossina fuscipes
ACATTTGTCTCTACCTTGATCCGACGGACAACGATATTTTCTTTAGCATTCCGTTCCTCAGGCATGCGTCTTTCGCGATTGTCTTTAAGATCTTGAGTTATTACGGTCTTCTCTATATGTTTCTGCCTGCCACAGTCATCCGGTAATTTACTCGATTTATATCCTTTAATGTGGCATTTACGCTCCAGCCCTGCTTTACTATTCGTGTGCAAACTCAATTTCGAGTCCTTTCTCCGAAATTTACATTCACGGGCCTTATGCCCAACTTTGTCGCAATTGTAGCATTTGCGCGCGGTTGCTTTGGTCTTGTTCTGCCTCTTTGAATATTCTGTACATAGCACGTCATCAATGATTGGAGTTTGCAATTTAGGAGCACTGGATTCAATACCAACTTGCTGTATAGCTGCTCTTTCTTTTAAGGCCTCATTAAACTGACCTATTACTTTAGCAACTTTTTCTTCCTGGGCATTCAGTCTGGCATCAAACTGGCTCAGCGCATTGTCAACCTTTTCTTCCAGCACATTAATTTTACCTTCGAATTGCTGGTACGTTTCGTCTGTATATGTTTGCAGGATGCGTTGATTTTCCTGTATTTTTTCGACAATTCTTGATTCTATCTGTTCTGTTTGTTGTTGCATTCGTTCCATTTGTTGTTGCATTTGTTCCGTTTTTTGCGGTTGTTGTTGCAGTTGTTGTCGCGTTTGTTGTTGATTTTCCTGTATTTGTTGTTGATTTTGTTGTTGTCATTGTTGTAAAAACTGCATAATGCTTGACATACTTGCCTTTTTCTTCGCTATGTTTTTCAGCTGCATTTTCTGCACCTACTATGTTGTCGTTTTTCTGTTCTTTTCGGTCTTGTATGGTTGCGTAGCTTTGCTGCATTTGCTGTAGCTTCCACGTACGTAAGTGCCTCTCATCTCTCACCGGTTGCACACATATCTCCTTCTTCTACAATACTATCCGTCGGGTAGACTTCATAAGAATCGCCGTAGAATTCAAATACGGAAGGATCATCTCCATCCTTCTCTAGTTGTTCCCAAAGTCGGCGCTGCAGCTTTTCTTTTTTATTACGCTTACCACCAGTTGCTGGTACGTTCCTTTCCCTTAGCTCCTGTTTGAGCTGTTCCACTGTTAGATCGTGTAATTTTACCATTTCTCTTCGTTTCCACGATCTCACTTCTGACACCAGTTGTTATGAAATTCGCTTTTTACTAAGATACAGTCCGTATCACTAGATCGTGAATATTTTGATCAAGAGAAATGCACTTCAAAGTTCTTTTATTTTACTACTTTGACTTTCACAACAGTAGGAATATTTATTTACAATTTATTTTGGTCGTACTCTCAACTTCTACGTTCTTGCCAGACTAACTCTACTTTTCACAAATATTCGATTTATATACAATTTTACAAGAATGTTACTATACCTAAATTTATGGTTATGGTCTAATCCCAGGCTGGTTTTTCCTCTAATCGTTTCCATCGGCCTGCACCTGCATGACGAGCCTGCGAATATGCACTTAGCTTTTACTTGTTTGCTTTTCCAGTAATCGTTTCCATTGGCCTGCAGCTGCATGAGGCGCCTGCGAATGCTCATTTGGTTT
>NW_024005851.1:0-1071 GCF_014805625.2 Glossina fuscipes
TGAGTCATATAACTCAAACCCAAGTCAAACACAGGTATAAAACCATAGGAAATAAGTACAACATATACAAGAAGAAATCTGTATGCCTTAAAATTGTATAAGCGAAAGATAGAAACGCTTACATTATACGTATTACTGTACAAATCCCGCTAGGTCATTTAAGCATGTAGAAACCCTTATGCTACGCAATGCATAAGCATACTCGCTCATGGAAACGCACATACCTAAAGAATCACGCACAGCATTTTATAGTACTGTTAGGTCATAGCAACATACAGAAATCTGTATGCCTTAAAATTGTATACGCGAACGATAAAAACGCTTACATTATACGTCACGCATAGCATTTTTTAGCACTGTTAGGTCATAGTAACATACAGAAATCTGTATGCCTTAAAACTGTATAAGCGTACGATAGAAACGCTTACATATTACGCATTACTGCATAAACCCCGTTAGGGTATACAATCAGGTAGAAGCCCTTGTGCTATACAATGAATGTACGATCAGACAAAACAAATAAACGGCAGAGGCACACATAGCAATGCACACCAATACCCGTACGCGGAAAGAGCACAAACACACACAATATTACACGAAATATCCAAAGACACAATCACACATGTAGAAACACACATAGTAATAAGTTACAGAGCACATGCAAACACAGTGCACAAGCACTCACATACCTAACGGTGATTGAATCACGCGATTTGGTACCTGAGTGCTTAGTGAGTAGACGTTTGAACAAACATAGTAATAAGCTAGATGTAAGTTGGTTTTAAGTTGTGCATAAGTAGAATCATACAAGCCGTAACTGAGGTTGCGACCGTAGCCAACCTAAGCTAAGCATACACATAAGCATAGGACCTCAAAATTCATGTAAACCCATAGAACATGTTGGCAATAGGACAAGCGAGCGAGACTCGCGCATCGCACGGACTCTTTCATTTTGTTGTCATAGCCGTCTAGGTAAGTACCCTCAGACAGATTAACAAGTGACCTGTGACTTTGCGGATAGGGAATGCGCTGGTTAGTATTAATCGCCATCCCTGAAGAACTTACAGGATA
>NW_024005852.1:0-237 GCF_014805625.2 Glossina fuscipes
TAGGACTAATACTGCAGTACACCATATCATTCATATATACAACATCCATACTGTACTCAGTACTAAAGATATCATCATCTAACTTTTTTTATTACATGGCGATCCTGCCAGGAGTTTAAAAAGACAAATGAATATCCAGACTACTGCGGTACGCTCTCGGAAAAATTGATCTGATTAGCTCACAAGAATGCATATGAAGATTATTAAAATGAAGAAGAAGAATATATGAAGAATAGA
>NW_024005852.1:337-1916 GCF_014805625.2 Glossina fuscipes
ATATGAAGAATATTAAAATGAAGAAGAAGAATATATGAAGAATAGAAAGAATTTAAAAGATTATTAATGAATATATGAAGAATATTTAAATGAAGAAGAAGAATATACGAAGAATAGAAAGAAGAAGATTACATAAAGTGTGCAGAATAAAAGAATATTAAGGTGTAGATGAAGAACACATTGAAATGAGGAATATTGAAAAGAGTAAATAAAGAGATATAACCACATAAATGAGGAATAGCAAAGACATAAAACCCAGTAAAACGGAGAATATAATAGAGTCAAAAATGGATTTCAATTTAGAAATAGCTTCCAAATCCATACCCACTTTCACTGGCAACTACAAAGACATCAACTGCTTCTTAAAAGTTGTTGAAATAATAAACAGAACACTAAAAGAAGAAGCCAAAAATACATCTGGCGCAATATGTTCAAGATGATAAAAAATTATATAAAACAATGCCACATTTGCCAAACAAGCAAACAAACAAAACATACAAAAGAACCTCTCACAATAACAGACACACCGTCCACATCTTTTGAAACACTAAGTATAGATACAGTAGGACCAATAAAACCTTCCAATAATTTCCGATACATATTAACAATACAATGCGAATTAACAAAATATATTATCGCATATCCTATTGTAGATAGAAGCGCAAAATCAATTGCCAAAATTTTAACAGAAGAGGTAATACTTAAATACGGCCAATTTAAAACATTAAAATCTGATAGAGGAACAGAATTCAACAATGAACTATTAAAAGAAATTTGTCTATTACTAGATATCGAGCAAAAGTTCTCAACCCCCTACCACCACGAAACCTTAGGTACAATTGAAAGAAATCACAGAGTTCTTAACGAATACTTTCTAGCCTTTGCAACAAACAATGATTGGGATAAATGGATACCATACTACACTTTCGCATATAACACTACCCCTCACGTAGAAACACAATATACACCTTTTGAGTTGATATACGGAAAATTGCCATACATGCCCAACGAAACAATATTAAATTCAAATCCTACATACAACCCAGAAAACTACATAAATGAGCTAAAAACAAAATTAAAATATTCTTTAGAAAAGGCTAAAAGATTTTTAGAAAAAGCAAAAGCAGCAAGAACACAACTATCAAAAGAACATTACACTAATCCAATCGATATAAACATAGGAGATCAAATCTTATTAAAGAAACACAACAGGAAAAGACTAGATAAACCCTATGAAGGACCCTATGAGGTAATAGATATCAAAGAACCCAATGTCACAATACAAATAAAAAATAAGCAAAAAACTGTACATAAAAATTTGATTAAGAAATACAATACAGTAGATGTAAACTAAATTTATTTTAACCCATAAAACTAAGCATACAAAGCTGTAAATAAACACTATATACTTAAGAATTTACTTATGTTAAATGAACAAAACAAAAAATTACCGATTAAAATTTCTCTTCCATAACAGAAAATTGTTAACGTCTATAAAAACATTAACAATTTTCTCTCTAAAACGGTAAGGGTGTAGTGTGATCGCATACCGTTGTATGCATCCACTTTGAAGTGCGAC
>NW_024005853.1:0-9960 GCF_014805625.2 Glossina fuscipes
TTTTTTTTTTATATTTCCCATTTACAAAGTAATAATTTCTAGTCGTGGAACAACAATTTTAACATATTAAGCTATAGTATTAGACGAAAATAGTGTGTTATCCTAACGAAAAAAAAAGACTGATTGTGTTGTGTTAGGTTTTTAGACATTAAGTGTTAGGTATTCTGAAAGTGCAACACAACATGTTTCGGTATGTGTAATTGCGTAGCAAAGCTGTTTCAATGCAAAAATCGAAGAAATGCTGATCATGGTAGCAATTTTTTAAAATTGAATTTAAACTTGTAATCGTCTTGTATGTGCCTTAATTACTTCTTTGCATTTGACGCTCAACACTATATTCCCTTTATTTTATAACTGTGCATTTCATAACAAATGAAAAAAGTGGTCAAAAATGACTTCTGCGGTTAACTGATTAATAAGTTCGGTTATGTGTTACACTTGCAATATAACGATTTCTTCTCTAACTGTCAATCGCTTCGAATTATGATAACCGGCTTTACAGCTACAAGTCACTAACTTGTGTTCTCTCTGCCTTTACACGTTGGATTTCTGGATCGATAAGAGATAACGTTTATATATACGGCAATGAATGCAATTATTGTTTAATCAATCTGTCTCCTTCGCCTTCCATTCCGCAATAACTGGCGTTTAAATATTAAAAATTCTTTGTAGCATTGGCGAACGATTTTAGCAACATAATAACGTTTGGTCAAATTTTATATGGCAGCATTAATGTGAGTATAGACTTGAATAGCAAAATCTTGAAGAAAGAGTCATCGTTATATATTCTGGTTTAACATATTTACGTAAACTCCGGTATCACTCAATAAGTCAATGATAAAAATATCTTCGAAAGATAGTATCTTCAACAAGCAATGTTTCACATCGAAGGACTTATCAGTATGTTGTATGTAATGACGCGATTTTCCGCTTTTACTGCTCCAACCAATTAAATAATCATTTCCTTTCTCCAAAAGAAAGCATTGATTATCAATTTCCAGTTGAAGGGCGGCAGCACTCTCACTACACATATTGTAGTCTTTTATACGAAGATTTTTATCTAAGTTTTTTGAAATTTTGGAAAATTGGGTTTTTTTTTTTTTCTGCTTAAGTAAGTAAATATCAAAAAATTATTCCTCTTTCTTACAAATGAGAAGAAAACATTTGCTTTGAATTATTGTTATTTCAATCGATTATTTTTCTGTGTGAAGAAACAAAAAACAAGGAAAAAAGAGGAAAAACAGAGTTGCATTTGACTTTATATAAAGTTTTACTATATTTGTGTTAAGTATATATAATGTATATTATTCACTGTAGGGTGAGCGGCATATTCATTTTGTCAAAACTTTTGCGACGTCCAGAAGGAAGAATCAGACAGTCCACAAGGTATATATATTCTTGATTAGCATCAAATTTTAAATTGATTTAGCTATGTCCGTCTGTCTGTCTATCTGTCAGTCGGTTTGTCTGTCTGTCTGCCTATCTGCCAGTCAGTCTCTTTCTGTGTGTCTCTCTGTCCGTCTATCCGCCTGTCTTTCGCCCGTCCGTCCGTCTGAGTGTCTGTCCGTTGTAAACACTTTCTTGTTAGCAAAAATGAAGCTATCGACTTCAAATTTGGCAGGAATATCGGAAGTTCTCGCACGTAAGTTTGGATTGGAAATGGGCCAAATCGGGTCGTAGGGCACGCCTACAGCACAACGTAAACTGTGAACTATTTTTCAAAAACTATAAAAAACGTGCTTTTGATTATTACTCATAAACTATAGCCGATAAATGTATGAAAATTTAGACAATGCTGCATCACCTTAATGGAACTGGGAAAAATTGATCACGTCTACCCAATGTTATAGTGTATCGAAATTTAATTTCTTTTTCAATAGCTTTAGAACGTGCAGGAATAAACTTCAAACACCCCATAAGGTATACAAATTCTTGATCAATATCAAATATGGAATACACTTACACATGTCCGCCTATTCGTCTGACTGTCTGCGCAGCTGTGTAGTATTTGTGGGAAAAATTTTCCCGTTAGCGAATTTGCATAAGAATTTAGAATTGACTTGAACTTTTCCAACGACACGCCTACAACGCCTAATTAAGTAATGGTAATGCTAAAGTGCCCCGCAGCGTGCTACCTACTCAAGACGCTATTATTTTTATCGTGATGTAATTTTTCGGGCAATCATAGCGTAAGATATAAGCGAATTGCTTATTATCATAAAACCGAATGATTAAAAATGGTGTTGTGTAATAGATGATTACATGTGCACACGTACCCAAATACGATCGTTCGGGTTTTGCAAATTGGTCGCTCAATGTTTAGTAATTTTAATTTTTAACATTTTGCGCATTACATCGCTTTGTAAATTCATATACCTCTGTTCTATTGATTATATCTTTAATTATCATTTGATTATTGATGAAGATCTGTTTAAAAAATGAAAAACGTTTGGAGTTGAATTTGCCTTCAAACTATGTGTTTTAAAATGATCCATCAGTACGATACTTGCGTAGCGTGAAAATTTGCTAACAATGATATGTGCAGTGGTTGCCATATACATACTTATGACTATTTAATATAATTCTTTAAGATTCGATCATTAAAATTCTTTAGTTTTTCGCTTTTGTATATTCTTATACATTGGCCTCTTGATATAGACAATTGAAATTTGCTCCCCATTATTTTTGCGAAGGTGAAGTGCCCAAAAGGAATCTAAGCATACTATACCAATTCCTATGTAATGGATGGTTTTGCGCTTCTTGACTCTCTTATCCTCTCTTCCTTTTCATTGTTTTGATCACCTCATCTTTGCAGCACAAGTCTGCACGCACGGAACATGTACACGTTAAGATGCTACGTCAATCCCATTCATTATGATTGAACAAGCATTAAATTTCATTGAAATACAATTTTATGGGCGCGTGTGGAACTCGTGATTACGACTGCTGTTTTCTGTACTGCTTCAAATTGTTTAGAAACATTCTAGTACAGTTATGCTCTCATGTGTATGAGCTCGGGGTACGATGAATTTCTTCTTATACTTATTTTCTACATTTTCTTGTTAATCATCGTTTCTTGTTCACCTTTTTTCGTCTTTTTTTTGCTTGTTGTCATTATTTGTTTTATTCATATCTCTCTCCTATTTACCAATATCAGTCATCATCTGCAGATCAAGAGGGGGTAGATTCGTAGGTAGATATAAGATGCCAGTTGCTTCGAAACTTTGTCCAGGAGAAGGAATTTGGCAAAAATGTTACCTTACATATCAACATATCCAAAGAAATTCAGTTTATCTTCTAACCTATGACCGAAAGATGTTAACAGAAAATTCGAGAAAAAGTTTCTATCTATAGATAAAAATTTGGGGTCATAAGACGCATTTGCTGCATGCACTGGAAATATTTTCAAAATTTAACGTAGAATCTCAGGAAAAGTGACAAATATTGTCTTAAAGCCTTTTCCGAGCATTGGCGTAAAATTTACCGTTAACACAATCGCGGAGGCCAATTAAAGTCTTCACTTCGATATGTCAAATTTTTCATGCATTGGAGTCATTGTTTCAAGAGCTGTGTAGCAAATCCTGCTGAAATATATATTATAAGCTAGATTCACGTCAACTTTGCTCGCATTTGTTATAATGTCCCAAGTGAGGTTTAATTAATTCTACCTAACAAATTAGTTCTCATCCCAAATGAATTTACAGCAAAAAGCATTATTTTAATTAAAACCGTCACGATGGTTAATAGACCTGTTGAAATTCCTGTTTCTATTCAATGTGTATTGTTAATATTCGCAATGAAGTAAACATTGATGAAAGTTCGATTTGTACTTTTGTTGTTAATATTGGTTTTGCTTGCTCTTAAAATTATTTCAAGGTCGCTTATACCTATAAAGATACTAATAAATTGCATCGGCCAAAAGCCATTGTCAATTCACCTCGTTCCTCCGCGTGCAGTGCTGTTATCATACCGCACCAGTCAGATAGCTGGTTGATTAAAATAAATGATTTTATTTTTATGTGCTACTAGTTTATATTAAATTCAGCCCGATGAGCATATTTCTTCATTGGTGCAACCCATCCACGTCAAAGTATAAAGCGTTTTGTGCTTTGGGATGCGTGCGCAATAAATGTTTTTATGATGCGTTTGTCTCTCTATCTTTGTGCAACTTTATACATACATATATCCAAACAACAATATTCACTTATTTTACATAATTCCACGCACAAACCCGCCTCCCAACTATACGTTGAACTTAAATAGACGTTGTTTTAAAAGCTTAATCAAATAATGACTTAAGGTTTATTTGCGCCATGCATATAATTATTCTTACATAATATGCAAATATGTTAATTTGAGCTAAGATTTTATCAATGAATGCGGCGACGGCTTCGATTTTATAATTGCGCAATTTATTACCCAGATGCGTCAATTATACAAGTTCTTCTATTATGTATTATATTACAGATATTATTATGTAACGCGAGTAATGAGCGCGTTGGTGTTTATCGTCTCATATCGAATTTAACCATTTGCTGTTATTTGCCGCGATTGCCATCAATTCACATGTCCGGACAACAAACAACTAGCTATTTACATGTGCCAGCCTTTTTCCTTAATTTTCCACATATACATTAAAAAAACAGGAGCGCACTTTTGCACCTTGCATCATAAGATATGAATTAAATGTTGTATTTTTAATAATCTTCCATTACAAATTGCGTGTAGATGTTTTGTATTGTGGCTACTGTTTTGATTTTTCAATTATAACATTCGGTTATCGTCTTTGAATGCTTGATCGACCCTGTTCAAATTCTAATGCAAGGTTCACTGTGTGTGCTTGCTTTTAATTTTCTTTTTAACGTTCGCTTTATATTGTTTCTATATTTGTTATTGTACTAAATATGAACACTGCAAAAATTTCTATGCTTACCATTGTTGACCGTGATGTGGTGTCTTTTTTTTGTGTTTCCATCGATATGTTTTTTTTGTTTTGAATGTGCTTTCCTCACTATACTGCTTTCGATGATCCTTGATGTTTGCTTGTATTCAGATTTTACTTCTTACACGAGATCCTTCAATTTTTGCTTACTTTGGCGATACGCTCAGTTTATTACTCTTCTTGGCTTTCATAATTATCCCTATTTTCAAAGGTCGTCTATATTACTGCAAAAAAAGGCACATAATATGAAAACATTTAAGAAAATGCGGTTTAATTGTGACTCGCAACATATAAAAAATGCAAAATAAACTGATTCCGCAAAATAGTAGAAGATTTCAAGTTCCCTGGCAGGATCGCCATCTAATGAACCAAATAATACGAAACATTTAAATGGCAAAATTATGTATTCGTGATTCTAGCGTATATCCAAGTTAAGTGAACGAATCTATCATTAAGATGACGCACGCGCCGTTTGGATTGGAATAACGCTTGCATATCAAAAGTTTTGCAGAGCTTACATACAATAGCCCTTATGATCAACTTATGATCCAAATGTTCACGTTGCAAAAAATCGGATTGATTGGCATTTAAACATTAAAACACTATTAGCTTTCTTTAATTTAGGTAATTAAAAATAAACATGCAAAGCATTGCATTAATCAATTTAATAATAATAAATATGGATAGGGTGCATAAATGGTAAGCGCGGTGTCACAATCGAGTGTTGACACCCTACTCTTGTTCCTTCTCTTTTAACGGTTATTCGGCTTGTGCAGTTTGATTTTTATTCCCTCGGCTTTACCTCATTCAGTTTTTATGAATTATTTTTACATAGAATTATGAAGCAGCAGCACCGTGTTTCGCCTCAGCTGTTTTTACATGCCTTTCTTCCTCTTCGTTTGTTAATATGTTTTCGTTGGAAATTTTCATATTATTGAAGTCTCACTGATCTACAATCACACTGCCATTATTGTTTTTAAGATGGCATCTTCCGATATCGGTCGTAACGAAGTACACATTTCCAATATACAAGTAAAGAACAAGTAATACACTTAATTTTCGTAGAGAAAATGAAAAATTTAAGAAAACTGACTGCACTTTTTACTTGTATGATGTTGAAATCAAATTTTTAATCTAACGTGTAAAAGCTAAAAGTTTGCTGGCCTCCTGTATAGGCTTATTATATTACGCTGTTAATAATGAAACGAATTCTTTATAGCTGGGGTACAACTCAGGTCTTTTAGTTAACGAATGTTATGGTAACAAAAATATTTTAATGTTTGACGTACTGCGCAATCTACCTGAAACAAAGAACGAATCAATAGTACAGTGTTTTACAATGTTGGAACGCGTGATAAAAATAGGACTCTTAATTTAGAATCAGTCGAACTCCCTGTCACATGACATTAATTAATATAAGCAATAGTTAAAAGAAACTTTCTTTCCAATATCTATGCAAGCAAGTTAGTGCGTTTTCCAACATATCCCGTTCGGCCAATACTACTACTTCTTAACCAGATTCCCATTGATCATTAGCATCATTATCCGCGCTAGAAGTAAGTGCAACCTCCCTACACGGGGGGAATCAGGATGGTTACGGTAGATGTGAGAGAGTTTTTTTGAACCGTGGGAACGCAAACTTTAAATTGTTATTTTCTCTGTGCACATTACTTTCAGCGTTGTAATTAAAACAAAGAGGTTTCCTTTTCTCAAGCGGGTTTTATTACTTGAGTTGATTATTTAGGTCTGGATCTATTTCCATATTCCACCTTTTCGATTACTTGGTTGGCGTTACCTTCACCCTAATCCAATTCAGTTCAAGTATAGAATAAATTCGGTTTACATTGTTACGGACGTAGTCATCCCAAGTTCATGTCCATCTAACCTTACCCGTATATGAAATGAGTTAGGTCGTCGTAAAAAGTAGGAGACATTGTATATTATCGATAAAGCTCTTACTAAAGCGACTACACTACCGATTGTATCTAAATGCCAAAGAGCAGAGAATTAAGACAAAGCAGCTGCGACGATCTCTAATCCCTCTGAATAGCAACCAAGTACCGGTATTGCATTCTTTAAGTGATGTAAAATTATCCGAAGTCAAAAAATTCGTCGAGCGAAAGCGTTTGCACAAAGCAAATTGATTTGAAGCTTGCTCGTAAGTGCTTCTATGTGCAATTGTACACAATTGCTCACTAGCAACTCAACAGCTTCCAAAATTATTTATTCTTATGCGTTACTTCCTTAGTTGATTTTTTAAAAAATTGGAACAACACGTGATGCCAGACACACTTGAATACGTGTTTAAATAAATGCATCATATTCATGTCAGTACAACCAAACTTTATCATTTAACATTTTCGTTCTTTTTTTTTTATATTTCCCATTTACAAAGTAATAATTTCTAGTCGTGGAACAACAATTTTAACATATTAAGCTATAGTATTAGACGAAAATAGTGTGTTATCCTAACGAAAAAAAAAGACTGATTGTGTTGTGTTAGGTTTTTAGACATTAAGTGTTAGGTATTCTGAAAGTGCAACACAACATGTTTCGGTATGTGTAATTGCGTAGCAAAGCTGTTTCAATGCAAAAATCGAAGAAATGCTGATCATGGTAGCAATTTTTTAAAATTGAATTTAAACTTGTAATCGTCTTGTATGTGCCTTAATTACTTCTTTGCATTTGACGCTCAACACTATATTCCCTTTATTTTATAACTGTGCATTTCATAACAAATGAAAAAAGTGGTCAAAAATGACTTCTGCGGTTAACTGATTAATAAGTTCGGTTATGTGTTACACTTGCAATATAACGATTTCTTCTCTAACTGTCAATCGCTTCGAATTATGATAACCGGCTTTACAGCTACAAGTCACTAACTTGTGTTCTCTCTGCCTTTACACGTTGGATTTCTGGATCGATAAGAGATAACGTTTATATATACGGCAATGAATGCAATTATTGTTTAATCAATCTGTCTCCTTCGCCTTCCATTCCGCAATAACTGGCGTTTAAATATTAAAAATTCTTTGTAGCATTGGCGAACGATTTTAGCAACATAATAACGTTTGGTCAAATTTTATATGGCAGCATTAATGTGAGTATAGACTTGAATAGCAAAATCTTGAAGAAAGAGTCATCGTTATATATTCTGGTTTAACATATTTACGTAAACTCCGGTATCACTCAATAAGTCAATGATAAAAATATCTTCGAAAGATAGTATCTTCAACAAGCAATGTTTCACATCGAAGGACTTATCAGTATGTTGTATGTAATGACGCGATTTTCCGCTTTTACTGCTCCAACCAATTAAATAATCATTTCCTTTCTCCAAAAGAAAGCATTGATTATCAATTTCCAGTTGAAGGGCGGCAGCACTCTCACTACACATATTGTAGTCTTTTATACGAAGATTTTTATCTAAGTTTTTTGAAATTTTGGAAAATTGGGTTTTTTTTTTTTTCTGCTTAAGTAAGTAAATATCAAAAAATTATTCCTCTTTCTTACAAATGAGAAGAAAACATTTGCTTTGAATTATTGTTATTTCAATCGATTATTTTTCTGTGTGAAGAAACAAAAAACAAGGAAAAAAGAGGAAAAACAGAGTTGCATTTGACTTTATATAAAGTTTTACTATATTTGTGTTAAGTATATATAATGTATATTATTCACTGTAGGGTGAGCGGCATATTCATTTTGTCAAAACTTTTGCGACGTCCAGAAGGAAGAATCAGACAGTCCACAAGGTATATATATTCTTGATTAGCATCAAATTTTAAATTGATTTAGCTATGTCCGTCTGTCTGTCTATCTGTCAGTCGGTTTGTCTGTCTGTCTGCCTATCTGCCAGTCAGTCTCTTTCTGTGTGTCTCTCTGTCCGTCTATCCGCCTGTCTTTCGCCCGTCCGTCCGTCTGAGTGTCTGTCCGTTGTAAACACTTTCTTGTTAGCAAAAATGAAGCTATCGACTTCAAATTTGGCAGGAATATCGGAAGTTCTCGCACGTAAGTTTGGATTGGAAATGGGCCAAATCGGGTCGTAGGGCACGCCTACAGCACAACGTAAACTGTGAACTATTTTTCAAAAACTATAAAAAACGTGCTTTTGATTATTACTCATAAACTATAGCCGATAAATGTATGAAAATTTAGACAATGCTGCATCACCTTAATGGAACTGGGAAAAATTGATCACGTCTACCCAATGTTATAGTGTATCGAAATTTAATTTCTTTTTCAATAGCTTTAGAACGTGCAGGAATAAACTTCAAACACCCCATAAGGTATACAAATTCTTGATCAATATCAAATATGGAATACACTTACACATGTCCGCCTATTCGTCTGACTGTCTGCGCAGCTGTGTAGTATTTGTGGGAAAAATTTTCCCGTTAGCGAATTTGCATAAGAATTTAGAATTGACTTGAACTTTTCCAACGACACGCCTACAACGCCTAATTAAGTAATGGTAATGCTAAAGTGCCCCGCAGCGTGCTACCTACTCAAGACGCTATTATTTTTATCGTGATGTAATTTTTCGGGCAATCATAGCGTAAGATATAAGCGAATTGCTTATTATCATAAAACCGAATGATTAAAAATGGTGTTGTGTAATAGATGATTACATGTGCACACGTACCCAAATACGATCGTTCGGGTTTTGCAAATTGGTCGCTCAATGTTTAGTAATTTTAATTTTTAACATTTTGCGCATTACATCGCTTTGTAAATTCATATACCTCTGTTCTATTGATTATATCTTTAATTATCATTTGATTATTGATGAAGATCTGTTTAAAAAATGAAAAACGTTTGGAGTTGAATTTGCCTTCAAACTATGTGTTTTAAAATGATCCATCAGTACGATACTTGCGTAGCGTGAAAATTTGCTAACAATGATATGTGCAGTGGTTGCCATATACATACTTATGACTATTTAATATAATTCTTTAAGATTCGATCATTAAAATTCTTTAGTTTTTCGCTTTTGTATATTCTTATACATTGGCCTCTTG
>NW_024005854.1:0-1745 GCF_014805625.2 Glossina fuscipes
TTAGCCAGCAGTTAATCATCAGCTTTAGGTAATTGTTCTCATAATAGCAAATACATATAGAAAAAACTGTGTTTTTCCTTAGCTAATGTCGTTATGTAATTGGTCTCTAACAACAATCACATAGCAACTCTATCTGGGTTCAAATTTATTCCTTTAGTACACATTGCTTCCTGCTTTCTTTATGGCCGCTTTAGTAGACCAATGTACACGAAATATCGACCCGATTTCCGAAACCTTCCAATCCTAAAATTCATTTTATTTAAGCGCTTTAATAGAATGATTCAATTGTTGAATGAACATAATGTGTTGTCAAACTGAATGCCTAGTGAAGATAAATGTTTAGGTAAAATTTAGACGCTGTAAATACTTGACAATGAACTGCCTTTGACAGTAAATATTTTTTAATTGAAACACACAAGTTTTTGGAATTAAGCACCAGTTAATCATCAGCATCAGGCAATTGTTCTCATAATAGTAAATACAAATAGAGGAAACTGTGTTTTTCCTTAGCTAATGTCGTTATGTAATTGGTCTATAACAACAATAACATAGCAACTCTACCTGTGTTCAAATTTATTCCTTTAGTACCCAATGCATCGTGCTTTCTTTATATTGTGGCCGCTTTAGTAGGCCAATGTACATGAAATATCGACCCGATTCCTGAAGCCTTCCCTTCCTTAAATTCATTTTATTGAAGCGCTTTAAGAGAATGTTCCAATCATTAAGTTAACATAATGTGACGTCAACCAGAATGCCTGATGAAGATAAATTTTTAGGTAAAATTTAAACGCTGTAAATACTTGCCAATGAACTGCTTTTGAATGTAAATATCTTTTATATTTAAACACTCAAGTTCTTGGAACTAACCAGCTGTTAATCATAACCATCGGGTAATTCTTCTCTTAATAGTAAATATAAATAGAGAAAACTGTGCTTTTCTTTAGCTAATGTCGTTATGTAATTGGTCTATAACAACAATAACATAGCAACTCTATCTGTGTTAAAATTTATTCCCTTAGTACACATTGCTTCCTGCTTTCTTTATATTGTGGCCGCTTTAGTAGACCAATGTACACGAAATATCGACTCGATTCCTGAAACCTTCCCTTCCTTAAATTCATTTTATTTAAGCGCTTTAGTAGAATGATTCAATCGTTAAGTTAACATAATGTGACTTCAACTAGAATGCCTAGTGAAGATAAATGTTTAGGTAAAATTTGGACGCTGTAAATACTTGACAATGAATTGCTTTTGAATGTAAATATTTTTCTAATTGAAACACACAAGTTTTTGGAATTAACCAGCAGTTAATCATCAGCTTCAGGTAATCGTTCTCATATTAGTAAATACAAATAGAGAAAACTGTGTTTTTCCTTAGCTAATGTCGTTATGTAATTGGTCTATAACAACAATAACATAGCAACTCTACCTGTGTGCAAATTTATTCTTTCGTACACATTGCTTCCTGCTTTCTTTATATTGCGGCCGCTTTAGTAGCCCAATGTACACCAAATATCGGCCGGATTCCTGAAACCTTCCCTTCCTTAAATTCATTTTATTGAAGCGCTTTAGTAGAATGATTCAATCGTTAAGTTAACATAATGTGACGTCAACCAGAATGCCTGATGAAGATAAATTTTTAGGTAAAATTTGGACGCTGTAAAAACTTGCCAACGAACTGCTTTTGAATGTAAATAGTTTTTAAATTTAAACGTTCAAGTTTTTGGAATTAGCCAGCAGTTAAT
>NW_024005855.1:0-1212 GCF_014805625.2 Glossina fuscipes
TAAGCATCAGGTAATTCTTCTCTTAATAGTAAATATAAATTGAGAAAACTGTGTTTTTCCTTAGCTAATGTCGTTATGTAATTGGTCTATAACAACAATAACATAGCAACTCTATGTGTGTTCAAATTTATTCCTTTAGTACACATTGCTTCCTGCTTTCATTATATTGTGGCCGCTTTAGTAGGCCAATGTACACGAAAGATCGACCCGATTCCTGAAACCTTCCCTTCCTTAAATTCATTTTATTTAAGCGCTTTAATAGAATGATTCAATTGTTAAATGAACATAATGTGTTGTCAAACTGAATGCCTAGAAAAGATAAATTTTTAGGTAAAATTTGGACGCTGTAAATACTTGACGATAAACTGTTTTTAAAAGTAAATATTTTTTAAATTTAAACACTCAAGTCTTTGGAATTAACCAAGAGTTAATCATCAGCATCAGGTAATTGTTCTCATAATAATAAATATAAATAGAGAAAACTGTGTTTTTCCATAGCTAATGTCGTTATATGATTGGTCTATTACAACAATAACCTAGCAACTGCATCTGCGTTCAAATTGATTCCCTTAGTACCCAATCCGTCCTCCTTTCTTTATATTGTTGCCGCTTTGGTAGGCCAATGTACACGAAATATCGACCCGATTCCTGAAACCTTCCCTTCCTTAAATTCTTTTTATTTATGCGCTTTAGTAGAATGATTCAATCGTTAAATGAACATAATGTATTGTTAGATTGAATGCCTATGTAAGATAAATTTTTAGGTAAAATTTGGACGCTGTAAATACTTGACAATGAACTGCTTTTGAATGTAAATATTTTTCTAATTGAATCACACAAGTTTTTGGAATTAAGCAACAGTTAATCATCAGCATCAGGTAATTGTTCTCATAATAGCAATTACAAATAGAGAAAACTGTGTTTTTCCTTAACTAATGTCGTTATGTAATTGGTCTATAACAACAATAACATAGCAACTCTATCTGTGTTCAAATTTAATCCTTTAGTACCCAATTCCTCTTCCTTTCTTTATATTGTGGCCGCTTTGGTAGGCCAATATACACAAAATATCGACTCGATTCCTGAAGCCTTCCAATCCTAAAATTTATTTTATTTAAGCGCTTTAATAGAATGATTCAATTGTTAAATGAACAGAGTATGTTGTCAAACTGAATGCCTAGTGAAAATAAATGTTTAGGTAAAATTTGGACG